>NC_063347.1:49466241-49502913 GCF_021869965.1 Rhincodon typus | reverse complement strand
TCCGAAAGCTTGTGTTTTCAAATAAACCTGTTGGACTACAACTTGGTATCGTATGATTTCTGACCTTGTACACTCCAGTCCAACACCGGCACCTCCACATCATGAGATTGCATGAACTGCAGATGCTTGAGTCAGAGTCACAGTGTGGAGCTGGAGGAACACAGGTCAGGCAGCTTCAAAGGAGCAGGAAAGTCGACATTTTGGGTTTACACTCTTCATCAGGACTGGGGACGGGCAGGGGACTCCCATAGGCATTTTTACTACCCCTCCTCTTACCCATTCTCCTGCCAAAATGCAATCCCTTACTCTCAATACGTCCGCCTCTGACGTATCTGTTCTCAAGAGGAGCGTTCCACTCCTGGACATCCCAGATGTCATCCTATTTCGACCTCCCCTACCTCCATTGATTCATAATGCTCTTAAACGTATCTCTTGCATTTCCCGCACTTCTGGCCTCAAAACTGGCCCCCTAAACAAAATAAGGACAGGATACCTCTGGTCCTCACATACCACCCCACCAATCTCTGCATCCAGCACATCATCCTCCACCACTTCTGCCTCCTACATTCTGACCCCACCACCAAAGAGATATTTCCGTCCTCATCCCTATCTGCCTTTTGCAAGGATGGCTCACTCTGCACTCCTCGACCGGTCCGCACTTCCCACCATCCACACCACACTCAGCACCTTTCCCTGCAACCGCAGGAGGTGCTACGCACGCCCCTACACCTCCATCCAAAGCCCAAGACAAACTTTCCGTATCCGACAGGGGTTCACCGGTACATCCTCCAACCTGGTCTACTGTATCCGTTGCTCCGGATGTGGCCTCCTGTACATCAGTGAGACCAAATGTAGACTTGGTGACAGATTTGCAGAGCACCTGTGCTCCATATGCTATAATCAGCAACGCCTTCCGGTTGCTAACCATTTTATGTCCCCCTCCTACTCCCTTGGTGGCATGTCCATCCTGGGCCTCCTCCATGTCACAATGACACCACACGCAAACTGGAAGAATAACACCTTTATATTCTGCCTCGGGAGCCTACAGCCTGATGGCCTAAACATAGAATTCACTTGTTTCAAAATCATCCCGCCCCCTCCCCTGCGCCTCATCCCACGTCCAAACCTCCCTCTCATCCCCGGCTCTTTGACTTGACACTACGTGTCCATCTCCTTCCCCACCTATCCGCCTCACCCTTCCCACTGACCAATCCTCACTACTCCTACCTATCACCATCCCACTTGCTTTCTCCCTCCCCAGTTCTGATGAAGGGTCTAGGCCCAAAACGTCGACTCTCCTGCTCCTCTGATGCTCCCTGACTTGCTGTGTTCCTCCAGCTCTGCACTGTGTATTGATTTCTTTCTCTGTTCTCTTCACTCGTTCTTATCAATCTTCTTAACACGCAGTATGCTTCTTTCAGTTCCAACGTTAACATTAAGATTAAAACTGTTAACAATGTTTGTTGTTCAGTGTACTGACTATACACACGAGAGCCTAAATACGGACTCTCCAGTACCAACTTCTATATCTCCCCGGATCATGATGCTAACGTGACTGGCTTGAATTCAATGAAGGGTAATAGAGTCTCCTCTCTATACACACTCAAATGTTTTGCTCATAGAGTCACTCATTAGGTGTTGCATCTTGAGGTGCAGATACCTATAGTTTCAGCCTTTTCTTTTTTTTTAGGAACGACTTACTTTATTTTCACAGCATTTAGGCTTTCCTGCTCAGAGGTCGAGTCACTACCACTGCACCACAAGGCCCCTTAAATAATTTTTAATCAATGTATTTGGACATGTTATGAGTCACAGGGACATAAGAATAGGAGTAGGCCAATTGTCCCATCATTTAATGTGATCATGGCCGATTGCACACTTCAATGCCTTTTAATCACCTCATTCCCATAATCCTACCTACAATTGGTAATCAGAAATATGTCAATTTCTACTTTATACATTCTCAAAATCTGAGCTTCCAAAGAGAAATCCTAACGTGCGCTACTGACTTAAAATTTCTCCTTCTCTCAAATCCAAGTAGCATCTCCCTTATTTTTAAATTGTGCCTTCTGGTTCCAGACTCACTAACTAAGAAAAAGATCTTATCTGCATCTACCCTGTCTATCTGTAGGTATTTCACAGGTTTCAATGAGATCATCTCTCGTTGTTTGAAACTCTAGGGAATACAAGCCCAGTTTTCCCAGTCTGTTCTTTGGATGGTCCCGCCATCCTGGAACCAAGTCTGGTGAACCTTTGTTGTGTTTCCTGTATGCCAGTAATGTCTTTCCTGAGATAAGGAGACCAAAACTACACACACAGGATTTCCAATGCAGTCTAACCAAGCTGTTGGACATTTGAGGCAAGACTTCACTTCTTGGCAGGACTTGAATCCTAACCTTTTGGCCTAGAGATAGGGACTTTATCATAGCGGCAAAAAACCCCCTATCCTTATTTATGAGTATAGATCAGTTCCTGGTTGAGGTCTACTATCTGAATATAATTAAATATCCATTTAACACCAAAGATCAATCTATTGTTTCCAAGCCTATGACTGACCTCGTCTCTTCCTCCCTCCATAAGCTTCCAGCACTTATCTCCAAACCTGCTACTCAAGATGCATAAACCCAATTTCCCTGATTGCAATCTATCATTTGGAATGAAGAAAATAAAAATTCTAAAGGACCCTCTATCTGTAGTTAACTAAAGAAGTTGGAAAAAATATCAACTCTAAGGAAAAAGAATAAAATTGCACAGATTTGAGTGGTAGGTCAGGTAACTGGTCAGAATATAAAAGGAAAGTAGAGAATGGCTAGAAGGATAATTAAGAGAAAGAAATTTCAAGTGGGAGTATGAGTAGCTAGAAATGTAAAAAGGGATAGTAAGAGTTTCTGCAGGTATTTTCAAAAAAGGAGAGAGTAGGTAAAGTGAGTGGTCCTCTCAAGAGAAAGAATGGGGAGTTTATAGTATAATAAGGAAATGGTGGAAGAAATGAGCAAATATTTTGTTTCTGTTTTCAGTATAGAGGATACCTGAAACATTCCATAGCTATAAATCAGGAGGTGAAATAGGAAGAGGAGCTTAATGGAATTACAATCATTCAGGAAGTAATTCTGAGCAAACTGATGGAATTGCAAGCTGACAAGGCTCTGGGTTCATACAGACTTCATCCTGGAGTCTTAAGAGTGTACTGATGAAGTAGTGGATGCCTTAATGTTAATATTCCAAAGTTTATTCAATTCTGGAAAGGGTTCATTGGTCTGGAAAGTAGCAAATATAATGACTATTCAAAAAGAGAGACATAAAGCAGGAAACTATAGGCCAGTCATCTCGGCATCTTATCTCCTGGGAAGATGTCATAGCTAGGCACTTAGAAAAGTTCAAGGCAATCGGGAGAATTCACCATGGTTTCATGAGTAGAAAGTTCATGTTTAACTAATTTATTAAACTTAGCTTTTGAAAGAATAATGCGTGCTGTGGATAAAGGAGAGCCTGTAGACAAAAGTCTTCTTGGATTTCCAATTCAGATTTTGCAACATTGACTGCAATAACAATAAAAGCACTTGTCGGGGGTAAGACACATTAGCATATGTACAAGATTGGCTGGCAGAAAACTGATAATATGCATAAATTGGTCTTTGTCTCATTAGGGTCACTGCTGGGGCCTTAAACTTTTTACGATTTACATCAATGACTTGGATGATAGGAGCAAAAGCATGGTAAATTTGCAGACCGTGCAAAGATGAGTAGGAGCATATGTTGTAGATGGATATAGATAAGTTGAGTGAGTGAGCAAAAACCTGGCTGATGGAGTATAATGTCACAAACTGTCTAAGTCCTTAACTTTAGCAGGAAGAATGAAAAAACAGAGCATTAATTAAACACAGAACAACTGCGGAATTCCATGGTGCAGAAGTACCCTCATACATGGGTCGCAGAAACTTTGTATGCAGTTACAGCACATAATCAAGATATTAGGATGTTGTCCCGCTGTTTTTCCCTGCCTATGTACTTGCACATGACATGTCACATGTATAGCTTTTCCAGTTTTGTTGAATAGATATTAATCTGAAACATTGGAGTGAATTTTCATCTTGGCTTGAATTGAGAAATTTCCTGGCTCAAATGCACTTGGTGGGCACAATTACCTCAGTGGTGCAATATTGATGTTGGGGTCATAGAACTGGTCCTGACGTCCAAAGTTGCAGATCAGAGATGGTTTCAGACTGCTAAGGCAAATTATTTAAAGGCCTGTCTCGATCCTCTGTTACTTTGTCCCGGTTATGTTGTTAAATATTAGACTGTCTAGATGTCACCTTCTTGCACCCACAGATTTCTTTCTTGTGCTTGCATATAAAGAAAAACAATTTTTTTTCTTAAAATCTCATGGGCAGGGAATTTAATTCACTTGATAGGTTCTGTATACCTTATTTCCTCTGCATGTGCATTTAAATCACCATAAAGTTGAGTTGAGGCTGCTCGTGAATGAAAATTCGAGATGTTTATCCTTTATTCTGAGTTTAATGGCCTAGCCAATTTGTTGTTCTCATGCACTTCACATTTCGTCCTGCTGTCTTTTATCCTACTGGCTAAAATGTGACTGTCTGGAAATGGGGTATAGGATTTCCAGGTCTGGATTTGGTCTGCCATGTTAAATATTGCAGGTTTACCTCAACTGGGTGCAAATCCAGCCCCTTAACCTTACTCCCCTGTCCACAGTTGCTGCCATGCCTGCTGAATATTTTCAATATTTTCTAATCTCATTTCAAATTTCCAGCAGCCTCAGTATTTTCTTTGGTCCCCTAATTGTGTTTTGTGTCCAGCCTTTTTAAAAGTGCGGTCAGTTTCACACCTAAGGATTTGCTCTTGCCCTGTTGTCTGATTGCACCTAGTTTTGTACTGGACAAAAAGCAAACCATGTGAATGATAATGATAATGGTAAACAATTAAAGGAGAGCAAAGGGATTCTGTCTTAATCAATTTAGATAAAACCAGAACAGCAAACGATCATGACAATATTTGCTCTTTTTCAGTATGACTGGTACACAAAGGTGACTTCTACTGTGGTGGACATTGTGACACGACCAAATGAAAGTAAGTGAAACTTCAGCAGATAGAATTTTAATATTTGTACACCATGTGATGTTTCAAACTCTCCTGTAGATTGTTTGTTTATTTTCAAAATATTATCAGCATTTACATCATATATGCATTCAGAGAGTGCATTCCAGATCCTAGTCACAGCTTATGTGAAAAGGCTTTCCTTATGCTGCCATTGTTTCTTTTGACAATTACCTTCAATCTATGCCTTCTGTTAAATCCTCCACTAATCAGAGCAGCTTTTCTCTACTCTGTACAGACTTGTCATGATTTTGAATATTGCTATTAGATCTCCTTCCTCTCGTTTATTCGCCTCCAAGAACAGTTCTAGCTTCTGTAGTCTATCTACCTCTGTAACTGAAATTCCTCATCATTGGAACAATTCACAACAATCTTTTCTGTATCTTCCTTGATGCTTTCACATCTTTACTAAGTGTGATATCCAGAACTTGATGCAGTGTGCCTTTTGAAACCAGACCAGTGTTTTATACAAGTTTAACAAATCTTGCTTGCTTTTGTACTGGATGCCCCTAATAATTGATCCCAGGATGCCTTTTGCTTTATCAGCTGCCGTCTCAACCTGTTCTGTCACCTTCCATGGTTTATGCACAACTCCTTCTGATCCCATATTTTTTTTCATAATCACATGTTTCATTTATTTATTGTCTATGTTCTTTCTATCAAAATTAGTAAGTATATTGATTGCACTTCACTCATTGGTCCAGTAGTAGAACAGAAGAGTCTGTGCAATTGTTTTTGCAGTTACCCAGCCAATAATATTGCATTCGCACACACATGTGTATATTCAAGAAAAGATTCTCAGCTTTTTGTTTTAATGTTGAGCTTACTAAAACATTTCTTGATAACAAAATACGTTGTGAGCTGTCTCGTAAAATGACTTAATCTCCTCCAATGTAAAATAAAAACACTGTAAAGAAAGATGCTTAATGATCGTATTCGGAAATATGCAGAAACAATGTTTTTATACATTCTTGGGAGAGTCATATATCGTAGCTCAAAAGCTTGTGTTGAGTATTTGAGTTCCATAGGGGGAGTCCATGCTGGAAACTTATCCTGAGCTTCACTCTTCTATCCCCTGCGGATTAGATTTTCTGTTTCAGTTACAGCTCCTTTAGTGTTAAACATACCATCACTTCTTGGATGATGAAATGATAAAAATATGATAAAGCAGCCTATTCCACTGTGTAAACCTTCCGTCCCTCCTCTCACTTTTAAAATTTTGTTGGCAATTGCTATTATCAGTCTATCTATGGGAAGCAATGGCCTGGGACTGTTGATCAGAGACCCAAATAATATTCTGGGGACCAAATTCAATTCCTGCCATGGCAGATGGTGGAATTTGAATTCAATAAAAATCTGTAATTAAGAGTAATGATGACCATGAATCCATTGTTGATTGTTGGAAAAACCCACCTGCTTCACTAAAGTCCTGTGGGGAAGGAAACTGCAATCCTAAACCTGGACTGGTCTACAGGAGATTCCAGACTCTCAATGATGTGGGTGTCCTTCCCAATTGCCCAGAGGGCACTCAAGAGTTAATAAATGCTAGCCTAGCCATCGACACACCTTCATCCCGTGAATTTAAAATATTCTCCAAAATCCTAAAGATTTGTGAAATAGGAAATGCTTAAATTTTGTCCAAGTTTTCAAAAGCGGCACGGTGGCTTGGTGGTTAGCACTGCTGCCCCACAGTGCCAGGGACCCAGGTTCAGTTCCACCGTCTGGCAATTGTCTGTGTGAAGTTTGCACATCCTCCCTGTGTCTGCGTGGGTTTCCTCCGGTTGTCCTGGTTGCCTCCCACAGTCCAGAGATGTGCAGGCTAGGTGGATTGGTTATGCTAAATTGCCGTAGTGTTCAGGGATGTGTAAATTAGGTGGGTTATAGGGGGATGGGTCTGGGTGGGACGCTCTGAGGGTTGGTGTGGACTTGTTGGGCCGAAGGGCCTGTTGCCACACTGTAGGCATTCTTTGATCATGATCAAAAGCGATTTTAAACGTACTGTATGCTTAACATTAAATTTATAATATTGTTAATGGGCAGATGGGATTCAGTTTTAACAATGGCGTTGAAGTTGCAGGGGGTTGACTTTTGGGGGTGGTGTGAGATTTCAAGATTTTACCTAGGAAATTTATGTACTCTGATTTATGATTGGATTTGGTGTAAATGATTTATTTCAGACGGATTTACTGGTATTTACTCTTCAGCACTGGCACAGAGCTGCTGGGCTATGGACAGCCAGCGGGTTATCATCGATACATGTCAGAGAAGCAGAAAGGTAACCCTGTCTAATAATGCTTATGACTAAGTAATAATAAAGGGATAAAAAAACATTTTTTTTTAAATCAAAGTAAAATACAACAGGCAGTTAATTATACTAGATACATTTGGTGTGAATTTCTTCTGGACATCAAGTAAGTGATTCCGAGATGAGATAAACAGGCAATCTTAGCTTAGTTTCTGTATTCACTTTTAAGTATTTCTTAGTTACTCCAGCTTGCATCCTCTAGTCAGCATAGGAGGGAGGAATTAACAAACTGAAAACCCCACATTACATTAATAATGTTATGGCATGCTCTCAGCAGATATATAACCTTGTAGCTCAGGTCCCAGATTCCTCCTGACTACCTTGCAAGTTCTCTTCACCCTACTACATCACAGTACGTCGTCTTGATTCCTTTAAAAAGTTAACTTCCCCCGCGTATAATTGAACCAAATTCCTGCTCCAAGGCATTATCTTGTGACTTCTTAGTCGTTAGATTCATTCCATTATTTTTAAACAGAAAATTTGTTCCCATCAGCCATCCTGCTTAATACTAACACAAAAACAGTCTCCCTATGCTTAACGCAGCAGACATTGTTTTCAGTCTTCCTCTAACAGAGACTGGGAAAATGTAGACATTTGCTAATCAGCCTGGTCAGAGATGCAATTACATACCTCTGGGCCAAGTAATACATGAACCTGGGGTCCTGACTCAGAACTAGGGAACTACTATTGCATGACATTCACCAAGACCAGCTGCCATCCTTTTATGGTGTGAAAACCAATGCTTGTGATTTGTGGTTTCCACCCGGGCCTCTGTCTTTATGGTTATCAAGTCACTTGGCTCTCTTAGCAGGCAATGTTTGAAGTTATTCTCAACTCCATTCTAGAACATTCACTTCAAATTAAAAGAAACTGTTTCAAACACAATCATTTTATAATGTTGTGCATTTATAGTAACATATTTGAAGATTCTGTCTGTGTTTGATAGTTTTAAGACATTGCAGTTCTATTTTTGACGTTGTATAGTCTTCTTCTGACTCTGGTCAAGTGTCAGATTAAGTTCTCAATCAGGCTAGGATCTGGCTGATCACCTTTAGGTTTACATTCTAATATTGTCAGGGTCAAGTTGCATTACTGAAATTTGCACACATGGTGGTGAGGTAGAAGTGGTCTGGAGTTCATATTTCAAATGGTGAGCCTTCATTGACGGAGGGCATGAGAATGCAGTATGAACATTTGTGGCTTTTGCTGACCCAGCTTTGATCTGAGCCCATTCAGTTTGAGGGTGTCTTTTGGAAATCAGCCAGAAGTCCAGAGACAAGACATAGAGAAGAAATGAGAAATGCTGGAAATATCTTTCGGTGGTGTGATGCAATTGAGACAACATACCGGCAAGTTATGTTCTCTGTCTACCTATGGAAATTTGTTGAATGTGGTAGCCTAAATAGGGAGGTTGAGCAATTCAAATAGTTTTCAATAAAGGCTTTACTAAAGGACTTGCAATTGAATTATTACAAATAGGTAAATATGGAACCTTGCCCTGGAATATTATATAATTAGTCGATTGAGTTTTTGAAAATGAATAATTGATCAAGCTGATCCTTCCTCAGGATTAGTTCTATCATACTCACATTCCTATCATGTCTGCCAATCCTTTAAGGTCCAGAAATGTGTCTTAATTTTACTTGAATCTGGCTGTGTTGTTCCATCTCGGGAAGCTTTCGGGGTAACATATTTAACATTTTCATTGTCATGTTAAAATAAATCCACTTAAGTTGCTTATTCTTAATTTGCTAACTTAAATAAAATTGGAACCATGGTATTGAAGCTTTTTGTTATGATTAACAGTTTTTAATGATGAGCAGAAAAGTTACCTGAGCTTAGCTTTAAAATCCACTACTGTACAAATCCTAATTTTTTTTTTTGTTTCTGATTTCTCTCCAGGATCTCCTCGTAATAAATATTGCAAATGGGAGCGTGATGTCCCTTACCAGCGGTAAATTTCAATTTTTTTCATTGACTACATTTAGTTTTCTACTCCAAGAAACATTATTTGCATTTTGTCTTAATTTCATTTGAATGTTTTCTATTCAATGGCACTCTAGTGACCTGAAAGGTCCTGTTGCATCTTCACCTGTTTGTGTTACAGGTTCAAGTTCAGTTGCTGGAAGCTGGACGCTACTGGCTATACACCAAGATCTGATGGTAGTTACATGCTCATCCCCTAACTGTCCACCCAGTCTGGTAAGAAGCCTGAAATTGCAGAGCATTGATTGATTGAATCTTGTAATCCATTGTAAATGCAGTAAGATGACAGCTTGTTCACATACTCATGTCAATTTTTCAGGTACTGGGTATAATTTTGTGATTTCTGGAAAATACACAATGTTCAGAATTTGAAGAGCCTAGGTGTATACTGACATATAGTTAGTTGTTTTAAATGGAAAATATCGTAAATTATGCAACTTTAAGCAAATTAAAGGCAATAAGCTAATTTTGGGATTAAATTTCATAATTTGTAGGCACAAAGGTTCAGCAGTTCACGTAACAATTTTGCTTTGGAGTTAGTTTGCATGGGTATATTCATCTACTTTGTTTGAATTGAGGTGACCTTGTTAATGCTAACATTACTGATAAAGTAGAAGTTGACTGCAAGTATGATCTGTTACTGATTTATCATTGAATTCAAAAAGAGTGACTGGAAACTTATCCAAAAATAAAAAAAAAACCGAACCTCCCTTTACCTGAACTGCATCCGTGAACTGCGGTGTTGCACTAATCATTTTGGAATTTCATGGACTAACTTCTTTATTGGTCATCAAACTCTGTTTTAAGATGCATGTTTAAGAAAATAGTAAATTAATGTAGAATGGAGAGATTTAAAAAGTGTTGTTTCATTCCTCCTAGAAAGTGGGCTTCCTGCCTGCTTCTGGCAAAGAGCAGGGAATCATTTGGGTGGCACTAGATGAAGCTGAACCATTGCCAGGCATAGAGTGGAATATTTTGAATTTCACACCCCCATGTGAACAACAAAATCCTAAATTCCGTAAGTAGGGACAAAAGAAATGTGTATATTCCAGTTTGGTTTTTCATTTTATTACTAGTATATTTGGCTTCACGTGACTGTTTGTTTGTTTATTCTTCTTTTATCATCTATCTGTTTTCTGTTAGCTGTCTGTTTTTCTCCCTGTACTATTGGTAACACGTAGGTGCTTCATCCAGTGGCTGGCCTGGTTAAAGTATGTTCAGTAATGCAGTGACAAGTAGACAATGAAAATCTTTTGTTTTGTCCTCATCTGTACTGCCCCCAATTTGGCTGTCACTGGGTTAGGTGACAGAAAAGGTGCCGCCATCTGCTGTAATGGGGGTTTAGTCAACATTTTGTTAAAGCTCATGCATGAATAATCACCACTTTGATAAGATTCCAGAAGTCAAATAGCACTTGTCAGGCTTTTTTTCAGCAGAGATTCAACACCTTCAGAAGAAGTAGGTAGCAACTAGTAAGAAGGTTCTGACACTTCATTGCTGTTGTTTTATTAATGAAAAGGAAGTGGTTGTTTCAAGCAAATTTGCCCTTTTGCTTGACAGTGTCTCTCTGTACTGATATGCTGATACAGGCCCAATCGTCTGTATGGACTTTTGTACTGTATACAGGAATAGATAAGAAATGTCCATTAGTTGTGGTTCTTTAGATTCAAACTTGTTAAATATCTGACATTAACTCACCAAGAACTGGGTAAACCAGCGAACTAATTGCCAAGTTGGAGTATTCTTTATTCTCTGAAATTCCAACCTTGCAAATAATCACATTCCATTGTAAAAGAGCATGTTAATGCTTAATAGATGTGTTCAAGCTGAGTTGCTTTGTGATTATAGAAATTGGGGCTGGATGTTCAATGGGCTGGGGCATGAGGGGGTGAGCAGGGTGTTCTGTGCCCAATTGGGACTGCAGACCAGAATGTTATGAGGCAGATGGGTAGCGCTGCAAACAGTAAGTTGGCCATGGCTGCAGGTTTAAAGGACTGCTGCGCTCTGAATCTCTCCTTTAAAAATTAATAAAAGGCTAAAAAAAATTGTCAAACAAATTTACTGATGCTGCAACTTTTATGAGCATCTGCGGTTACATTCAGTTGTAGCCCAAGTGACACACCTTCTCTTAAACCTTTGTGCTGTCTTGTTATAGCTGCCATTAAATATTCTCAAATATTTTCACATCCAGTGTACAAAAATCCAACATGCAATAAAAATTGCAGATGTTTGAGTTGTTTAGAAGTTCAATAGGTTGTTGAGTAGTAATTTCAGTGTGGCAGGTGTACTGCCACTTTCCATGCACACTCATTTTAGGCATATTGGAGACTGGTGTGATGATGTTGTATTGTGGACTCAGTGTCGTCATGCTCTATTTTGCATATTTGAGTGGTTTAATGGGTGCTTTGCTCTATGATGTTAATCTGACAACAGGCAGTTGATAATTTCAACTAAGCGGTTAGCCTTGCTTGAAATGTAAGTGTCAGGGAAACTGTTTTGGTCTGTACCCTGTCAGAATAACCTATTGCACCTGCAGGAGTGGCAGCTGTCTGCTGGAACAATTTCAGGTGCTGCCTGTTATGTACCGTTATACCTTTCTTGTTTTGTATTCAGTTGTTTCTTTCCTTTTCATTTAGCTGTGATGGACTTTGAAGGTATTCTATTAATACCAGGAGAAAAGAAAGAAGATGCCTCCCATTCGTTGATTGTTTGGCCACATGGTGAGTTAAAATGATTCATTGAAATGTGCACCATCATAAATTATCTGAGGTGGAATTATATAGTTCAAGTCAGGCATGTGGCATTGTAGAAATATTAAAACTGATTCCTGATGAGTTGTTCACTTGTATTAACTCACCACTGTGCAGTAATGTCTGACTCTGGATTTTTGTCATGGAACTGAGTTGTATTTGCAGTTGAATTGTACCTTCCTCCCAATACAGACTTGTAAAAAAGCAGTCACTGTAAACATAGTAGGTTTGTCAGCAGTTAAAAAGAAGGAATGCTAATGCTTTCGCTTGAAACCTGACGGTGTTTTTCTCTGGGAACTATTTCTTGAATAGTAACTGAACTGCTCTAGTTGCAGTATTTTCTGTTTTATTGTCATACTTCCGATATTTGATGTTTTCTGCGTGTTCCTTTTGTGATTCTCTCGGTTCATCCCAAACAGGTTGAATGTTTTGTTGTTTATGGATAATTTTGAAGTGCTGTTAATTTCCAGTTTAATGCTGTTGAAAGTTATTGATATTAAAAAATAGGATAATATTTAAAATAGGATGATATTTAGAGTTGGTTAATGTATTGTGGTACAGAGGAACAAAGAAAATGGAAAAGCTTTGTAAAGTATCACCAGGAAAATAAATAAAGCCAATTTGTTCAAATCAAGAAGAGTGTCCCCTTTAGAACAGTTCTGTTTGAATTGGTAAAGATGTAACTTGAGACCAACTAAAGTCAGTCTGCACCAAGCCATTTCAGTGTAAGGTTGCATTGGATATTTATGAACTGTCAAATGCTATTTGGTTTTGCACTTCACATCAGATGTTTCACTCTTCTATTTCTTTTGAGAATATAGTATCAGTACTGTGCTGTACTGAATGAAGTCATGCATGTCAGACCATTTATATTTTAGTACTTGTCAATGTCCAAAGTGGACATTTTCAACCCCCTTTTCCTCACTTGTTGCCCCCATTAAAGAAATTCAAGAATAGAGGAACATTTAATGAGAGAAATACATGCTAAACTATTGATGCTTTCTGACGTCTGTGTTTTTGCTGTACAGGCGGACCACATTCAGTGTTCATAGCAGAATGGTTGCTGTATCCTGTCACGCTCTGCAGGCTGGGATTTGTTGTACTACTCGGTAAGTAATGCAACTGGACAACCCGCTGATCTATTAGAAAGGCTGAGGCTGTCTTCCAACAATAAAGTGTAAATTGTCTTCCCAATCTTAGCTGGGCTCTGTCCTCGGGATCTGAAACAAAGACTGAAATTGCTGGAGAAATTCAGTAGGCATGACAGCATCTCTGGGGAGAAAGCAGAGTTAATGCTTCCAGGCTGGTGACCTTTCATCCGAATTAGTGGTTGAAGAAAGGTCACCAGCCTTGAAACAATGATAAGTTGACCAGTTCTGCTGTAGCGAAAGATGGTTTTACTTTGCTTTGATCTGTTTAAACTTGGTCATTTTGGTAGTGATATACCTTCTTACCAATGTCTTCACTTTTTAAATATTTTGTTCTATGTGTCGTGTCTCATGTTCGCAAATTTGTTCTCTGGTGTATCCTCATCAAAGCAAAATCATATTTAAGCACATGAATTTATAACATTATAAATTTTATAAGTAACTGTCATCTTTGAATAATGGGCACAAAGGAGATTTAAACATGTCTCCGAAAAGTCACTTGACTTCTGATTGGATTCCACTGTGATTGGGACCAGACTGTGTTTCACAAGGAGGATCACGAGACATTTAAAATGCAAAAAGCATTTCCAGAGAGAGAAACAGAAAGTCATTGACAGTGGTTTCCCCAGAAGTATGAATAGCTCTTTACTACTTCTCACAACACAGAAGAATATGAATCATTCAGGTTAATATGTGAGACTGTTAGCAAGTTGATTGCCTCAGCTACAACATAATGTGCTCTAGAAATAGTTTAATCCAATATCTAATGTGGAAATGTGGTTTGACAGTTTGGGATATCAGCCATTTTCACCTGTATTAAAGTGTAATTGGTATGAGCCATTTTTTTTTACAAAGATGTCAGGAGAACCTGTGAAAGAAGCTCTAGCCATCGCTCTTAACTGTCACATGCTATTCAGTTAGTTTAGTTTTGTTTACTCTCTAATGTTGAGGGTATCAGAAGAAGGTGCCCAGAAATTACCTCTGTTTTGCTGAAAAGGAATCTAGGCAGGTTTTCCAAATATTGTGCCCAAAGAAGCAACAAGGAAAAAGATGTCAACTTATCCCTGGAACAGCTGTACCTACTGAGTCCATGTATAGAAACAAACTCTGACTATTCAGCAACAGAAGCCATTGTACCTGCTGAGTATGTCCCTTCAAATTCAACTGTTTTATTGTGAACAATCAATATTTCAGCTGCATACTACAAGCCTGCAACCAAAAGCCAAAGAACAGAACTAAGTTTCATCTTTTAGAAGTATCCTTTATGCTTATCTGCATTCCAATTCACAGCAGTGCTAAAAATTTAAAAACTTGGTTAAAAACTAAGCTTTATATTGGTTAAAACTAAAATTTTGCTGATTTTTTTAAGTTGCATCACTCAAAGTAAAATGGGACTTCATAATCAGGCAGACATTCTTAGCTAACCAAGCACATTAAGAAAATGTTTTGTATGTAGTCATGACAAGTAGAAAACTTTGTCACTGGATTTTCTGAGGACTGTTGTTCTCCTGTTAGAGTAACTTGTGAAATCCGTTCTATTCCCAAATCTCACTAATGATTCTTTCATCACTCCACACTCTACTGGAACATTGATAGTTAATTCTCTTTGTGGCAAAACCTCCTAACCTGAGCTTGAAAATCAGGACCAAATAGGGTTATGCCTTTGGATTGCAACTTGCTGCACCATTTCCATGTTGATGGTATATCAGGCTTTCTGCCTTTGCTTTTATGTGTCTCTGTCAGCATCCTTCTCAATTCCTCTTTATCTTTACATTACCCGCAGAGTGTTGGCCCTTGAAACCTCATTCTCTGTAAAATAGATGGTTTTGTAGTGCCTTCAATGAATCAGGACAACAATTTTTAACTTCTAAATGAAGGTGAAAACTACTTGTTTTTGTCATTCACTATGCTCAGTCCTCATTATCTGCTGACTTGCTACATGCAGTTTCAAGTATTCATCAGTGCAGCCCTGCACCCGATTTTATATTTTGCCTCTCTTAATTTGTCCGGTCTAATTGGATGGTACTTCATGGTACATAGAGTTTTATGTAGGAATGATCACCTGCGTTTTTGTCATCTGTGCCTGTTGTGTCTCTGCAACACCCCCCACCCTGACCCTGCCCCTGAAGATGGTGAGGATTGGTGTGCACACTGATTGGTGTATGGGTGTCAAAGGAGGTTTGACTATTAAACTGAAAAAAAATGCCTTAATTAGTCATGAGGCTGCCTTCTCATTGGCTGGTTCTAAACAATTTGTGAAATAATTGTGTTTCAACATTGTTCTGGAAAGATTAAATGAAATGAAACTTTGCGTCCAAGGTTTGTTCTGGGTCCCACACTAGCCGATCGTATTGTAATAGGGATCCACTGTATTGTTGTCTCTGATTCATGACATGAAAGTTATCTATTTCAGGATGCATCTAATAGGTCAGTTCCTTCAAAACACTCGTACTAAGTAACCGCCATAATGCCTTGTGTTCTCAACTGAAAAAGTTTATCAATAGGTGCTGAACCCTTTTTAGATTAAAAGTGCAGTTCTTTAGAATTAGAGAATTGTAGTGGGATTGATGGCAAGTGTCTGATGATTTTGTGAAAAAAAAAGCATATCTATGTTTACTGCATCTGTGCTCAGTGGATTTCAGTGACTGTAAACTACATTACTGTTCCCTGTAAAGTGAATCAGTTAATATAGAAAAATTTCCCTTAAAGCGTATTTTGTTGCAGCCATGTATTTTATTTGTAGAATAAGTTGCTTTACTTACTTAATTACTGAACTCTTAAGGGTTGAAACAGAAATGCTGGAAATATATGTTAGGCTCCCCAATCTAAAAATTTTCATTCTGTCTAGTGACAGCTCTCCTGAAATATAGGCCATTCTGTTGCTTAGATGGGTGGTATATGTTTTTGAGTATATTTGATGTCCAGTGTTTGCAAATTTCCTTTGTTCTCCACTGTTCAAAATAAATAATGTAGACCCCATTGACCCTATTTTACAGTAAATTACAGAGGCTCTGCAGGCTTTGGACAGGACTGCATCTATTCTCTGCCTGGAAATGTTGGGAGCCAAGATGTAAAAGATGTACAGGTAATGCTCAGTTTGGATAATTTATATGTTGATAGATGCTGGCCCATAACTCTTGAAACATTAGGAAGCCATACTGCATCTCACAAAGGAGGTCTTCTGTCTGGCTTTTAGGAATAAGCTGAAAGTTTGTTTTCCATAAAAAAAATTTTGTTGCTTATGATCCAGTTAAGCAATAGTGTCAAAGTCTTTGTATAGTAGTGTGACCCAGTAAATAAAAATGTTTGAGCACGTGACTATCGAGCTTAAACTTACGTACTGATTTGAGATTTGTGCCACTTGTGACTCAAACTCTGTTCATACCTGTCATTCATTTTTGTTCAAAAGTAGCTTTATAACCTTGGTATAGGAAGAAGCTAATGGCATTTGCAAGAAGCAACAATGTTTCTGAGCATTAATGGACATGATTTTGTGTAATTTCCAAGTCCCAGAGCCATCTCTTTGATTTTCCTTTTATGTTAGGATGTGCAAAATTCTAAAAATTCTGATTTTAAACAAAGGTGTCCAAACCTCATTCCACTCTTGGCCTTCCCACCAGAACCATGCATTGTAGCACCATTTTTTTTAATCAAACAGATACTTGAGAGCAACGATGAGGGATTGCTGCATGATTAAGGTGCTGTTTTTCAGTTGTAACTTTAGTCCAAGTGTATCTTTATCTTTTGAAATATCCTGTGATATTGACTGTGCAGAGCGGACTGGAATTTTCTTACTTTCTTGCTCGGTTATTATCCCTCAATTGATACAGCTAGTAGTTTAACTGGTTTTCTTATTTGGTGCATGTGGGTCATGGCAACTGAATTTACCCCATGAGAATATTGCATAATTGTATAATTATGGAATTGACAGCTAATTTGGAATATCTCAAACGTAAAAGGAGCTATATAAATAAATTCAAATATGTTGTAAATATATGGTTGGTCTGCTAGAATAGAATTGAAATTTATTATCACATGTATTTTGCATGTAAAAATGTGGAGAAAACAGCATCTACATCAATGGCAGAAGCTGTACATCATAATTAAAAAGTAAAATTAAGACCAAGTACATCACAGTTCAGTTAACGGCTCTTGGGCTCAGGGAAGATGCAGCTGGGACAAGATCGCCATGCCGGGCTAGTGGATACTCGGCTGGAATCCTCCACCAATAAAGACCGCCATACCGAGCCAAGACCGCCACTCCTGGACAAGACCACCTGCTGGGCCGCTGGAATATCTGGACACTGAAGAAGACCTCCATGCTGGGAGACTGCCACACAAGGAGAGCGCCAAGCTGGGCCAAGACCGTCTTTCTCCTTTTAGGGTCCCGAGCCTAGCTGCAGACATGGAGCCTCGGCTTATCCTGCGAGTCCAGGCCTGGGGTGTCAGCCCAGGACCTGTTCCTCACTCAGTGGGAGACCCCAGGTTAGGGTGGAGCTGTGTCTGGCTCGTCCTGGCGTTGCTGCTGTCAGAGGCTTAAAAGAAAATGAAAAAGATCAAAAGTAAACAGAAGAAAGAGAAAGAAAGCCGATGGGAGAGGCCAAGCCCTGGGCTCAGCCCTCCTACTCTGCTGCTATCTTGAAATGAGTGTAACTGTCAAGTCCCACCTGTTCCAGAGGTTGTAACATCATCACTGACTGGGTTGATTATAAAAATAGGTTGAATAAAAAAATTTTAGGCTCTTATGGTTTGGGGCCCTCTTGTGGTGCAGTGGTATTATCCCTACCCCTGAACCAGCAGGTCTGGTTTTGAGTCCCACCAAGTCCAGAGGTATGTAATAACATATCTGAGCAGGCTGAATTTTTTTTTTATACAGCAGATCCAGGGATGGGTCTGTAGAATGGTCTGCCCCAGGCTGTGACTAGCCTGTGACAAGCCATGAGTAGTGGCTCTATTTTGGTGTTCAACAACAGACAATGTTCCTTTTCAGTCAGGCTTCCAGGGTTATTATAGTAACTTCCAATCTCACAATTTTTTACTGTTCGAGTAAATACACCTGAGTTTGTTTTTCATCATAAATATATCCACTGATCATTGTGAAGCTACATTCCACATTTTTCATGGTTTTAATTCCTTTTAAAAATGGCATGAGCAAAACAAGAGAGTACTCCAACTGTGGTCTGAAGAATACTGGTTTAACATTTGTTCCTTGCTTGACTTTTTTAATATCTCTACATGGAAAAAAAAATCCAGTTTATCCTTTTTACTTAAAAGCAGGTCTGCAAATATTTAACATATCTGCATTCCAATACTAAATGAGATCAATTCGGCTGTTTTTTAAGAGCATTGCTGTTTAACCTAACTTGCAAATCTGATTGGTCTTTCTAAATGTAAATCTTTAAATGTTGATTTAAGTTTGCCACATTACTGTCCACTCTTCCAGCATAATTTTTCTGTTTTGCTATACATGCTAACTTACTGTCATGAAATTTAGATATTGCTTCCCTTATGATCACAACCAGATCATACATTCATATGAGAGTTCCCAACACAGACCATAGCTGATCCCAGCATACTTTTTTCTTTGGCAGGTTTCCCCAGATATGTTGAATTTTATCATTTGTGTTGAATTGTCCAGGTGCAAAGGCAGATTTTTGAACTAACTAGTGAACACAAACCTTCGTACTCTTGTTAAAAGCTCCACTTGATGAGCATTTTTACGAGAAAGTCTTCATGTGTTTCTGGGGTGATGATTTGATTGCACAAGAAAAATCTTGCTGATTGGTTATTCTTTACTGTGCCACAACAATTCTGATTCATTGCATACTTGTATATTGTTTTCAATTTTGAAATGGAGTATTTAATTGTTTGGATCAAGTCAAATAGAAAGGAACATGCTACAACATTAAATGAGCCATACATTTTATTTGAAACCATTATAAGATTCAGTTATTCTCAACAAGAATGTAGCATAATGTAATTCATCACTGAAGCAGCACTTGTAATTGACTTTTCAAAGGTACAAATATACAGATTTATCTTTGTTTCTTGAGCAAAGAACAACGCTTGATCATGTTTATGTTAGAATGATCTATGGAACAGCATATTTTATATCTAATCAAGCATTGAGTCTGTAAAGTATTAGTCAAGTTTTTATACCAGCAAATTGCATTCATAATGTGTGAACTCAGTAAATTCAATACTGAATTATACCTATACTTTGGCTTCATTTAAAAACAAAGATTCCCTAGTATCATGAGATGTCTGTATTGTGCAGAACAGACCATCCCAGATTTAATTTCTGGTTTGCTCTAATTCAACTTACTTTGGCTAACTGAAATGGGATATTATAACTTAGCTCAAAGTAACTTGATTAAAGAAGTGTGAAGCAGCAATGGTTCTTCTTCCTTGTTGCTATCACTGTCCAGTGACTACTGATAGAATGTGTTTTGCATTAGGTAGGGGAGGCAGTGATGTAATGGTACCGGACTGATAATCCAGAAGCCCAAACTAATATTATGGGGAACGTGGATTTAAATCTCACCATGGCAGAAAATGAAATTTAATTGAATGAAATCTGGAATTAAAAGCTAACTTAATTATTGGCCATATAATAATTGATCACTGTTGTAAAAGCACATCTAGTTAATTTAGTTAAATAATGTTTCACGGTACCAGTGTTCTTTGGGAAAGGAAATCTGTCCTCCGTACCTACAAGTGACTCCACATCTATAGCAATGTGATTGACTCTTAAATGGCCTAGCAAGCCATTCCATTGTAAGGCAGCTAGAGATGGACAATAAATGCTATCCTAACCAGTGATGCCCACGTCTGAAGAATTAAAATTAAAAATACAAAGGAAAGGGCCATTTTGCCTATTGGAGGCTGTGTAGTCAAAGAAACTGAAAATGCGCATGAATGAAGATTATTCAACCACATTAGAGATACTTAAAAGCTACTGAATTTCAACCATACAGACAAAGTAGTAGAGTGCAAATCAAAATTAACAGTGGACAGCTGTGGTTGAATTTTAGAATACTGTGTCCAATTCTAGATGCTGAATTCCAATGAAACTCAAATAGTCAAGACCATGCAAACAAAAATCACAAAGATGATTCCGAATGTTTAGGTTTCTATTTTCTGAAGAAAATACAAAGAGTTGGAACCCTAAAAAGAGGCACCTGAGAGGTGACGATCCTTAATGTAAGAAATGTCTGCAGCTGGCACCTCGTAGTGATAAGATCATCTTTAGATAGATATGCTACCACCAGTCCTCCTTGCAAGATTAGTCTACAGGACTTTAAAAGTAGTTAGTGGTGAAGGAGGAGGAGGCATGTACTTGAGTAACCAGAAGTAGTTTATTATGTAATTGTAAGCTAAAGGTTATATTAGTTTAAAACTAGTTAACTACATTAATACTAGATAAGAGACATTGTTATTTCCTAAGATATAGTAACTCGGTCTATGCCATGCAGCTGTAGTTTGTAGAACAAACTAACCGTGAACCTAACCCTCCCTCTACTGACCCCTTCTCCCGCTTCCAACACACCCCCTCCTCCTGGACACCACCCCAAGGCCTCCTACCCTCCCTCGACCTCTTCGTCTCCAACTGCCGTCGAGACATCAATCGCCTCAACCTCTCCACCCCTCTCACCCACTCCAACCTCTCCCCCGCAGAACGTGCAGCCCTCCGCTCCCTCCACTCCAATCCCAACCTCACCATAAAACCCGCGGACAAGGGAGGTGCAGTTGTAGTATGGCGCACTGACCTCTACATCGCCGAGGCCGGACGCCAACTCTCCGACACCTCCTCCTACCGCCCCCTTGATCATGACCCCACCCCAGAGCACCAAACCATCATCTCGCAAACCATCCACAACCTCATCACCTCAGGTGACCTCCCACCCACGGCCTCCAACCTCATCGTTCCCCAACCTCGCACTGCCCGCTTCTATCTCCTTCCCAAAATCCACAAACCTGAATGCCCTGGTCGACCCATTGTCTCCGCCTGCTCCTGCCCCACCGAACTGATCTCCAACTATCTCGACTCCATTTTCTCCCCCTTGGTCCAGGAACTCCCTACCTATGTCCGTGACACCACCCACGCCCTCCACCTCCTCCAGAACTTCCAATTCCCCGGTCCCCAACACCTCATCTTTACCATGGACGTCCAGTCCCTCTACACCTGCATTCCCCATGCAGATGGCCTTAAGGCCCTCCGCTTCTTCCTGTCCCGCAGGCCCGACCAGTCCCCCTCCACTGACACCCTCATCCGCTTAGCCGAACTCGCCCTCACACTCAACAACTTCTCTTTCAATTCCTCCCACTTCCTACAGACAAAGGGGGTAGCCATGGGTACCCGCATGGGCCCAAGCTACGCCTGCCTCTTTGTAGGTTACGTGGAACAATCCCTCTTCCGTACCTACACCGGCCCTAAACCCCACCTCTTCCTCCGTTACATTGATGACTGTATCGGCGCCGCCTCGTGCTCCCACGAGGAACTCGAACAGTTCATACACTTCACTAACACCTTCCACCCCAACCTTAAATTTACCTGGACCATCTCTAACACCTCTCTCCCCTTCCTGGACCTCTCTGTCTCCATATCGGGCAACCACCTCGAAACCGATATTCATTTCAAGCCCACCGACTCCCACAGCTACCTAGAATACTCCTCCTCCCACCCACCTTCCTGCAAAAATGCTATCCCCTATTCCCAATTCCTTCGCCTCCGCCGCATCTGCTCCCAGGATGAGGCATTCCACTCCCGTACATCTCAGTTGTCCTCGTTTTTCAAGGACCGTAACTTCCCCTCCTCGGTGGTCGAGAACGCCCTCAACCGTGTCTCCCACATCTCCCGCACCTCATCCCTCACACCCCGTCCACGCAATAAAAACCAAAAAAGAATCCCCCTCGTCCTCACGTTCCACCCCACCAACCTCCGGATCCAACGCATCATCCTCCGACACTTCCGCCATCTGCAATCCGACCCCACCACCAAAGACATCTTTCCCTCCCCACCCTTATCTGCTTTCCGGAGGGACCACTCTCTCCGTGACTCCCTTGTCCGCTCCACACTCCCCTCCAGCCCCACCACACCCGGCACTTTTCCCTGCAACCGCAGGAAGTGCTACACCTGCCCCCATACCTCCTCCCTCACCCCCATCCCAGGCCCCAAGAAGACTTTCCACATCAAGCAGATGTTCACCTGCACATCTGCCAATGTGGTATACTGCATCCGCTGTACCCGGTGTGGCTTCCTCTACATCGGGGAAACCAAGCGGAGACTCGGGGACCGCTTTGCAGAACACCTACGCTCGGTTCGCAACAAACAACTGCACCTCCCAGTCGCAAACCATTTCAACTCCCCCTCCCATTCCTCAGACGACATGTCCATCCTGGGCCTCCTGCAGTGCCACAACGATGCCACCCGAAGGTTGCAGGAACAGCAACTCATATTCCGCTTGGGAACCCTGCAGCCCAATGGTATCAATGTGGATTTCACAAGTTTCAAAATCTCCCCTCCCCCCACCGCATCCCAAAACCAGTCCAACTCGTCCCTGCCTCCCTAACCTGTTCTTCCTCCCACCTATCCCCTCCTCCCACCTCAAGCCGCACCTCCATCTCCTACCGACCAACCTCATCCCGCCCCCTTGACCTGTCCGTCCTCCCTGGACTGACCTATCCCCTTCCTAACTCCCTACCTACACTCACCTTTCCTGGCCCCATCCCCGCCTCTTCGACCTGTTTGTTTCCTCTCCACCTATCCTCTCCTCTATCCCTCTTCTATCCGCCTCCCACTCTCTCCCTATTTATTTCAAAACCCCCTTCCCCTCCCCCTTTTCTGATGAAGGGTCTAGGCCCGAAACGTCAGCCTCTCTGCTCCTATGATGCTGCTTGGCCTGCTGTGTTCATCCAGCCCTGCACCTTGTTGTCTCAGATTCTCCAGCATCTGCAGTTCCTACTATCTCTAGCTTAAAACTGACTGGCTCCTCCCAGAGATAGACATTTATATACCAGTGGGTGGAGCTACTCTAAATTTTTAGAGTTAACTTTTTCAGACCACTGATTTATGAAACAATCCTTTTCAGAATATATACAATTGTAAACAGTACAGAAAAAATGAATTTTGAAAATAACTTCATGCTAATTGCAGGAGTTTGAGAGCTGGAGCATATCATGCCAAGTTTCAGTATCCTTCAGCTCGTGTTTGCCCACAAAATTGGTGCAAGCCTTGCTGATAGTGTAACAGCAAGGCGAATGTGACATATGGAACTTGGCAAACATCAGGCCATCTTGCCAAACAATGAATCATCTTTACTCAGTTAGCTTAAAGTGAAAATTGCCATAATCCCAAAGGACCAGAGGCTGCTGTCTCATTTTAGAAAGGGTCACCACTCTGAGGGAAGATGATGAAAAAGCGAGGACTTCAAGGGATCTCAGCCAGAACAGGAACTGAACCCGTGACTTTAGTATCACTCTGCATCACAAATCAGTGAGCTAAAGTATTGACAAATAAAAAGGAAGGGCAGAGAAGAGTGTTGCATTAGAGTACTGAATTACATGTCATTAGATACAAAAAGTGAAATGGTGGTGGGGGGGGGAAGAAAAAGAATGGATCAATAGAGACAAAATAGGTAAAATTAGGGAGAATTGCAGGAAATTCTGTCAGTATGTTAAGAGGAAGAGGATATGAGTAGGGCCTATTCAAGACCAATGGGGCAATCTGTGCATGCCGCCAGTGGGCATTAGTGTGGCATTAAACAAGTTCTTCACTTCTATTTTCCATTGGGAGAAAGAAGATGTAGATGCAGAATTTGGGGACAGGGAATGTGAGTTTCTTCAGTCTATTGACTTTGGGAGTGAGGGGGTATTAGAGGTTTTGGCGGGCTTAACAGTGGTTAAATCGGTAGGTCTGAATTGAGTTGTACCCCAAGCTGCTGTTAGGGGTGAGGGGACAAAATTACAAGAGCTCTCTCTCAAAATTTTTCCTGTCTGGCCCAAGGGAAGGTGCCAGAGTACTAGATGATAGCTAAGGTTAGTAGGGATTTTATCGGTTGTGACATAAATCATAAGAGCAGGAAGATTATGTTGGAGCTGTATAAAACTTTGGGTAGGCCACAGCTGGACTACGGTATACAGTTCTGGCCATGGCGTCATGGGGAGGATGTGATTGCATTGGAGGGGCCCAGAGGAGATTCACCAGGATGTTGCCTAGTTTGGAGTGCTCTAGCTACGAAGAGAGGCTGCCGAGGCTTGTGTTGTTTAAGAGCAGAGGAGGATGAAGCACGACCTGACTAAGGGGTACAAGATAATGAGGGACTCTATAATGTTGTCTTGACCGTTGTTGTGAGGAGTCGGGGGTGGTGGTCACAGCTTCCCTTGTTTGCTTTAATCCCTTCTGTGAGCCAGAGCAATTTCTTTTATTTTTCCTTTTTATCAAATAGCTATCATACTTCAGTTAAATTTAATTAACAAGATCTAAAATGAAGGAGAGCTAACTCTAAAGCTTTCTTGAAAGTGAGTGGTGTTTTCTACTACCTTGTAAAAATGAATAAAAGGTGACGACAAACACACAAATGAGCTTCCAAAGACTGGGGTTGGGTGGGAGCAGTGCCTGATCCAAACAGGAGGATAAAGGAAAATGTAGTTACAGTTTTGGAGAACTTTGGTTATGAGAATGCAGAGGCAATGTTAGTTGTCCTTTTTTTAACTTTGAAAAGTTCACATCATGAATTCTCAGTGAGGGATACCCTTGTCATTATTATAAGGGCAGTAACATTCATTGCGTAAGAAGGTTCTAGTTTGCATTCTTTCTGCACCTTTTGCCCAGAATTTTAAATCTATGCCTGCTAGTCCTTTGTAGTATTAGCTAATAAGATCTGCTTTTCTTTGATTATCTTAACCAATTTTGTGCAGACATAGCTTTAGCACTTGAAATCTTTGCCCAGCAACAGAGTAATTTTATTTTAAATGGCCAATACATTTAGTTCACTTCCAAATGTAAATGGTACAAAAATATTTCTCATTTCAAGAGAAAATGTACAAAACTCAAAGACATTGAGATGCTGAAATAATCTATAAAAGCAAACGTGTGAACTCTTAGAGTAGTATTGAGCCTTGTCCTGCAATCGATCTGCTTTTTCTCAGCAGTCTAGGGACGCTAGTCGTGGATATTGTTCTATTGCCGTGCAAGATTCCTGCTGTCTTTGATGTGCACTATTCCTGCTGTTGGAGCATAAAGTAAATGCAGGTCAAATAGTTTGTGACAGTTTTATACTTTTTAATGTAATCAATAGTTAAATATTTGCTTTCCTTTTCAGTTTTCAGCAGAACAGGTGCTGAAAGAAAGATTTCCTGATACTTCGAAAGCCTTTGTAATTGGTGGTTCACATGGAGGTTTTCTTGCGAGCCACCTGGTTGGACAATACCCTGAATTTTACAAGGCTGGTGTGATAAGAAACCCAGTCACTAACATCGCTTCTATGCTAGGAACAACAGATATCCCAGACTGGTGAGTACTAATCTCAAGAGGGGAGGGAAACTGTCTATTTTGCATTAGTGCATTTTTGTTTAAAGCTCATTTTGTTTGTTTAAAACCATTTGAAGAAGAAATGTTTAATTATTTGGACAGAATTATAAATCTAATTTGAAACATTATAAACTAAAATTTGATAGTTCCCAAACTTGCATTGGCTTAACAGCATTGCTTGTGCTATGCAGTTTTCTTCCATATTCAAGTCTTTTAAGTTTTTTTTTGTCTTAATTTATCTGAACTAAAATGAAAGAAAAGTAAACCACTTTAGAAGCAAAGCAACAATTTACATGGCTGGCACCCTGCCTAAGGCAGACAGAGATGTGTATTGCTTTGATGTGGTCTCCTAGTCATTGGGATATATGTATTTGGTATCATGCTGGCATTGAAATTCATATATCATGTTACTGACTTGTGTGGTAAGCAAAATGTCTTTTTGGTTTGATGGCAGCATCCTATTAATGGAGTATGCCATGTTTTCACTGCAGAATAGCAGTGGGAGGTTTCTACCTTTACCTGTTGTGCAAATGCTTTGTGTCACTATCTCTTGCAATCTGATAGTCTAAGGTAGACTTGGACCCTTCCATGGGTGCCAACCATGCTCAACCAGCTCATGATTTACATGAGGTGATGGCCCAGCTAGACTACTAATCCAGAAATTCAGCTAAAGTTCTGGGGACATGGCAGATGGTCGAATCTGAATTCATTAAAAAATATCTGGAATTAAAAATGATGACCATGAAAGTATTGCCACTCTCAACTGGTCTGGCCTACATGTAACTCCAGACCCAGTTGACTCTCAAATGGCTGAGCACGCCACTCACTTCCTCTGGCATTGAACTAGACACCAGAAATGGTAGTGGCAGAAACAGCCCTGTCGACCCTGTAAAGATCTCCTCACCAACATCTGGGGTTAGTGCCAAAATTGGGAGAAATAACTCACAGGTTAGTCGAGAATGACATTGTTCATGAGTATGTCTATGTCCCAAACACCACCATCATGACTCCTGGATATGTCCTGTCCTGTCGGCAGGACCAACGCAGTGGTATATAGTTGGAAGCGAGTTGCTCTGAGAGTCCTCAACATTGGACCCCATGAAATCTCATGGGTAAACAGAGGCAAGGAGGCCACCGGCTGGTTACCACATACAGTCCTCCCTCCACTGATGAATCGGTACTCCTCCATTTTTGAACAACTCTTGGAGGAAGCAGTAGGGTGGCGAGGATGCAAAATATACACAGGATGGGAATTTCAAAGCCCACCACCACAAGTGGTGCAGCAGTACTACTGATCGAGCTTGTTGGGTCCTAAAGGACACAGCTGATAGTCTGGGTCTGCAACAGGTGGTGAAGAAAATAACAAGAGAGAAAAACATACTTAACGTCATCCTTAACAACTTGTTGGCTGCAGATGCATTTATTCATGACCGCATCTTCACCTTGAGAGTACTGACGGAGCTAAGCAATCTCCACTGTTGGATCAGATCTAAGCTCTGCAATCCTGCCACATCTAGTTGTGAATTGTAGTGGACAATTAAACAACTCACTGGAGGTAGAGTCAGTTGATGAAATCATTTAATAGTTGTTAATATATCTACGTGTCACCCACAGCCCAATCAATTAGCGCATTTTTCTCATGATTGTATTTATTGTTGCTTCCTTTTGTAAGTTGTTTTTAGTCATATTTGAGCCTTGACAGGTGCAAGATAAAATGCTTTGACTTCATGTTTCTTATTAGCAGTGTTTGCATCCTGTATTACCAAGCAGTTACAGATAAACAAGGTGATCTGCAATAGTGTTTTATTGGGGACTTCAGATCAAGTGTAATTTTTGGATGAAGTGAGGTGAGACAATGTGGGTTAATTAAATCTGGCCATAGCAATGTATTTCAGTCCACAGTTTCAAGAGACCAATTCTCTTAGTTAAAGCTGTTTAATTATAAATCATTTAAAGCAAATTAAAATATAAGACTATATATTCAGCACACAAAACAATAGTATAAAAATACCACCAGTTATGAAGTTCATTAGAACATAAGAACATAAGAACTAGGAGCAGGAGTAGGCCGTCTGGCCCTTCGAGCCTGCTCCGCCATTCAATAAGATCATGGCTGATCTCTTCGTGGACTCGGATCCATTTACCCGTGTTCTCACTGTAACCCTTAATTCCTTTATTGTTCAAAAAAAATCTACCTTTTCTTTAAAAACGTTTACTGAAGTAGCGTCAACTACTTCACTGGGCAAGGAATTCCATAGATTAACAACCCTCTGGGTGAAGAAATTCCTTCTCAATTCAGTCCTAAATCTGCTCCCTCTAATCTTGAGGCTATGCCCTCTTGTCCCAGCTTCACCTGCCAGTGGAAACATCCTCTCTACTTCTGTCTTATCTATTCCCTTCATAATTTTATATGTTTCTATAAGATCCCCCCTCAATCTTCTGAATTCCAACGAATATAATCCCAATCTAGTCAGTCTCTCTTAGGAGCAAAACTGAACAGTTAAAGGGAGTTAATGCACCTCTCTTTTTGTCACTATATCCAAGTAGAAAAGTATGTCAGACAAGAAGACCTGTTTGAAGTCTGCTTCTATGTGTAATGCAATCTTAGAATTAATCAAAGTGGATTAAGCGACACAAGTAATACTAAATTGTGTTCTGTCAGCAAATGGTGCTATCAGGAGTTAGGAGCAGAATTGCCAGTGTGCATGAGTGAGGTCTGATGAGTAGTTCAGAAATGTTCTGAATATCTTTGTTGCTGTCCCATTTCTGATTTCTAATTCATTGTGGACTTTGAACTTTTGAAGCCAATGGGGTTACTGTTGCTCAACAAAGTCCTCACTGGGTATGTGATTGGACTGATCACTGGATCATTCAATTCATGGAAAACAACACATCTGTTACTTTGTAGAGTACAAAAAGTTTGTTGATTTTTGGATTAATTAGTGTCATAAATTCTAGATTGGAATTGAATCTCAATGAGTTCACTTGGAGAAGGTTCCTGAGCTGGTGAGCTTTAACCTTATATTCTAAGAAAATGCTGAAAACCTGTGCATGCACACATGTTCCATCTGGAGGTAACATTGGCTATAGACAGAGCCAAATAATATAGCTGAATGGGAACTCCGCGCAGAAAAAAATTGTAAAAATGTCATTTTAAATTTGGCCTCTGAATTATGAGGAAATAATTGTAAAACGTTGGCGCACCATTACAGCTCCTGAGGTTTGTACTATCACTTTTATTAGGTGTATGGTGGAAGCTGGATTTGAGTACACAGCTGGTCAGCTTCCGACTCCTGCTTTGTTGGAAGCAATGTTGATTAAATCACCAATCATACACACTTCTCAAGTAAGCAATTTGCAAATGTTTCTCTTTTATCCTGTTTGGTTCATGTGATTGCATTTCCATATATTTATAAATTGCTGATAAAAACCATTGATGTTTTGGGGCTCATATCCGTATGCAGACTTTTTGGTTCGATGAAATGAACACTTTTTCACTTTTGATGAGTGTTCAAGCACTATCAGGTCAGCACAAGTAGACTGAAAGTCAAGTTCTTTACTCATTTGAATAATGTCTTTACTGCAGTAATGTGGCTCATTTTTTTCCCTTGTATTTGGCACTCTGTACAAGCTGAATGCATGTCCAAGTTGTGGGCAGTTTTGTATTTATGGACCTTGGTTGGTAGGAAATATGGGTTAATTTTATAAAATTAAGGATCACAACAGCCCATCAATCTGTGCTGATCTCAAAACCACTTGACAAAGGTGAGAAACTAACTTCTACTTCTCCTCTTCTACCTTTCTTATTATTTTTAACAATGACCTCTAAATAATAAATTCTTAATATAACATTCAGTCTTTGTCCATTGCTCTTTGAAAAAATTCTTATTTGGCCTTGTTAAAACATGCTTTAGTCATATTTTTTAATCTCTTCAAAGTCCTTGCGCTCATAGATTTGTTTCAGTAATAATTGTACTTATTTCTACATAGTTGATACTCGCTCCTTTAGTACTCCGTAACAATGTATGTTGATCACTTTTGTTACTGGGCTGAATATTGCTACTGATTCTTCTGTTTAAAGAACTGAAGAGACAGTTCATTTCTGTACACAGATGAGCAATATTCTATGTACCTAATACACACACACTATCAGTTGGTTGTGAAGGATCAAATGATTATTTTACCAAAAGTTGCAAGTGGCGTATATATTTTATGCAGTGTGTGTCGTAGGCTCCCTGAAAGATGTGTGTTTTTGTTATGTTGATGACTTAGATTGCCATTATCAGCAGTTGAGGAGTGAGGTAGACTGTATCTTTTTTAGTTGTTTCCTTTTTTTCTATTCTGGATGACAAATTAATCTGCGCTTCCTGCAGGTAAAATCTCCAATGTTGATCATGTTAGGCGAGAAAGACAAACGAGTTCCTCCCACTCAAGGCCTCGAGTTTTATCGAGCATTGAAAAGCAGAGGTGTTTCTGTAAGGTACGTTTAAAATTAAAAATAATAGAATTAGTGTCATCTTGTTATTTTGAGAGCCTAGTTACAGATGCTAGGATAACATGATAGACCAGGTTTTGCAGATTTGGTGTGTTGCTAACAGTTGTAGCCCCAACGTTGATCCCTGTGGCATACACACATTATAGGTTGTCAACCTGAAAATGAGTCCTTAGTCGAACTCCTAGTTAGTTCTATTAGTTAGGCAATCCTCTGTTCATGCAAATATACTGCCTTCAACACCAGGGCTCTTGCCTTTATTAAATAACCTAATCTGTGGTATCTTATTAAACACCTCTGGAAATCCAAATATATTACATCTATTAGTTCCCCTTTTTATATATTTGTGATCCTTAATTCTTCAAAGAAATCTGCTAAACTTATCAGGCGTGATTGCCCCTGCATAAAACCATACTGACTCTGCCTGATTATAGTATGCCATGCTATTACATACTTCTAATAAATTCTAATATTTTCCCAATAACAGATAGTAGGCGTACAGTTATCTTTTTTGTATCCTTCCCTTTATAAGTAAAGGTGTTGCGTTGGCATTTTTGTTCAAACCTTTTGGACTTTTCCAGAATCCAGGGATTCTTGGAAAATTGCTATCAGTGCATCCACCACCTCTGTGACTGCTTAATTTCATACCCTGGAACACATCCCATTAGGTCCAGGAAACTTATCAGCTTTTAAACCCATTGGTTTCTCAGGTGATATCCATTTCCTCTCTCCCTTTTGACCCTGAATTATTTGGAATTTTTGCCATGTTATTAGTCTTTTCTGCTGTGAAGAATTAGGCAAAGTATTTGTTCAACTCCTGCCATTTTCTGGTTCCCTATTATCATTTCCCAGACTCCTCCTCCTAAGAGGCCTTTGTTCACTTTGGTCTTTCTATTCCTTTTCTCATACATTTAAAAAAAGCTGTCAATCTCCATCTTGAGAACTTTCAAATTTACTCTCAAATTTTATCAAATCTCTCTTGTTTTAATTTTTGGTCATCTTCTGTTGGTTTTTAAAACTTTGCCACTCCTCTGACTTACCACGAATCTTTGCCACATTGTTTTTTTTTTCTTTTGATTTGACACTCTGTTTAACTTTCCTGGTTAACTATGGTTAGCTTATCCTCTTTCGAGAATCCGCTTTTCTATCTGGGATGTACTTTGTTTTGGGTCATGATCTATTTTCTTAAACATCTGTCATCACTCCTCAACTAACTTAGCTACTCAATTCCTTTCTCAATCTACTCCAGCCAACTGTGCCCTCCGTTCTTTTGAATTACCCTTATTTATGCTGAGCACAATTGTTCTCGACCCAATTTCTCACTGTCAAACTGAATGCGAAATTCTGTCATTTAACGGTCACTCAAGGATATTTTGCTGTGAGATCATTTGTTAAACTTGCCTTATTACTCATTCCCAGATCCAAAATAGTACAATCCTTATTCGGATCCACAACATGTTCTAAGAAACTGTCCTGAGTGCATTGTGACTTCTTTCTTTCTTCTGGCTACCTCTGCAAATTTGAATTTCTCAATATAAATGAAGATTAAAGTCACCCATGATTAAAATGCTGCTTTCTTTTTATATGTCCTATTTATCTCCTGAGTTATTCTCTGTCCTATAGTATAGCTACTGTTAGAGGCCTATTGATGCCTGTAGACTATTCCCAACAGTGTTGTCATCTCCTTATTTCTCACTCCGACCCAGTTGAATTCTGCATCTGCCAATCAGAGATTATCTTTTGTCGTTGTATTTATTCCATCCTGTACTAACAAAGCTAGTCTACCATCCTTTCCTTCCTTCCAGGCCTTTTGAGAAGTCACATACCCCTGAATATTTAGTTCCCAGCTTTGATCCACCGGTAACCATGTCTCCATAATAGCTATAAGACCCCAGACCCCATTAACCTTTTGTTTTCTGTTAAGTTATTTATTTTGTTCCGGATACTATGTGCATTCAAGTAAAAAGACCATTAATTTTGGCTTTTTACTATTTTTTTTTCCCCTTTTTGGCCCGATTTGCTTTCTTAATACCCTGTCCCTTACCTATCCACTTTGGGTATCATCATTGGAATAGTTGCCTGAAATGCTGCCATGTAATTTTGTGTTGTGAACTTACAATTTACCCTGTCCAAACCCCTTCCTTCCCCACACCCGACCCAAATTTGTTTAAAGCTTTCCCTATAGCCCTGGTTACTCAATTTGCCATGTTGAGCTATGATTCATTTTACTGTCAGACTAGAAAATGACATTGTCTCTATGTTGATACTAAACTACAGAATGGGTATAGCACAGAAGGAGGTCATTCTAGTGTCTCTTTCTGTCCTTCTCTTGGCTCTGCACATTCCTCATTTTCAGAAATTAATCTAATTACCTCTTAAATGCCTTGATTGAAACTACCTCCACCGCACACTCAAACAATATATTCCAATTCCCAACCACTCACTACGTAAAAAGGCTTTTTCTTCTCTCTCTATTGCTCTTTTGCTGTTCCCCTTAAATCTGCATGCTCTGGTTCTCCATCCTTATGCTAATGGTAACAGCTATTCCCCACTTACTGTAAACACGAAATGAGGTGGGGGTCAGTCCCTCACATCTGTATTGTCATTAAATAAGGTCATGATTGATCAGATTACTCCACCAATCTGCTCACACACAATAACTTATCACCTCCCTTACTTATCGAGGATTGCTCTATCTTTGCCTGAAGAGTTCTTGGTCATTAATATGCATCAAAAAAGCAAATGTTCTATCCTGCACCCCTGGGGAATTCCACTACTATAAACCTTTTTCCAGTATGAAAAATAGTAACTTAGCCTACTCTCTATTTCTTGTTATTCAGCCAATTCCTTATGCATATTGTTATTATCCATTTTATTCTACGAGTTGAAACCTTCCTCACAAGTCTGTTATGCCACACTTTATCAACTTTTGGAATTCCATGAACATCACATCGACTGCATTTACCTCACTAACCCTCTGTCTCTCTTCAAAATAACTCTAGCAGGTTAGTTAAAGAAGCTTGACACCATCCGGGACTAAACAGCCCACTTGATTGGCAGTACATCCACAAACATCCACTCCCTCCACTATTGATGCTCAGTAGCAGTAGTGTGTACTGTCTACAAGATGCAGTGCAGTAATTCACCAAAGATCCTCAGACAGCACCTTCCAAGCCCATGACCACTTCCATTTAAAAGAACAAGGGCAGCAGATACACGGGAATACCACCACCTCCACGTTCCCCTCCGGGTTACTCACCATCCTGACTTGGAAATATATTGCCATTCCTTCACTGTTGCTGGGTCAAAATCCTGGAATTCCCTCCCTAATGGCATTGAGTCAACCCGCAGCAGGTGGACTGCAGCGGTTAAAGAAGGCAGTTCACCACCATATTCTCAACGATAACTAGGGATGGGGATGGGCAATGAATGCTGACTAGCCAGTGGCGCCCACATCCCGTAAATGAATTTTTAAAAAAGCAATTTTCCTAAAAGGAACACCCGCAAGCTTTCCTCCATTAAGCCATATTTGTTGAAGCTTACATTATCATTTCTGGAAATTTCTGCACCATTTGAGATTAAATTTTTTTTTAAACATTTGTTTCATGGGATGTAGGCACCATTGGCAAGGCCAGCATTTGTTGCTCATTTCTCATGGCGCTTGCTTGCTCTAAGCCATTTCAGAGGCTAGTTAAGAGTCAACCACATTACTGTGCATCTGAAATCACATGTAGTCCACACCAAGTAAAGAACATTGGTGAACCAAATGTGTTTGATCATAATTGTCATGATCACCATCTAGAGACCAGCTTTATATTCCTGATTTTATTAATTAAATTTAAATCTACCAGCTGCTGTACTCAGATTTGAACTCATGGACCTCTGTATTACCACATCCCTGTAATTGACTTGCATTGGTTAGTGCACTTGCCTTTACGTCCTTTTTGTTGAATATAAGTAGCATTTGCATTTCTTCAGTTCTCTGCTACCACCCCTGAGTCTCCGGAAGACTGAAAAATTATAGTAAGTGCCTCTAAAATGTCTACTCTTGCTTCTCTCGGTATCTTTGCCATTTCTCATCTGGTTCTGGTATCTTTTAAACTTTAAATTCCAAAAAACTAATATTTCTCCTTTTCTCAATTTAAATCACTACTAATGTTTGAATTGCCTCCTGTTTCACTGTAACATTCATTGCATTCTGTACCTTGATAAAGCTGGATGTAATGTTTTCATTTTAATTCATGCATAAATCTCATTTTTCATTCCAAATTGGCGTCACTCCTCACTTTAACCACTGTTTTATGTTTTATATGGCTAGAGAAGATTTAGGGATTCTCTTTTATGTTAGCTGCTAATCTCTTCATACTGTATCTTTTATATTACTTAGTTGCATTTTTGTCTCCTCTCCACAGTTTGTATATTCAGCCTGATTCCTGGTTGTTTGGCCAGCTGACTTCTGTCTTTTGTTTGACCTACCTTTTATTTTTTGAATGAATTGGCAAAAGAGTTCAACTGTTTTATTTAGATATTTAAAAAATGATATTTTACTCTTCCAGATTATTATGGTACCCTGATAATAACCACTCGCTGTCTAAAGTAGATGCTGAGGCTGACGGATTCATGAATATCGCGCTCTGGTTCGTGAAACACCTCTAATGCTGATTATTTTCGGAGGCAGTCATTGTGTCATGGTGCAAAATCAATTACTGGAAATGTCATTAAGATTGTGATACATGGCAGCAATCAACCATCAGTGAGATCCAAATCCCAGGTGGTTACATCAAGCACTGCAGGAACATGTTTTTTACATTTCACTGCAGCTCTTTTTGGCCACAGTATTTTGATTTTATAAGTTCAGGCTAGCCAGAATTTCAGCAATGAATCAGCATCACCTTTGTTGAGAGGAAGGATTTTCCAGTGGGTCATTCAGTTCAGCTATGCCAGTCTTCAGAATACTTTACTAATAATAAATAATTTATTTCCTGGTTATTTTGTAGAATTAATTTATGATGCTACATTGCAATTTAAATTTTGCCATATAATTTTGGATAACTATTCAATTTGTCATTTTAGTGATAGTAACTCAACTCTGTGAAGAACTTTAACAGTGAAAAGAAGGATCCAAATTCTTTTTTTTTCAGGAGATCAATACAATTGTTAAAAAATAAAGAAACATAAGTATCTGGCAATTCTGTCTTAGGGTTCTAATTCTATCCATGTTCATCCTGTGCTCTTACAAGTTGTGGATTCAAATCCTGAGATCTTGTTTACTTATTGTGTCCTGTTTATGTCAGGCTACAAATAGCATTCTGATGAAACCATTCAGACATCACTATTTCTTCAAAACTTTGCTACTTCATTGCTTGCTGTTTAGCAGTAAAAACATAATGTGCCTGAGGTATGCAGCACCTTCAAAACTGAACTAGAGAGAAAATTTGATCTATCTGTACATGTATACATTGGTGCATGAAAAATGATTTTTTGATTTGCATTGTAAACCAAAATCTGCTTAAAAGTTTCTATAACCGTATGAATGATAGTCTTCATTATGACGACAATAGTTTAATCTCTAGATTCTGATACCACTTAAACTCTGCTTTTAGTTCTTAAATTATCACTTCAGCTTCCAAATTGAAATATCGCCACATAATTCAGCCCAGCAATCCATCATTCTCTAACTGTTCCGTGAATGATGTGACTGACCACTGACCTGAGTACTACTCTTGTCAGGTGAAGTATTAATCAGATTCATAAGCCTTAACTGGACAGAAGCATAACCTGTTTATGACTCTCAAAGCTTCTGTGCCCAAACAATATGCAGATTTTCATATGGTGCAGAAGTGTGCCTTGGTAACTTTTACAAATGTTAAAATCAGGATTACATAGATATATCTTGTAAATGCTGTCAATAAATCTTAAGTTTTTACACACTGTCCATTACTGACTGTTCATTTCTGTGTCATAAAGTTGACTATGATACAAAGAATTATCCTGATGTTATTGGAATTAACCATTGAAATGACTAAATGACACACATTCCAAGGTTTTAATCATTACATGTTTGGGGAAGGAGAATCTATGCAAATAACGGAACATTAATATGAAGCAAAAGCCATAGCAATGTAAGTGAAAAGGGGTCTTTCTTTTTCTGCACTTTTAGTGACAGCTGCTAGAATCTTTGCTTGCACTTGAACATAGTCTAGTTTTAGGAAAGAGATAGCAGGACCTGCAGATGCTGGAGAATCTGAGATAACAAGGTGTAGAGCTGGATGAACACAGCAGGCCAAGCAGCATCAGAGGAGCAGGAAGGCTGACGTTTCGGGCCTAGACCCTTCTTCTAC
>NC_063347.1:49445083-49465841 GCF_021869965.1 Rhincodon typus | reverse complement strand
GTGTTCATCCAGCTCTACACCTTGTTATCTCTAGTTTTAGGAAAATTGTGCTGATGTGACTTTGTGAGAATTAATGCAACTGAGCCCGATTACTTAAATCTACAAGGAATTTTTTTTAATTTAAATCACTTGCTACTGTTTGCAGCTGGTCTTTTCCATTTAAGCAAATAAAAACCGAAAGAACTTCAGATGCTGTAAATCGGGCACAAGTACACCAGTTTTTCTTCACAGACGCTGCCAGATCTGCTCAGCTTTTCTAGCAACTTCTGTTTCATTTCCATTTAAGCTGCTGGTTAAGCAAGTGTAATTCACAACTATAACTGATTCCAGTGCCACAAAATAAAGTTTGTGATTTGTTATTATGTTTTAGTTTTAATTTAGCTTGGTGATGGTATGCCATGGGCTTGGGGTAAATCTTTTCTATTTTCTATACATTGTAGAAAGCCTTTTGTGAGCTTTTTGTATTTCCCAGCCATATACCAGAGATGAAAATATTCAGGAGAGACCTTAACAATCATAGTATTCACAGGTAGTGCATGACAGCTTTTCCCTTCTCTCTGAATGGAAAAGATAAGTAATAGTTTGGGTGAAATACAACTAAATGTTGAGACATCCTTTTTAAATAATGAAACAACCTGTACTTTATGGCACGGTAAATATGAAGTATAGTTTGATCCTGGCAACCAGGATCTAAGCAGACTCAGGAAGATGTTTTTAACCCAGGTTTCCAGTGCTGACATTGACGCATTCATTGTTGGAGCTTTCCATAGGGCATATTTGACATGTGCAGCCTGAGACAGTCCTGAGAGAAAATATGGGATTGGGATGTAATTTGTATGCTACAATAAGAAATACATCCAGGGAGTTTGATGGCAAGAATGGGAACTCTTTTTACCCCCTTCCCACCCTGCAGAGGGTTGTGGATACTCCATCATTGAGAGTGTTCAAGATAGCAAGTGGTATTGAGAAAGATCAGCTATCTGATTTAAATGGTGGAGCAGTCTTGACTGGCTGAATTTGACCACTTTGTTCCTGTGTTCATGTGACACAGAGAAATTGTTAAGTTGGCTAAAGAAATGCCTAGGGACTTCGTAACAAATGTCTAACACTAGATTTTCGAACAAGATGATGGCATAATTAAAATGGTGACAGAGTAATGGCTCCCTTATTGTCAGTACCAGCACTAGGATCAACCTGTGCATGGGTGCAGTGATATCAGGTTGATGATCCACTTAAAGTGTGGACTGCCACCAGGAAGAGACTCACTGTCTGCCTGATCAGCTGTTTATTTTCATGAGCATTATACCTGTCTTGCCATATGTATAACTGCATAAAATATTGGCCTCAAATTTTATTCAAGTTCCTCCTGTCATTCCCATTTATGCAGTTTTCTCCTCGTCTCTGCCTACAATTTGGCTGATGAAGGTTGAGCTTGGAGAAGATTCCTAGGCATAATTTCCGGGAAGAGGCTGCAGATGTTTTCTAGGAATATAAGGAAGAAATTCAGGGGCAAAGGTTCTCACACACACGGAATTAACAAGTTTGCAAACCTGGGGCGATTAAAAAGGTCTTCAGAAATAATGATTAGATGGTGTCCAACTTGGCTTTCAACAACTTCAGGATAGATGTCAACCGGAAAGTTTAGCTCTTAACTCTGCTGAGACATTATATGCATGTTTCAGGTTCCCTAGTTAATTATTTAAGGAGGTAATATTTCCATTAAAATGGTGGGGAAAGACAATGTTTGAAATCAAACGTTCTCTATCTGTCTCTGTTTTCTATCTCTCTCTCTCTCTCTCTCTCTCTGTCTTTCTCTCTCTCCCCTCCACGCATCATCATTCTGCAATTGAAGATTTTTACATTTGGACTAGCAGATCAGTGACATTTTTGTCCATTTTGTCAGTTTCCTATTCATAGTAATGAAGGAACCATCAAAAATGCACTCTCTGAAAGAGCATAGTAACTGAAATCGCTTCTGGATTTTCATGTCATTCCATGCATGTGCAAAGTCCCAAAGTTGCTCTCGATTTCAATGGAGTCATGATAGCAAATGCTAACAATTTTACCATTATTACCATTGTAAAATCCAGGCCAATGTTTTAAGGCAATAAAGTACTTGGACACACATTAAAAGTATTTTAAAATATTGAAAAAAATTAGTTTACAATGAAACTAGTAAATGTTTCAGGGTGTTTTTTGTTTAAAAGGTCATTTACAATGATTTAACTAAAACCTTACTCAGGTAGTGACTATGTGAAAATGCTTATTTGTGATGAACCAAATTTCAGCTGTACTAACAAAAGTAGATTTTCAGTTTTAAATACATCCTTTCACAATGTAAGGGAAGGAAGCAATTAGTATCTATTCTGTTGGCTGCTTGGACTGATTCAGAGAAAATTTTACATTTGATTTTATAAGTGAGTTTGAATAGAAATTGGAGTGAAAGCTTTGAAGAGGATAAGGTTCCATTTCGAGTGCAACATATGTCCCAGTTTGCCGATTGTTAAGAATGCAAACGCTACCCATTGATTTGCAAGCAGGATAATATTTAGGCTATGTGTAGAGTAAAACATCATTCAAATGGGGCACTAAAGTTTACATTTAGCATAGGTAAAAGGCATGGTGCAGTGCTTTCTCCTCTGCCAGAACGATTTGGCTTAGATACCAACACTCCTCTTTTCTCGTATAATTTAGAGCCTGTGCTCAAGTTCCTTGTTGCTGAAGCAACTTAAAATCGGACCCAGCAGCTACAATGCATCCTGTGGTTGGATGTTGGTGTTTTCTTGTACAAGTAGATTTCACAGTACGGCAGATTTTCAGATGGCGAGAAGATTCCTTGTTCTTCACTAGTTCTGTGGTGTTGGCACTTTCACATTGCTTGATATTTCTTCAATAGATTGTATTTGATCCTCTGGTCAAAACATCCCCCAAGGGTGGTTTTCCAGTCATTCTTGGTGTTCTGCCCATCAGCTGTTGTTCATTTTTTTTTTAAGATCGTTCAAAAGCTTAAAATGATAGTATGTTATTGTTGAGGGATCAAGCATTCCTCAAAATAGCCAATTATGCTGAGTCTCTCCTTTTGACCTGCTATTTCTCCCTGCAGTTTGAGCTTCCACACCTCTATTGACTGTTTGCAAACTCCTGTTGCAGAAAGATTCTTTATACAACTTGACATGTCTTTGCAATACACTTATAGGTTGTAGCTTGGTAGATGAGTTATAGTAGTCATGATTTTTTCACCTCTTGTGTTAGACTCATAGATTTTTGTGAGGGTGAATAAAAACTAATCCAATGTCGCAAAACCTATTGTCATAAACAAAGATTTGAAGATTTGTTTAAATTTGCAGCAGATGTGAGCTGACAAATATCAGAACATTGCTTGGTTTGGTTGTTCCAGTAATGATTTCCAGTTGAGTGGTTCAGAAGGACTGAGCACTTAGCAAACACCCAAATTCAGGATTCAAAAAGATGTCAGGAGCAAGACCTCCAGCTGGAGGATTCCTGCTGAAAGTGGATTGACCCAAGTCAGAAAAGAACCTTTCAGTTTGCAGTGACACTAGTCTGACTATCTAGGGAGTAACTATATGTTTTACTTTGCTTTGATATTTTACTTTTGGCAATAAAGTTGGATTTGTGTTGAAATTGTTAATTGTGATTCTGAATCTCTCCGACATTAAATCAACAGATCTTAATATTGAAAGCATTCATGTTGTAACACAAATTTCCTACAGTATGACTTTGATATTTTTAAACCTCAAAATTAAATTTGATGTTAATGAGATAAATGGAAGTGTTTGAGTTTCTTCCAGTGTGTGAATGTACTCTGTATCTGATCAGGAATGCAGGTCTGAAGGGCATTTTCAAGTTCACATGAAATATAAATATATCCCTTTTTAGGGACCAGTGCATTTATCTTTTTTTTAATAAGAACATAAGGTCACTTCGTGGAACAGATCTTGGGAGTGTTATAAATTCAAAGTAGTATGACAGGGACTTAGTGATGCAGAAACCGGTAACCGTTGTAATTCTTCAGATATAGTCAAGCTATTAATTTTTCAAGGCATAGTTTGTATGGGATTAATGAGAAATCAGTGCCAATTTATGGCATGTCTCAGTAAGGGTTTGTATAAAGAGTGTTCCTCAGATGAGGAACCAACAAGGGATTCTATATATGTTCAGCATACTCAAGAAATTGAATAAGTATGGATGTGTATATTACTATGGGGGAAAAAAAAACTGCCCCCTTCATGCTGGTTCTGTGCCATCTCCCTATAGCCTTTTAAATTTGTCTTCTGAGGCTATTTATTCATGTCACAAGAGTTCTAGATTCTGCTTTTAGTACTGTTTCTGGTTGATCCATCCATGTGGTAATGATATTGTATGTGCAAAAAGTAATTCAACTAGCATCCTATTTTGTTTGGCTGTCATAAACCTTCTGTTATTGCCTCATTCACCATTTACCTTTAATTTTGAGCACCTCAACCAGATCTTCTCCTCTCACAGATTAAATTGTGATACTTAAAAACATAAAGACAAAGTATTTCTTGGAGCCCAGCAACTGTGTTTCCAATTCATTACAAGTTCCCAATTTGTCCGCTCAAACTGAAACAAGGCGATCAACAAGAGACAAAGCCTATCAGGATGATTTTCATCCAGTAAGCCACCAGTCTGTCTATTTTTATCTACAGGTAGGAACTAACACAAAGCCATAGGTCAGATAATCACAAGACTTTTCCATCAAATTTAGCTTTTAATGTGATCTCTGTATCTAAGCCAAGTCTTCAAATATTTTCTTGTAGACGGCAAACAAAAATACATGCACCAACATAGAGAGCTCCTTTTCTAGAAAAAGAAACTTGTCCTTGAATGTTGCTGTCATTGTCTAAAACTACATTCCTAGACAGTTCATAGAAACAAATTGGAAATTCTACTGGATGCCATCTGGACTGATCTGTGGCATACAGGTGAAGGTTGGGCGATGGGTCACGAGTGAGGCAGAATTTCCCTATCCCACATCTGTGCTGCAGACCTAATCTCAAATATGTCGTCTTGAGTATTGCAAGTGCGTGCCTGCTCCAGGACTGGCACAACTGGGTCCCGTTTCTACCGGTAGAAGGGTTTAGCAGCCGAGTCTGTGTATGTCGGGCCATTGACTTAAGGCAATGAGGGCATTCCAAAACTCTGCTTTTAATGGCGATCATTTCTCTGAAAGCAATAAACCTTGATAAGTATAGATCTCACCTTAGGCTAAGCAATGTGTAGGTAACAAAGGTAAAACAATACTTATAAGAAAAGAGACTGTGTTTAATTTTGAACTACAAGGGATCGTCAGCAAAGAAGCCCTCAAGGCGTGTATCATAAGATCAGTTCCCACAATATAACTGGAGCAACTGTTCGGACTGCAAACGTTCTTAACTAACCAACATGTTGAAGATAGATTGGTCATCAACGTGAATAATTTTTTTTTAATGAATATCGTTTACACCCACCCTAAGCTGATTACAGTATTGTTGCTTTATCATATGCCTCGTTATTAAGTAAATGTCAGGATGTTTTTAGCCTGTACAATCCAATCATTTAATATTTCCATCTTTGTGAATTGACTATTTGTCATGATAACAGAATTGATACCATTGTGCAAATTGTGAAGTGCAAACAAAAATCATGCAAGTTATGGGACAAGAGTTCTTCCAGAGAAGCAGCATGCATGCAGTAACAATGGGTGCAAAAACTTCCTCCTGTGCAGTGTGATTCTGTGAAATAGGTCAATTGCTACCTGTAGGCTATGCTAATCTCTGCAAGAACAGAGTGGGGAGACATATCAATCTGGTCCATGTGCAACAAGAAATGCTACATTCATGTAATCAGAGCTGTAATTGGTCAAACTGTTTTTAAAAAAAACACCATCACAACCACATTCCATGCACAGATCAGTGAGGAAATTTTATGTTTTAATTAAGGCAAAGTAATAATAGTATGCAGTAATAGTTTGTTTACATTCCAAATGTCTTTTATCATTCTAAGCATTCGGCAGTGAAGTGAAATGTGTTTTGTAGGAACATGAAGTTGCCACAGGAGGGCGACTGGAGCCAGGGAATTGGTTAGAAATATATCTGCATTAGATATTGGCTCTTGATGGTTTGTTGTCCAGTTGAATACAAGAAAAAGAGTATTTAATCTTAAAGTTAGTTTAGTTTACAGAAGAGGTTTATAGAATTGCAAATCTTGCTTTAACCAAAACTGTCGAATGTGACGTAGCCTAAAACTAACCTCAACTCGAAGTCAAGATAACCCAGGGATTGTTGTGAGAAAGCAGATATATATAAATGAGACAGGGAGGGCAGAAGGAAGAGTTAGTATCATATAATAGGAAAGCAGGAATTATCAGTGCAGGGTGGCACGATGCTTTACACTGCTGCTTCATGGCATCAGGGATATGGGTTTGATTCCATCCTTGGGTGACTGTCTGTGTGGAGTTTGCACATTCTCCCCGTGTCTGCCTGGGTTTCCTCCAGTTTCTTCCAACAGTCCAAAAATGTGCCGACTAAGTGGATTAGCCGTGGGAAAATGTGGGGTTACAGAGATAGGGTAGGGTACGGTAGGGGAGTGGGTCTGAGTGGGGTGCTCGTTGGAGGGTCAGTGTGGACTAGATGGGCTGAATGGCCTGCTTCCACACTGTAGGGATGATTCAATGAAGTATGAGAGAGGTCAGGAGCAGGAAACTAGATGTCCCCTTTCACTATCCATTTTGAATTGCCATACAGTTCCAAGATCATTTTGGGCCCCAGGATACCTTCTACACTTCTATAAAAACTGTGCTTCCAACAGGCTAGTGAACAGATAGCATAACTAATTTATAGGTCCCAACACATATCTGAAATTCTCTCTTTTAGGATAGCTATTCTGTGAACTCTAAATCAGCCTGGTATAGTCCAGTTTAGCTACAGCACAATCCTTATTTTTCCAAACTCCCTGTAAATAAACCAAACAGTCCTACTTAAAAAGTGACATAATATGATAAAAACCCATGATGTTGCAGATAGCATGGATTGAGGGCTGGCTAACTAATAGAAGACAAAGTTTGGATGGCATCCCGTAGCTAGTGGAGGGGCATAATTATTGACAATATGTAATAATGACTTTGAGGGCAGTGAATTAGAATTAGCCTTAATGTCACATGTACTTAAATGAGTACAGTGAAAAGTTTATCTTAAAGCGTCATCTCAGGTACAAAGGTACTTAGGCATAGCTTCTTCAGTTACAAGATCTTAGAGAAATAAGAAGTCCAGCATTGCAGAAATAACAGTTCGTAACAATAGTCTTCCAATTCAGACCACGATGGCACCTAGCCTCTAGTCGGCACTGGGCCGTTGCTCCAGGCTTCATGTGGAGCTTCATGAGGCTGGGAAATTGCTCTGGAATTGCCTCGAGACCAAACATCCACGCTGAGGCCATGCCAGGATGAGAGACTGCCATGCCAGGCCAAGAAGATGCCATGCCAGCCGGGAGGCAAATTTTCAGATGACCCAAAAATAGGTGGGAAAGCAAGTGGTGAGGATGACACTGAGAGTCTGCAGAGAAATATAGACAGGGTAAATGAATGAGCAAAAACTTGGCAGATGGAATACAATATGAGAAATTGTGCTGTTACGTACTTTGGCAAGAGGAATAGAGGAGCTAAATATTATTTAACTAGGGAAAGACCGCAAAAAGCTGCAACACAGAGATTTGGGTATCCTTGTTCATAAATCACAAAAAAGCTGACATATGCATGTGCTCAGCAGTTAGTACAAAAGTCAAATGGAATGTTGGCCTTTATTTCAAAGGGAATGGAGCATAAAAATAACAATGTCTTGCTCAAAGTCACGTCTGGAATATTGTCGACGTTTCTAAGGAAGTAGATACTAGCATTGGAGGCAGTCCAGGCAGGGGAGAGTCTAGAACCAGAGGGCATTATTTCGGAGTAAGAGGTCACCCAATTAGGACAGAGCTGAGAAGGATTTTTTTTGAAGTATACTGAATTCTTGGAATCCTTTATCACACGGAAGCTGAGTTGTTATGTGTATTCAAAGCTGAGAAAGACATTTAATCAGCTGAGAATCAAGGCATATGAGGAAAAGGCAGGTAACTGGAGTTGAGAATGATCAGATCAGCCGTGAACTCGTTGAATGGCAGAGCAGATTCAGTGGACTGAATGGCCTCCTGCTCCTACGTCTGAGAGTTATGGTAAAAGAATGAGCTGCCCATCAATATGATTGACGCCTTGTGTAAGTGGTGGGTATTGCATGACAGAAAATGTCTACTTGACACACAGAAATTCTGATTTAAAATGACAGCTTTATAAATAAGCTTTAAATCAAAATTATATTATGGTTTCTCACGTAAAGGCACTTTTGGTGCTATATTTAGGATGGTGCTATTGAGACAACCCAGTATTCCTACAAGGGAGACAGTAGCACCTGGGGGCAAGAGTTGGGTGTGTTATGGAAAGGTGGTGGTGTGTGGAAGAATAGAGAGCAATCTTGAGTGAAAACAATGACCAGATAGTGAGACTGTGTGCCTGTGGTGGAAGAGACTGTCCCTGGTGGACCGAGATTGGAGCTTCTGCAATGAGTGTAAAATTACCTCCCTGATGTAGTTCATCGCTGAGGTAGGGAACTAATTCTTCTTACTTCTCATTAGCTAGACGTCTCTGTGACAGGAATATTATAGACTCAAATCAGGAGAATTATGAGTACCTGCGGTTTCTTTTTAGCTTCCTTGGTAGCTTATAGAATTCCCAAATTACTCCTGAATTGCAGAAGAGCTGCAATTTTTCAGCTTGTAACTCCTTGAGTAAGGTAAACTCCATTCAGATGCAGGACTTTGACTGATGAAATTCAAACGTATTTTTTGAATGTATAGATGCCTTAAGGGTCTAATAAATTTGCTTATCAAACACAAAGAAACTCCCCTGAGAGCAGTGAGTTTGCTTGGTGAATTTTCAGGTTGTCTTTCTGGGTGTAATTCATTCTCTTTACTGACTGGAGAGATACTGCCAGTCATTAATTTATGAACAGCTTGGTACTCAGGCCTCAAGGTTGTACTCAGATTTTTTTTTGATGTGAGCTCAACAGCCGCTTGTTAATGACAACATTCAGTAAATTCCTAAAAATAGAGATAATCCCCTTCATTCCCCTTCATGTTAGTGAGAAAGGAAGCTACGTACTTGTCTTGCAAAAACAATGACTGAATATTTCGGTTGCACTTTCTGTATTAATGACAGTAACAAGATTATCAGTTTGCACTTTCGCTCCAAATGTAATTTAAAAGCCAAGTAATTGCAGTTTCTTTTAGCTGGACTCGATAGGATTTAGGCAAGTATCTGTAGATTTGGAGTCTACTGAGAAGATAAGTAGAGCACAGGTACTCCCTTATAGGAAGAGCCATTGGAAGGGAGTTAATTGTCTCTTGTGTCCATTTATGTAGCATTATTAGTAAAACGTTCCAAGGTGCTCCATAAGAACATTGACAGCAAGCCACATAAATGTTTGATCAGAAAACCAATGGTATGTTGTGGAGCATAATCCACAAAGGACCATGGGCATATCTCTGCATTGAAGAGAAACAATTGGGATGAGGTTGGAAGGCAGGACTCCATGAACTACAACACCTGGTATAACGATTGAACCTGCACTGTTGACTTTATTCTGTACCACATGCTAATCACTAAGCCAACTGAGCTGACTGAATATCTATGGATATTATTATATGGACTTCCAAAAGGCATTTTCAAAAAGTCCATTGAAGGTCTTGGAATTCATAGAATCATAGAAGGGTAACAATGCAGGAGGAGGCCATTTCGTCCATCGTAAACTAAGCCTGCTCTCCAAAACCTACTCAGCTAATTCCATTTTCTTTTCCCAACATCCCTGTATCTTTTTTCTCTCATGTCAGGTGTTTATCCAATTCCAGTTTAAAAGCCACAATTGATTCTACCCTCAGCACATTGTGAGACAGTACACCTCCAAACCTAACCACACACTGCATAAAACAGTATTTTTCCTCTTCTTCCTGCTGGTTCTTTTGCTAATCACCTTGAAATCACTATCCACAAGTACTTAATGCTTCCGCAAATGGGAATAGTGTCTCCAAAGATACTCTGTACAGACTCTTCGTGATTTTGAACACACTTATTAAATCTCCACTCAACCCTCTCTTCTGTGAAGAGAATAGCCCCAGCTTTGCCAATTTGTCCATGTAACTAAAGTCTCTCCTATCTGGATCCATTCTCATTAATCTTTTCTCCAGTCCCTTAACGTTCTTCATATTCTTTCCTAAAGTATTCTGCTTGAAAGGGGAGACAATACTCCAGTTAAGACCAAACCAGTGCTTTACCATAACTTCCTCACTTTTGTACTCTATGTTTCTATTTATAGTCCAGATAATTATAGACCAGTGAGCCTGACGTCAGTGGTGGGGAAGCTGCTGGAGAAGATACTGAGGGATAGGATCTATTTACATTTGGAAGAAAATGGGCTTATTAGTGATAGGCAGCATGGTTTTGTGCAGGGAAGGTCATGTCTTACCAACTTGATAGAATTCTTTGAGGAAGTGACAAAGTTGATAGATGAGGGAAGGGCTGTAGATGTCATATACATGGACTTCAGCAAGGTGTTTGATAAGGTTCCCCATGGTAGGCTGATGGAGAAAGTGAAGTCGCATGGGGTCCAGGGTGTACTAGCTAGATGGATAGAGAACTGGCTGGGCAACAGGAGACAGAGGGTTGTAGCGGAAAGGAGTTTCTCAAAATGGAGAACTGTGACCAGTGGTGTTCCACAGGGATCCGTGTTGGGACCACTGTGTTTGTGATACACATAAATGATCTGGAGGAAGGTATAGATGGTCTGATTAGCAAGTTTGCAGATGACACTAAGATTGGTGGAGTAGCAGATAGTGAAGGGGACTGTCGGAGAATGCAGCAGAATATAGATAGATTGGAGAGTTGGGCGGAGAAATGGCAGATGGAGTTCAATTCAGGCAAATGCAAGGTGATGCATTTTGGAAGATCCAATTCAAGAGCGAACTATGTGGTAAATGGAAAAGCCCTGGGGAAAATTGATGCACAGAGAGATCTGGGTGTTCAGGTCCTTTGTACCCTGAAGGTGGCAACGCAAGTCAATAGAGTGGTCAAGAAGGCATACGGCATGCTTTCATTCATCGGACGGGGTATTGAGTACAAGAGTTGGCAGGTCATGTTACAGTTGTGTAGGACTTTGGTTCAACCACATTTGGAATACTGCGTACAGTTCTGGTCGCCACATTACCAAAAGGATGTGGATGCTTTGGAGAGGGTGCAGAGGAGGTTCACCAGGATGTTGTCTGGTATGGAGGGCGCTAGCTATGAAGAGAGGTTGAGTAGATTAGGATTATTTACATTAGAAAGACGGAGGTTGAGGGGGGACCTGATTGAGGTCTACAAAATCATGAGAGGTATAGGCAGGGTGGATAGCAAGAAGCTTTCTCCCAGAGTGGGGGACTCCATTACTAGGGGTCACGATTTCAAGGTGAGAGGGGAAAAGTTTAAGGGATATATGCGTGGAAAGTTCTTTACGCAGAGGGTGATGGGTGCCTGGAACGCGTTGCCAGCGGAGGTGGTAGAGGCGGGCACGAAAGCATCATTTAAGATTTATCTAGACAGATACATGAATTGGCAGAGAGCAGAGGGATACAGATCCTTAGAAAATAGTCAACAGGTTTAGATAGAGGATCTGGATTGGCGCAGGCTTGGAGGGCTGAAGGGCCTGTTCCTGTGCTGTAATTTTCTTTGTTCTTTGTTCTTTGTTCTATAAAGCCCAGGATCTAATATATCTTATTGACCACTTTCTTTAGCAGTCATAGAGCTGTACAGCATAGAAACAGACCCTTCAGTCCAACTTGTCCATGTCGACCGGATATACTAAATTAATTTAGTCTCATTTGCCAGCATTTGGCCCATATCTCTCTTAAACCCTTCCTATTCATATACCCATCCAGATGCCTTTTAAATGTTGCAATTGTACCAGCTTCCACCACTTCTGCTAGCAGCTCATTCCATACACGCACCACTCTCTGCATGAAAAGGTTGCCCCTTTGATCCTTTTTAAATGTTTTCCCTCTCACCTTAAATCAATGCCCTCTAATTTTGGACTCCCCCCACCCTGGGGAAAAGACCTTAGTTATTCACCCTATCCATGCCCCTCTGTAACCTCACCCCTCACCTTCCGATGCTCCAGGGAAAATACCCCCAGCCTATTCAGCTTCTCCCTATAGCTCAAACCCTTGGACCCTGGCAACATCCTTGTAAATATTTTCTGAACTCTTTCAAGTTGAACAACATCTTTCCTATAGCAGTGAGACCAGGATTAAACACAGTATTCCAAAAGTGGCCTAACCAATGTCCTGTCCAGCTGCATCATGACATCCCAACTGCTATACTCAATGCACTGACCAATAAAGACAAAAGTACCAAATGCCTTCTTCACTACCCTGTCTACCTGTGACTCCACTTTTAAAGAACTATGAACCTGCACTCCAAGATCTCACAGGACCTTACCATTCAGTGTATAGTTCCTGCCTTGACTTGCCTTTCCAAAACACAGCACCTCACATTTATCTAAATTAAACCCCATTTGCCACTCCTTAGCCTATTAGCCCATCTGATCATGGTCAAGTTGTACTCTAAGATAACATTCACTACCCACAACAGCACCAATGTTGGTGTCCTCTGCAAACTTACTAACCGTTCCTCCTATATTCACATACAAATCATTAATATTAATGATAAAAAAAAAGCAGTGGAACCAGTACCAATCCTTGTGGCACACCGCTGGTCACAGGTCTCTAGTCCATAAAACAACCCTCCACCATCTCCCTGTCTTCTACCTTCAAGCCAACCTTCTTCTACCTTTCTCCCGCTTTGTAATAATTTAGAGCATATATTGCACCAGTTCCCTCGACTCTTGTTTCCTTTTTAGAAATGTATCCTTTATTATATATTGCTTCTCCTCATTTTCCTGTGACATCATTTGCAGGTTCTGTCTAAATGGTGAAAAGATGGAAACAATTAAAATCCCAACAGATTTGCAGGTCTAGGTTCATAGATTATTTTAAAATCCCATAAACGGGGTCAGAAAATAGTCAATACCCTAACGAAATGCTGGCCTTTTTTTTAAAAGAGGACTATAACTTCATTCTCCCTGTGTCTGCGTGGGTTTCCTTCGGGTACTCTGGTTTCCTCCCACAGTCCAAAGATGTGCAGGTTAGGTGGATTGGCTAGGCTAACTTGCCCATAGTGTTCAGGGATGTGTACCTTAGGTGGGTTATAAGGGGATGGGTCTGGGTGGGATGCTCCAATGGTCAGTGTGGACTTGTTGGGCCGAAGGGCCTGTTTCCACACTTTAGGGATTCTATAACCTAAAGGTGTGGAAATCATGCTTCTTTTATTCAAAACCCTGGTTAGATGACAGCTAAATCTAAAGTCCAAAAGTGTTGATTTTGCAGGAACTTTAGTGTAAATTTTCCAATTGATACCTGGACTCAATGGGCTCGGCTATAAGGATAAATGAACAAACCAGGGTTCTATATCTTGGAGTTTAGAAGATAAAGTGAGTTCATTGAAAAATTGCAGATATTAAGGGGGATAGATAGTGGAGAGGAGGAGAAATTATTTCTGTAACTTGAGAGTCGAGGACTCGGGCATAATAAAGAGCCATACCTTTGAGAATTAAATTTAGAAACCACTTCTTCATACAAATCAATGTGGAATTTCCACAAATAGCACAGTTGGAATATTGACATGGGTCAAAGACAGATATATGGGTTTGGTTCACAAGTCATTCTCATACAACAATGACAGAATTTCAAGGAGCTAAATGGTCTAATCCATTTCCTATGTTTCCATGAGAAGAAAAATTGGTGGGGTGGTAAATACTGTGGAGGATAGCCTTAGATTATACGAGGATATAGACGGGCTGATCAGAGGCAAATAGAATTCAATCCAGATAAGTGAGGTGTTGCATTTAGGCAGATAAACAAGGCAAGGGAATACATGATGAACAGTAGGACCCTGGAAAGCACCAAGGATTAGAAGGATCTTAGTGTGCATGTAAACGTGTCCCATAAGGTATCGGCACAGTTGGATAAAGTGGTTATGAAGGCATATGATACATTTGCCTTTATTAGCCGAGGCACAGAGATTAAGAGCAGGGAGGTGATGCCAGAACTGTATAATACAGATTAGGCCACAGCTAGAGTATTGTGTATAGTCTAGAATCCACACAACAGAAGGGATGTGATAGCAGTGCAGAGGAGATTTCCCCATATGTTGCCTGCTCTGGAGATTTTTAGTTATGAAGAGAGATTGGTTAGACTGGGGTTATTTTCCATAGAGCAGAGGAGATTGATAGGAGAATTGATTGAGAAGTTTAAAATTATGAGGGTCATAGTTAGGGTACACAGGGTAGAGACTTTTCCCCTTGATGGAAGATTCAATGACCAGGGGCATAGATTTAAGGGAAGGGGAAGAAGGTTTCGAGGAGAAGTGAGGAAAAGCCTTTTCACCCAGAGGGTGGTGCCAATTTGGAACCCACTCCCTACAAGAGTGGTTGAGGCAGAAACCTTCAGATCATTTAAGAAATATTTAGATGTGCACATGCGATGTCACTACACAAGGCTATGGGCCAAGTACTGAAAAATGGGATAAGTATAGTTCAGAGATAGTAGGAACTGCAGATGCTGGAGAATCTGAGATAACAAGGTGTAGAGCTGGACGAACACAACAGGCCAAACAGCATTAGAGGAGCAGGAAGGCTGATGTTTCAGGCCTCGACCCTTCTTCAGAAATGGGGGAGGGGAAGGGGATTCTGAAATAAATAGGGAGAGAGGGGGAGGCGGATAGAAGATGGATAGAGGAGAAGATAGGTGGAGAGGAGACAGACAGGTCAAAGAGGCGGGGATGGAGCCAGTAGAGGTGAGTGTAGGTGGGGAGTTAGGGAGGGGATAGGTCAGTCCAGGGAGGACGGACGGGTCAAGGGGGCGGGATGAGGCTAGAAGGTAGGAGATGGGGTGGGACTTGAAGTGGGAGGAGGGGATAGGTGGGAGGAAGGACAGGTTAGGGAGGCAGGGACAAGCTGGGCTGGTTTTGGGATGCGGTTGGGGGAGTATTTGTTTTTGACTGACATGGATTCATTTGGGAGGGCCTTTTTCTATACTGGAGACTTATATGGCTCTGAAAAGATAGAGAGGCAAGAATGTTAAGGGGGGAGCTCCAGATCTGAAGGTCCAATCAGTTGCAAATGAAGCTGGCGACGTTGGAGTGATTAAAATAATGGGTGAGGCCAGATTTGTAGTAATGCAGAGATCTCAGAGGAGAGTTGACCTGCAGGAAGGAACAGAAATAGAGAAGGATGAGACTATGGGTGGATTTGAAAACAAGGTTGAGAATTTTAAAATCAAGGTGTTCCCAAATGGGGAGTCAATGTAAGTCAACATGCACTGGGATGTTGATTAATGGGACTTGATGTGTGTTAGGACGTGGATGGATTTAAGTTTGTAAAAATGGAAAATGGGAGGCTGAGTTGCAAAGTGTTGGAATAAGTATGTCTTGAGAAAAAGAATGCCTATGCCAACCTCCATAACAATCTTGAGTAGATAAGTGATTAGAGGTTCACCTTAAAGTTAAATAGTATACCAAAGATAGTGAACAGTCTAATACAGCCTTGACAGCCACTCATGTGGGAATAGATTCATTGTCATAGGAACAGAATTTATGATGGGATGGTGATGGCCTAGTGGTATTGTCACTGGACTGTTAGTCCAGAGACCCAGGTGATGCTCTGTGGACTCGGGTTTGAATCCCATCAGGGCAGATGGTGGAATTTGAATTCAATAAAATTCTGGAATTAAGTCTAATGATGACCATGAAATGATTGTCAGAAAACCTATCTGGTTTGCTAATGCCCTTTAGGGAAAGAAACAGCCATACTTATCTGGTCTAGCCTGCATGTGAGTCTAGCCCCACAATGATGTGGCTGGCTCTTAACTGCCCCCTAGGCAGCTAGGGATGAGCAATAAATGCTGCCCTAGCCAGTGACACCCTCATCCTGTAAATAAAAAAAAAAATTTAATTGGAAGAAATTTCTGCTCACCTAATACTGGATATCAAACAAGTGGTATGACAATTCATGGACAAGGGAGGAGTAGATAGTGGAGCTGATGAAGTGAATCTAGAAGATATCAACATATACATGTAACCTGAAGGTATATTTTTGGATGATTTTGGAAGCGCGTAAGAGGGATCAAAGAGAGTTTAGAGCCACTGGTGCAGAAGTGAGAAAAGAAACCATACTGCATGATTTTCTGACTATGACTGGATGGGTAAGAATGGAATTAAGATAGTCTTGTCAAGTTTGACAAATGAGAAGAGGCTTTGAAGGAGGATTAACCATGTTAAAGACAGCAGTCATGTTGAAAAGAATTAGAAGGGATCATTTACTCTTGTCACAGTCCTGTAGAATGCCGGTTTTACCTTAACAAGAGCTACTTCAATACGACAGCAGGAGTGAAATTTTGTTTGGAAGAATTGAAACATGGAGTTGCAGAAAAGACGGAAATGGCACTCAGAGACAACAGCACACTCAAGGCTATGGAGAGGAAAGTGACATTGGAGATGGTGCTATAGTTTGGAAGGAAAGTAGCCAGGCTAGGTTCTTATGATGAGGGGCCTTCTGACTATATATTTTGAAGAGACCCAAGCTGAATATAGAAAGTTTGTAGGCTCCGTGAAAATACAAGTGAGATTATGAGAAGAGACAAGTAACTAACATAAAAAGTAGTCTGTTGCTGTCTGACTTTTTATTTTGGGCCAATTTAAAAAGGAGAAGCTATTTATACCACATGATAAAAGAGTGCTGATTTGTTAACAAATCAATTCTGATTGATTGCAGCTTTGCAATGTACAATATACACATGAGTCCCTAACTGCATTCTTTTGTTTAATCAATAAAGGGGAGGTGTAGTGGTAAAGTTGCTAGAATAGTAATCTGGAACTCTAATTTAATGATCTGATGATATTGATTCAAACCCACTACTGCAAAAGGTGAAGTTTGAATTTAATGAAAAACTGGAATTAAAAAAAGCTAGCCTAATGGCGACCATCTTCAGTTGCTGTAAAAACATATCTGGTTCATTAATATCCTACATGGAGGGAAATCTGCTGTCCTTACCTGGTCTGGCCTACATGTGACTCCAAAACCACAGCAATGTGATTGACTCTTAACTGTCCTATAGATATTTTGGGATAGGCAATAAATATTAGCCTTAACAATGATGCCCTAGTCCCATGCAAGAAGAAATAAAATGAGCAATGATAATGTTAACATGATTATAATCCTAAATAGTTTGTAGTGTAATTCATAGCAGACTCGGTATTATTTAGCAAGTACTTCTAGAATAAGAATTATACGAGCAAAAACTTTATCATTATCGGTCATGTTTGCAACGTACTTATGTTTGCTAGAAATTAAATGCATTCAGATACAGGAACCTATCCTCTGCAAGGAAAAGGACCATTTCTAGTCATTGTACTTTCTTGAATTAAACAGTCATGCGGGGACTATAGTTCTCTGCCATTCTTCATGACTCTCCCAATCAGAATTAACTTGCTAACCTTCAGCATCTTTTTCTCATGCAGTATAAGTTGTTGCTCCCTTTGAAATTTGGCATTCTTGCATTTGTTTGATGAGGGAAGTGAAAACAAAAATTGCGAAGGCACTAACCATAAACTTTCTGTCTGCCTTAACCTCAAGGGTGATACCAGAGGACTTCAGAATTGCAAATGTTGCATCATTGTTCAAAAAGGGATAGAAATAAAATCCAGCAAAGACAAGTCAGTGTAACCTCAGTGGTGGGGAAACTTCCAGGAATGAGAATTTGAGATGAAAATCAATAAATGTGTGAGTGAATCAAGGAAAGCCAGCCTGAATTTGCTAAGGAAAGTGTTGAAGGTAATATGGTTGAAATGGTGTGTATGAACTTCCAAAAGGTGTTTCATACAGTCCAACACAATTAATCTTTGAGCAATGTTATAAAAGGATCTGTAGCAACATGGTTATAGAATTGGCGGAATGACAGGCAGCACAGGGTGGGGAGGATGGCAGGCACGGTGCCTCAGTGGTTAGCACTGCTGTTTCACAGTGTCAGGGACCCGGGTTCTATTCCAGCCTCAGATAACTGTCGTAGAATCGTAGTATCCCTACAGTGTGGAAACAGCCCTTCGGCCCAACAAGTCCACACCAACCCTCAGAGCATCCCACCCAGACCCATCCACCTATAACCCACCTAATCTATACATCCCTGAACACAGGGGGCAATTTAGTATGACCAATCCACTTAGCCTGCACATCTTTGGACTGTGGGAGGAAACTGGAGCACCCGGAGGAAACCCACGCAGACATAGGGAGAACGTGCAAACTCCACACACACAGTCGCCCAAGGGTGGAATCAAGCCCTGGCACTGTGAGGCAGCAGTGCTAACCACTGTGCCACCGTGCCACCACTGTCTGTATGGAGTTTGTACATTCTCCCCATGTCTGCATGAGTTTCATCACACAGTACAAAGATGTGCAGGTTAGGTGGATTGGCCATGCTAAATTGTCTGTATTGTCCAGGTATGTGCTGGCAAGGTGGATTAGCCATGGAAAATGCAGGATTATGAGGATGGGATAGGATACTGGATCTGGTTGGGATTCTCTTTGGAAGGTCAGTGCAGAATGATTGGGCCGAATGACCTCTTTCTACTCTGTAGGGATTCTATGAAGTAGACAGTAATGGCTAATGGATCTTCTTTGGGCTGGAGAAAGATTTGTAGTGATGTTTCTTTAGTAGTCAGTGTTGGGACCCTTACTTCCCCTGTTACATATTAATGACAGAGACCTTGATGTCAGGGCACAATTTGTGCAAATACAAAACTATTGTGACTTGTGAAGAAGGTAGTGTAGAATTTCAAAAGAACATTGACAAGTTTGTGGAGTTATTGGATAAATGGCAGATGAAGGTTAATGCAAAGCAGTGTGAGGTGATTAGTTTTGGAAGAAAGAACACCGTTACAATACAAAACAAAGGGTGTGATTGTAAAGTTGCTGCAAAAGCAGAGGGACCTGGGTACATATGTGCATAATTCAATGAAGGTGTCAGGATAAGACTGAATGATTGATAAAGCACATAGCATCCTAGGCTTTATTTATGGAGCATGGAATACAACAGTAAGGCGGTGATGTTAAACTTTCATAAACCACAGGTTTGGTTTCAGTTGATATATTGCATCTCGTTCTCAGTGCTACACCTTAAGAAAGACATGAAGGCTTCAGAAAGACATGAAGACTTCAGAAAGAGTGCAGGAACTTCAGTTACATTGATGGGTTGGAGAAGTTGGCACTGGGAGAAGAGAAGGTTGAGAGAAGATTTGATTGAAGTGTTCAAAATCATGAGAAATCTGGACAGCGTTAAAAAAAGAAAAAAATCTGTACCTATTTTCAAAAGACCAACAACAAGAGGGCACAGATTAGAGGTATTTGGCAAAAGAAGCAATGGAGACAGGAGGACAATCCTTTTTCAACGAGGGTTAAAATCTCTTGGCCCTTGAGAGCCTTGAGATGAAGCCTAGCGCAGACTGGAGGCTAGGTGCTGGTGTGGACTGCGTTGGAAGGACTGTTATTCTGACCATTTTATTTCTTTATTTTTCTATTTTATTTCTAGGATCTATAATGCTGGTATTTTTTTCCCTTTATTTTACTACATTTTTCTTCCCCCGAAGAATTTGTTCATAAAAATCTGTACCTAGGTACCTTTTGTACATAAAATGGCGCCGTAAGTGGTGATTTTCACTGTATGCTTTTGAGTACATGTGACAATAAAGCTAATTCTAATTCTATTGTCTGGAATGTGCTGCCTGAGTAAATGTGGTGGAGTTAAGTTCAATTGAGTTATTCAAAAAGTAATTGGATTATTATATGAAGAATGTGCAAGGCAAGGGGTAAAGACAGAGGAATGACCATGATATGAATTGCTCAATTTGAAGAACCACCACAGACATGGTGGACTGAACGGCTTCTCTGTGCTATAATAATTCTGTGATAATGAGGGCAAAGATAGCACTTGAACAGAAGGGACTGTTAACAATATCATCAATACGGTGAGTAAATTTCACAGGAGATAGGATTGACATATGATGAGTTGGGAGAAGGAATAAGGCAAAATAGGGAATGAACTGGGAGAAAGATACAATTTCGCAGCTAGCAGCATGGGTGATCATAAGCAAACATTTGACTTGGTGGGTTAAGAGAAGGGAAGGAGTCAAAACAGCTGGGTTCAATTTTCTTAACAAAAGGTACTGATAGCCAAACAAGTCTTAAGGATTCCAATTTCATTTACAGTAGGTCATGGGTTCATACTGGAATACGATTTTGTGGATATAAATGGCCCTGCATTATATCATTTTTCATATAAGCTCAGAGTGCATTCAACTATCATGGTGGCATCTCAACCAAGCTCATCAACCAAAGCCTAAACAAGCTCCTTCCATTAGGTGTCATCAATCATGACGAGAAGTAAGAATTGTGGCTGATTCAGTTCCACTGTTGAAATAAACTGTGCTGGAGCAAAACATAGAAACCCAGAAAGAATTTACTATAGAGATAACAAGGTGTAGAGCTGGATGAACACAGCAGGCCAAGCAGCATCA
>NC_063347.1:49427227-49444683 GCF_021869965.1 Rhincodon typus | reverse complement strand
ATCTAACAGTAAAACAAAGGTTAACTGCCCAAAAACAATGTGTAAGATGAGGTAGTTCCTTATCCTTTTAGCATTTACAGAGAGCAGAGTATGATTAGATTATCACCTTTTGTCTGCGAGATCTTTTTAGCCTTAGTTCAACATTTACAGAGAGCAGAGTATAATTAGATTACCCCATTTTGTCTGCGAGACAGGGGCGCCCACGAAGCACCTAATTTCTTATATGTCAGCAGAACAGATATTAACCCTTTAACACTTCATTCCCTCCTTTTATCATTCCATGATAACCAACTAAATGGGGGCTGAGAAAGGCGCCGCCAGCTTATTCGTAAGAATCTTACAGCCAGTATTTAAGCATGTTATTAACACACAACATACAATGATTATAACAACAAGAATTACTAGCCCATGCAGTAGATAGGATCCCCAGGGTCCTCCCAATAGCCACCCTAGCCAGTCATCTCCTTTACCTTGTCTGAAATCATCCAATTGTTGACTGGATGGCATAGGTTATGTTGTATGATTCGTCCATAACATGGGTGATGCATTTGACTCCTACTATTGTACAAACTCCCCCCTGTTGGGCCAATTGATAATCCACTGCATATCTAGTCTGTTGTGCGTAGAGCCTTAACTCTGCCAATTCCCGATTAACCGCTTCCAGTCCCCTCACTGTACTGTTTCCCAGGACAGTTAACCCACAAATGAGGTAATTCCGGTTCTTTGCTGCTATTACTCCCGCCGATCCTCTGAGGGACAGCGCCCCCAGGAACCCATAGCCAAGGGAAGATCCCAGAGTTACTGGGTCCTTCCAATCTGCACAAAATTCCTCACTAATAGCTCGGGTAACTATTCTGCGGCGGGTGTGTGCTTTCTGTGGGCATGGGACAGTAAGTTGTCCTATTGTCCCTACAGTGAATAGGACGGGGAGAGCCGGGGTGGCCGTAGTAAAGGTCCCGTTGAGAAGGAATGCAAACCCTCTTTTGGCCCAGTAGCATTTGACCGCTTTGTTATTGGCACTCGTGAACTGTTTATATCTCCAGTTTCTTTCCTGGCCGGAATTCCCTCTGGATCCGAGCAGTTGGTAATCGTTAAAAGGATATGACCAAAAGGCAGAGCTGACATGGGTTCCGTTAAAATGCCCACAAATGAACTGTCTTCCTGCAGTAACATTTAAGCACCTTTCCTCATCACAGGTGCAGGTGAATATTCCATTGCTCACCTGGTAATGTCTGCGGGCACATTATCTTTGGGCACAAGAGGCATTTGTGGGGACCAAAGCGTATGCGCAACCCCATCCCCGTCCTGGGAAGCAAAATGGATAGCTCATGGGATCAGAGCAAATCCTACCATTTCTTCCCTGAGTTCCTGTGCAGCTAGGGGACTGAGATCTATCTGAATTTATCAGCTCTACGCACCGTCCTGATGTCCCCCTTCTGAGCCTCCTGCTTTGACCCACACAGGGGGTGTCTGAAGTATCTGTGGTGTATAAGTTGAGGGGGGTCCACCCAGGGATGGCTACAAATAACACCTCTACTGACTGGCAAGCGGTTAACACACAGTTCAATTACCATGCAAATGCATTTGATCCTTATAAAACAAGTTGTCCTCCAGGCCACCATGCAGGTTTACACACCTTGGAAACCCCAAGAGACGTGCTTAATCATGTCCCAAGCCCCAAACCGAAAAACAAGCCCGGAGGATTTTATTGATTACATTATAGGGATGATCCAAATGTATCAGGCCACGCCTCAGGATCTTTTCAGTCTGTGCTGTATGGCATTCACCCCCAGTGAGGGATCTAGATGGAAGGTCCATTTGAGACATGATGATTGGGCGGCCTTTGCTGAGGCAATTCCCCAGCCAGGGACCCAAATCCAAGCAATCAGGGGGGCTCTTCAAAAGACCCTGCAACATCCGGTGGACGTAACTAAAGTATTAGAATGCTGCCCAAGGCAGGGAGAGGAGGGTTCAGATTTCTGGGATCGGTTCTGCTCCACATACGCCACCTATGCAGGTGACACCGCTTATAATGCAAGGAACCCTTCACCTCAATTTAATGCCCTACTGTTACAATGTATTCAAGAAATGGTTGCCACCGCTATTAGGACTAACAATATGGATTGGCCAGATAACACCCGCCCGCAAATGAGAAGGGCGCTTACTTATTACTGGAATAGCAATAAAGAATCTAAACCGACTAAGGTCAAATATGAAATGGTACAGCGTCCTCCTCGTCAGTCCCATCACGGGGGCTCAGATATTCCTGTTATAGACCTTGACGCCCTCAGAGGCCATCAAATGGAACCCCAGTATTGCATCCCGGGATGGGTCGATAGATAGGGCCATGGGTATACCACTCACCCAAATGGTCCCAGTGCACCTCGTTATGGGCCACCCTATGCCCCTTCCCTCCCTTTCCGTAACCATAACAATTACCCGCCCCGTAGTAGTCCGTTCCGGTTGCCAACACAAAGCCAACACAGAGCCAACAAATGTGGGGGCGGGGATCATTGGCAGTGAGACTGTCCGCAGATACAGCAACAAAATAGACCCCAGGGCAGGAGAAAACCTTTCTCGACCAGCAACCCTTTCTCAGTCTGACTATCCTCCCTTCCGAATTTCCCCATATTGACTAAGGACCCTGAGGATGAGCCAACAGTATGCTTGACCGTTGAGGGCAAGGAACTCCCCTTTATGATTGATACCGGAGCCACAGCTTCAACTCTTGAAACCTCCTGTGTACGCCAGCATGGGTTTAAGCTCTCACCCGTCTCCGTGAACCTTAGTGGTCTAACCGGGCAGGAGAGACTATACCCCCTGACTGAACCACTAACTGTCCAATGCGGCCCCCAGACCTGCACTGTCCAGTTTGCCCAGACCCCTGATTTAGGGATAATCTGGCTGGAAGAGATTTGTTGTGTTCCCTCCGAGTCGAAATTCTTTGTCTTGACGAGGGTATCACCATTAAAAATAATATCACTAAGAGACAATTTTGGATTTATTGCTCTCCCCAGTGGTGGGCTGTTGATTTGAGGCCAGAGGATTTTACTCCTCCTCTGCAGGCCCCTAATCCCCATGTAACCCTTGGTTATGACTCCACTGGAGCTTCCACTGAGCTGTTAGCCGCCTTTGCTCCCTTTCTAGGGTCAACTGTCACTGTTACCATTACAGGAGACATTGAAGGTAAGGAGGGATCAGCCTTCTTAGTGGATGTTCCAGTCCACCTCTGGCACCAACCAGGTTTAGTTTCTCCCCATATCACCTTGTCTGTGAACAAGGGATATAAAGCACAGGCCCTGGGATTCTTAGCTCACCGCTTACAGCAGCAGTCAGACCCCAGTGTCACTGATATGCCCCAACAACTGACCAAGGGGAGCTTAACTTATTATTCTAGCCCTTTCACCATAGTGGGCCCACTCTGCCACCATCAACCCCAACACGACCCTTCGGAAGAACCCTTTCCCGATCTCTGGTCGGTCTCTAAACATGAAGCAGGATGCACCCCCGTGGAGCCTATAAAGATCCAGATTATACCAGGAACGAAACTGCCTTCAATACCTCAGTACCCCCTAAGGCCAGAGGCAATGGAAGGGATAACACCCTTGATTGAGTCGTTCCTCCAGCAAGGCGTTCTAGTTCCCTGCCAATCGCCCTGCAATACCCCCATTCTACCTGTGCCAAAACCAGGATGCCCAGAATGGAGATTAGTGCAGGATCTCAGGCAGAGCAACAAAATAGTCCAGCCTTTACACCCGGTTGTGCCGAATCCTGCGACGATTCTTAGCAGCATCCCCGCCAATGCCTGTGTTTTCACCCTGGTTGACTTACAGCATGCTTTCTTTGCTATCCTTCGAGCAGCAGATTCACAATATTTGTTTGCCTTTACCTTCAAGTGCCAGCAGTATGCTTGGACGCGCCTCCCTCAGGGATTTATCCATTCGCCCACCTTATTCTCCCAGGTATTGCACCGGCAGCTTTCGGAGCTTTGGCTCCTATACGGCTCTACCATTGTCCAATACGTTGATGATTTGCCCCTAGCTAGCTCTTCGGAATCTGCTAACATTGCAGATACCAACCGTCTCCTGAATGCTCTCCATTCTTGGGGGTATGTCATACTGCACACCAAGGTTCAGCGCACTCAGCGCCAAGTCAAATTCCTGGGAACTTTGCTCAATGCTTCTGATAGGCAATTAACCACGGAACGTATCGCACCCATCCTAGCGACCCCTCTGCCCACTAGCCCCAAGCAAATGCGTGCCTTCTTAGGCTTAGTTAACTACTGCTGACAGTGGCTCCCTAACGTAACATTACTCACCAAGCAGTTAACCTCTTTGGCCTCAAGCAAGGCTCCAAAGATCTTCATCCTATCCGAAGAGCAAAGGTCAGCCTTCACTGAGTTAAAAACGGCCCTTGCCAGTGCCCCAGCACTCGGAAGACCCTTGTATGACAGGCCCTTCCAGTTGTATGCCAGTATCCTAGAGGACTGTGCAACCGCTGTTTTAACCCAAACCCACGAGGATCGCAGGAGACCAGTGGCCTACTACTCGACTCGTCTTGACCCTGTAGCCATGGGTCTCCCACCTTGCTCACAAATTCTTCCCGCTATCTACTCCCTTGTAACGGCCGCTTCCAATATTACTCTCCAGCAAGCCCTGACGGTCTATTCGTCACATGCTGTTGTAGCCCTCCTGACTTCCCATCAGACCCAACATCTTACACAGGCACGACTAAGTCGCTATGAGGTAGCTCTTCTTAATAACCCCCTTCTGACTTTCTCCTACTGCTCAACTATCAACCCAGTACCCCACCGGAAGAGCTCCTAGAACCCCCCCATGATTGCCTTTTGCGCAACCACTTCTTAACCTCCCCTCGACTGGACATTACCCACACCGGATCTTACCCTCTTCGTGGATGGTAGCTCTTCGATATCACCTTTAGGAGTTCCCCTTTCAGGATACGCAATTGTGAACCACACAATCACTTTAGAATCAGCCTCCTTCGATCCTCCGGTATCTGCTCAGAAAGCAGAGATCTTTGCTTTAACACGGGCTTGTACCCTGGCTACAGGAAAATCGATAAATATATACACAGACTCACGATACGCCTTTGGCGTGGCCCAATACTTCGACCAGCTATGGTCGCAGCGCGGATTTCTGACCTCCTCCTGGACACCTATTCAGAACTCACTATACATCCAAAATCTCCTCAAAGTCATCCTCCTCCCCAAGCAATTGGCCATAATCAAATGTGCGGCCCATGTAATGGACAATACGGATATCAGCAAAGGCAATGCCAGAGCTGATCGAGCTGCCAAAGACGCTGCAATAGCACGCAATTCTATTGTGTCCTCTATGAACTGGCAGGCGTTAAATCGCTCACCTGCCTTGAAAACAACGGGCATACCAGACATTGTCATTGTGCAGCGTTTACAGGGGGACGCCCCTGACTCAGAAAAAAAAATATGGAAGACGCATGGGTGTTCGCACTCTGCGTCAAGAGGTCTCTGGATCACTCCAGTTGGCCAAGTGTGTATACCTGATGCTTTGTTACCAGTGCTTATTGACTGTCTTCATACTGATACCCACCTTGGCAAGGAGGGAATGAGTAATATCATGTTACGTACCTGGTGGCACCCCCGATTGGCTGAGGCAGCCCAGAAGCGTGTCAGGTCATGTCTGACATGTCGGCAAAATAATGCCGGCCAAGGAATGCGGTGCTGCTGACATATAAGAAATTAGGTGCTTCGTGGGCGCCCCTGTCTCGCAGACAAAATGAGGTAATCTAATTATACTCTGCTCTCTGTAAAGGAACCGTCCTCCCTTTATATAGGTTTTTACAGCACAGTCAGACATGCATGCAAGATACAATTTTTTTCCCCCCCATAATCACGTAACTTAATCATCTAACAGTAAAACAAAGGTTAACTGCCCAAAAACAATGTGTAAGACGAGGTAGTTCCTTATCCTTTTAGCATTTACAGAGAGCAGAGTATAATTAGATTATCACCTTTTGTCTGCGAGATCTTTTTAGCCTTAGTTCAACATTTACAGAGAGCAGAGTATAATTAGATTACTCCATTTTGTCTGCGAGACAGGGGCGCCCACGAAGCACCTAATTTCTTATATGTCAGCAGAACAGATATTAACCCTTTAACACTTCACTGTCTCTTGATTAATCTTTAAAAATATAAAACATAGGTACTAAGTTAGCCTGGAGCAGTGTCTTAGAGCAATAAGATTGTACTATTTTCTGGGTCTGTAGATTGTTAAGGTGCAAAGATGGCCTTTAGCAGAGTGCTGTGCTCTACCTGTCAGATAGGGAGATAAGGAAGCGTTTCCATGTTACTGATGATTATGTCTGCAGGAAGTGTGTTTGGTTGTGAATGCTATCAGATTGCTTCTAACTGCCACTCCAACCGACCCATGCAATGAGGAATTTACACGACTTGGGGGTGTGATTGGTGGCAGTTGCAGGAAGTTAGAAAAACCACAGATCCAGTCAGGTACATGGGTTACCTCCAGGAAAGGTATCATAGAATCCCTACAGTGTGGAAGTAGGCCCTTCAGCCCAACAAGTCCACACCAACCCTCAGAGCATCCCACCCAGCCCCATCCCCCTATCACCCACCTAATCTACACACCCCTGAACACTACGCATAATGTAGCATGGCCAATCCACCTAGCCTGCACGTCTTTGCACTGTGGGAGGAAACCCAGGCAGACATGGGGAGAATGTGCAAACTCCACACAGACAGCCGCCCGAGGGTGGAATCGAACCCTGGTCCCTGGCGCTGAGAGGCAGCAGTGCTGACCACTGCATCACAGTGCCGCTGGTAGTGCAGGAGTCTGCTGTGGCTATCCCCATCTCAAAGAAGTATGCTGCTTTGGAAAATGTAGGGGACAATGCACTCTCAGCAGAATGGAGCACTGACAGCTAGGTTTCTGGTACCAAGACTGGCTCTAATGTGATGAGGGGTATGTCAGGTTCTAGGTGATCGATTGTGATGGGGACTGTCTAATCAGAGGCACAGACAGACGTTTTTGAGGCAGACAACCACACGTCAGAACGGTGTGTTGCCTCCCTGGTGCCAGGATCAAGGATATCTCGGAAATGGTGCTGAATATTCTCAAAGGGGAGAGGAACCAGCAGGAGGTCGTTGTACACATTGGAATTAATGACATTGGAAGAGGAAAGGACGAGATTCTGAGGAGAGAATATGGGAAGTTAGGCAGGAATTTAAAAAGGAGGTCCTTGGGAGTAGTAATATCTAAAGTACTCCTGGTGCCACAAGCTAGTGGGCGTAGGAATAGGAGGATAGAGCAGATGAATGTGTGGCTGAGTAGCTGGAGCAAGGGAGAAGGATTCACATTTTTGGATCATTGGAATTTCTTCTGGGACAGAAGTGACCTGTATAAGATGGATAGATTGCATCTGAATTGGAAGGGAACTAATACACTGGTGGGGAGTTTTGTTAAAGCTGCTCGGGAGGATTTAAACTGGTGCAGTTCGGAAAAGGAGCAAGTCAAATAGTCAGGGCAGGCAGGAACAAAGCAGAGAACAAGGTGGTACTGATAAATTAAACTGCATTTATTTCAATGCAAGAGGCCTAACAGGTAAGGTAGATGAAATCAGGGCATGTTTGGGAACATGGGACTGGGATATCATAGTGATTACAGAGATGTTGCTCAAGGATGGCTATGACTGGCAGCTTAATGTTTCAGGGTATGGATGCTTTGGAAGAGTAGATAGGGGGGCAAGAGAGGAGGGGAAGTGGCATTTTTGATTAGGGACAACATTACAGCTCTTTTTTACATGGGGAGGATAATCCTGGGAGTACATCCAGGGAGATTATTTGGGTGGAACTGAGAAATAAGAAAGGGATGATCACCTTATTGGGATTGTACTATAGGCCTCCCAGTAGTCAGCAGGAAATTGGGAAAAAAATTTGTAAGGAGATCCCAGTTTATCTGTAAGAATAGTAGGGTGGTGATGGGAGGGGATTTTCAATTTCCAAACATAGACTGGGACTGCCATAATGTTAAGGGCTTGGATGGAGAGGAATTTAAGTGTGTACAAGAAAATTTTCTGATCAATACGCGGATGTACTTACTTGAGAAGGTGCAAAACTTGATCTCTTGAGAAAGAAGTCAGGGTAGGTGACTGAGGTGTAAGTGGGGGTGCACTTTAGGACAAGTGACCATAATTCTATTAATTTTAAAAAAGTGATGGAAAAGGATAGACCAGACCTAAAAGTTAAAGTTCTAAATTGGAGGAAGGCCAATTTTGACAGTTTTAGGCAAGAACTTTCAAAAGTTGATTGGGGGTGGATATTCGCAGATAAAGGAACGGCTGGAAAATGGGAAGCCTTCAAAAATGAGATAACGAGGGTCCAGATAAGTATGTTTCTGTTAGGGAGAAGGGTTTCTATCAAGAAAAAGAAGTAAGCATATGTCAGGTATAGACAGCGGACATTGAGTGAATCCCTAAAAGAGTATAAAGGCAGCAGGAGTATACTTAGGAGGGACATCAGGAGGACAAAAATGGTACATGAGATAGCTTTGGCTAAAAAGGGTTAAGGAGAATCCCAAGGGATTCTACAAATATATTAAGGACAAAATAACTAGGGAGAGATTAGAGCCCCTTAAAAATCAGCAAGGCTACCTATGTGTGGAACTACAGGAGATGGGGGAGATACTTAATGAGCATTTTGCATCAGTGTTTACTGTGGAGAAGGATATAGAAGATAGAGAACTTGGGGAAGTAAATAGTGACATCTTGAAAAATGTCTATATCACAGAGGAGGTGATGCTGGATGTTTTAAAACACATAAAGGTGGATAAATCCCTGGGACTTGATGAGGTGTACCCTAGCACTCTGAGGGAAGCTAGGGAAGTAATTGCCAGGCCTCTCGCTGAGATCTTTATATCATCGATAGCCACAGGTGAAGTGCTGGAAGACCGGAGGTTGGCTAACATGGTGCCACAATTTAAGAAAGGTGGTAAGGAAAAGCCAGGGAACTATAGACCAGTGAGCCTCACATCAGTGGTGGGCATGTTCTTGAAGGGGATACAGAGGGACAGGATTTACATGTCTTTGGAAAGGCAAGAACTGATTAGGGATAGTGAACATAGCTTTGTGTGTGGGAAATCATACCTCACTAACTTGATTGAGTTTTTTGAAGAAGTAATGAAGAGGATTGACGAGGGCAGAGCAGTGCACTTGATCTATATGGACTTCAGTAAGGTGTTTGACAAGGTTCCTCATGGTAGACTGGTTAACAGGGTTAGAGCATGTGGAATACAAGGAGAAATAGCCTTACGGATACAGAACTGGCTCGAAGGTAGAAGACAGAAGGTGGTGGTGGAGGGTTGCTTTTCATACTGGAGGCCTGTGACCAGTGGTGTGTCACAAGGATCAGTGCTGGGTCCACTGCTTTTTCTCATTTATATAAATGATTTGGATGTGAACATAGGAGGTATGGTTGGTGGGTTTGCAGATGACACTAAAATTGGAGGTGTAGTGGACAGCAAAGAAGGTTACATCAGAGTACAATGGGATCTTGATCAGATGGGCCTGTGGGCCAAGGAGTGGCTGATGTATTTTAGTTGAGATAAATGCTACATTTTGGAAAGACAAATCAGGGCAGGACTTATTAACTTAATGGTAACGTCCTGGGGAGTGTTACTGAATAAAGAGACCTTGGAGTGCATTGTTCCTTGAAAGTGGAGTCACAGGTAAACAGGATAGTGAAGGCCACGTTTGGTATGCTTGTCTTTATTGGTCAGTGAATTGAGTGGAAGAGTTGGGAGGTCAAGTTGCAGCTGTCCAAGAGATTGATTAGGCCACTTTTGGAATACTGCATCCAGTTCTGGTCTCTCTGCTATAGGAAAGATGTTGTGAAACTAGAAAGGGTTCAGAAAAGATTTACAAGGATGTTGCCAGGGTTGGAGGGTTTGAACTATAAGGAAAGGCTGAATAGACTGGGGTACCACTTCAGAGTCTAAGGGGTGAGGTTACAGTGGTTTATAAAATCATGAGGGGCATGGATGGGATAAATAGCCAAGGTATTTTCCCAGGTGTGGGAGAGTCCAAACCTAGAGGACTTAAGGTGAGGGGCGAAAGATTTAAAAGGGATCTAAGGGGCAAATTTTTCACACAGAGGGTGGTGCATGTGTAGAATGAGCTGCCAGAGGAAGTGGTGGAGGCTGGTACAATTGCAACATTTTAAAAGGCATCTGAATAGGTGTATGAATGGGAAGGGTTTAGAGGGATATGACCAAATGCTAGCAAATGGGACTAGATTGATTTTGGATATCTGGTAGGCGTGGACAAGTTGAACCGAAGGGTCTGTTCTGTGCTGTGCAGTTCTATGATTATATGGCATGATAGTTCAGGTATCAATCATTCCCTACTGGACTAGGAATCCTCTGTATTGGAAGATGTTTACTCAAAGCTGGTGAATACCTTGTAGAAGCTAAATTGGCCAATTTCTTCCAATTACAGAACAGTTACAATGTTATCACTGTCTAAAATTTGTACCATTGATCTGCAATTGATGTGTGAATGACTGTAACCATATATGGAATCGCATTTATGATTAACTAGTTCTGTTTTTGTTTATTTCTTTATTGGATAAGTTACCATTTCAGAGTGATTAGGAAAAACTAGAAATTCTGCGGCGAGTCACTCTCCCCTTGTCGCCTCAATGCATGTCACCATCCACAAGACAGGAATGTGATGGAACATTCTGCACTTGCTGGAATTGTGCAGCTCCAATAATACTCAAGAGGTTTGGCATCATTTAGAACAAGCAGCCGACTTGATCAGTATGCCATATATCACATTTACCATTCACCAGTGTAAATAGCAGCATGTGTCACCTACAAGATGCACTGTAGCAACTCACCCAAGGGTCCTTCAACAGCACTTTTCAGCCATGTGTACTCAACCAACTAAAAACATGAGCTAGAATTTGAGTGTAAGTCATTGTTGACGGACTAACAACATCTGGTGTGAATGTTATGAGACTAAACTGTCAACTTACTCTATGAGCTGATTTTTTTCCAAATATTGGCAGAGTGTCAATTTCAAAGAGTTTCATGGAAGGTTTCCCTCTATGAGCCCTAGTGAGCTTTCTCACACAATTCTCCACTACTCACTTGATTCAATGTGCAGTTCACCTCGATAGTGCCACTCTTCTGCAACCTTGCAATCACAAGAGCGGAGGTGTTTGCCAGTGCTGGGCCTTTACGGCATTCACACCACCAGCACCATATTTAAACCCGAGCTGCAAACAGCTTGAAACCCCTCCAGTCTGGTCTGAGATAATCACTTGGGTCAGTGTGGTGCCCACAGACTGGAGGAACGTGCACCTGGTTTGTAAGAAAGTCAATGCTCCACAGGGTAAATGCAACCATTTTCCCTCTGCCACCTCACGCTCCACCTAACTCTGCTACTGCACTCAGCTCCCACTAAGGTTCGGGTCTTCCACTCTCATTGTTGCAAGTGACATAATAGTTCAATAGCTCTCACCAATCCCATCCCCCCTAAACTACAAACCTTTTCTGATCTTTGGACTTATTAATCACTCATTCAGGACACTGCACTGCCTTACCTGACTGAGGATGTAGCTGCTTCCTGACTGACCATAGTCATCTTGACTGAACAAAGGACTGTTCCCCATAGGCTTTCTGACATGGCCAGCTGGTTGAAGCACATACAGTGTGTTTGCTGCTTAACCTGTCATCACATGGTGCACACTACATTGATGTAGCATGGTACCATATAACAATATGTCCACCCCCTTGACTGTTCATAGTTGGTAAATATGATACACTGCCTGGCTTGCAGTCTGTACCAAAAGGCAAAGCAGGAATCAAATGCTGTGATCATCCAAGCGAGCACAAAGTAACTGTGTTAAGAAAGCAAGCTAAGAACCCTAAGATACATCCAGTTCCAATACATGAGTGCCTGTCCCTGCACACAAAGAGGTCTGGCAGTAGCATTACATTGCAAGTTATCAATTAGCTTAAATGTGCCATAGCAAAGTGCTGAGTTGTAGTCTGAGATGTGCTCTGATGATGAGGTAAGGGCTGGTGATTTGGCAACGCTGACTTCTGTGGAAGGAGATTGCAGGCAATTGCAGCCCTTGCAGTGCTTCCTGAGGTGTTGTGGAAAGCTGGCCAAAATTACCTGGAAAGAAGTGTTTAGATTTTTAAGTTGGGAATGGATGCTGTCCAGTTTCTCACAGGTACTCAGCAAAATAGGAACCTGCATTTAAATGAGTTGAGATTAGAATAATGAGATGTGTGCTCGCTGGTGAGATTCTTATCCAACCATTGAAAGCTTTTTTTCACCTCGATGTTGAGAATCTCATTTCTTGTAATTTTCCAAATGCCTTGCCATTTCTCGCATCACTTAGAGGCTGGGAAAATTCAGCTCCATAGAATGAGAAATTAAAATTGAATCATTCACCTTTACCTCAAAGAGTAAACATTTGGATGTGCATGATCTGAAATGACTTGACTAAAGTTTGAGTGAAATTTTTCTCTCTGCTTCTCAACAAAATAAGTAATTCATTTGAAATCAACATGAAGGCTGATCAGTTGATCTGGAAAACAATAGTGCTGGTTGAAATCTACAAGCCTGGACCCCTGTCCCATCAATAAGATTTGTGTTTGGAAAATATGAGAATCTGTCCCCTCTCAGTCATTCCTGTGACCACAACTGCTTTTTGAGAATGCATGATAAAGCAATCAACTTTCAAATCCCAAACACTATTTAAGTGGAAAAAGATTAACTCTTCAAAAAAGTACCTAATAAAACTCTAATCTGCATCTTAACTAGAAAAGTTTAAACAACACCTCAGAAAATTTGAACCAGCACCTTAGTCAATTCTGTTTATTAATGAATTGGTTAACACAATAAGATACTTTTATTCACATTTATTGATCTCACAGGTATAGGAAATAATTTGGATGGGGGCATACAACTACAGGGAAATTTATACATTAATTAAATTATCAAGACAATGGTGGATAAGTTTCAATGTGAGGCAATCCACTTTGTACCAAAGAAAAGCAGAAATGTGGGTACTTGTAAAATGATGAAAAAGTAGGAACAGAAGTGTTCCAAAGGGGATTGAAGGTCAATGGACAGATGTAGTGGTCAGAAACAAAAGAAAATCAAAACATTGTGTAATGTTAGTCTTTACATCCAGAGGTCAAAAATGTAAGAATGTTTTGCCACATCTGAAGAAATTACTAGTAAGGCCACATCTGGGAACTGCACTTTATAAGAGATATTGGTCTTGGAATGTGAGCAAGATTCACAAATAGGCTATTAGAGTTTCAAACTTAAATTATGATGAGAGATTGCATAAACTAGGTTTGTATTCTTTGGAACAAACATAGAAGGTTATGTGGTAATTTGATTGTGATGTTTAGAATTTTGGAAGAGATGAATAGAATGTTAGATCTAGGAGCAGGAGTAGGCAATTAAAAGCCTCTTCAGCCTGCTCTGCCATGCAGTAAGGTCATGGCTGATCTCATCTCAGCCTCAACTCCACTTTCCTGCCCACTCTCCATAGCCCTTCAACCCATTACTAATTAAAAATCTGTCTCTCTTTCTCCTTCTTAAACTTAATCAGTGTCCCAGCATCCACCATATTCAATGGTAGTGAATTCTATAGGTTCACAACCCTTTGAGAGAGATAATTCCTCCTCATCTCTGTATTAAATCTGCTACCCCTTATCCTAAAACTATGACCTCGCATTCTAGATTGCACCGCAAGAAATGTTCCGTCCATGTCTACTTTGTCAATTCCCTTTAACATCTTATATACCTCAATTAGATCCCTTTCTTCTAAACTCTAGGAACTGTTCAAGCTCCCTTCATAAGACAAATCCATCGTCTCTGGAAAGAATATACTGTACCTTCTCTGAACAGCCTCCAGTGCAATTCCATCCTTCCTCAAGTAAAGAGACCAAAATTGTACATAATACCTAGTACACGTTAAAGTCCACTGTCCAAATTTTGCCCGATTCACCTAATCTTTCCATATCTACTTGTAATTTTTTGAATCCTACATTGCAACATATTTCCCCACCTATTTTAGTGTCATCTGAAAATACACCTGTAGTATCTTCTATCTCTGCATCCAAATTATTAATACAGACTGTAAATAGTTGGGGCCCGAGAACAATACCTGTGGCAGCCAACTAGTTACATGTTGTCAACCAGAAAAAGACCCATTTATCCCAATTCTTTGCTTTCTGTTGGTTAGCCAATGCAAACTAATACATTACACCTAACCCCATGTGAACTTATTTTGTGCATTGCCCATACGTGGAGTACCTTACCAGAAGCTGGGAATACTGCAGCGAGTAACTCATCTCCTGACTCCTCAAAGCCTGTCCACCATCTACAAGGCACAAGTCAGGAGTGAGATGGAATACCCCCCACTTGCCTGGATGCGTGAAGCCCCAACAACACTCAAGAAGCTTGACACCATTCAGGACAAAGCAGCCCGCTTGATTGGCACTTCTTCCACAAGCATTCACTCCCTCCATCACCGACACTCAGTAGCAGCAGTGTGTACTATCTACAAGATACACTGCAGAAATTCACCAAAGATCCTCAGACAGCACCTTCCAAACCCACAACCACTGCCATCTAGAAGGACAAGGGCAGCAGATATATGGGAACACCACCACCTCCAAGTTCCCCTCCAAGTCATTCACCATCCTGACCTGGAAATATATCGCCATTCGTTCACTGTTGCTGGGTCAAAATCCTGGAATTCCCTCGTTAATAGCATTGTGGGTTAACCCACAGCAGGAGGAATGCAGTGGTTCAAGAAGGCAGCTCACCACCACCTTCTCAAGGGCAACTAGGGATGGGCAAGAAATGCTGGCCAGCCAGCGATGCCCACATCCCACAAAAACGAATAGAAAAAAAAATGTTTCTGGATGACCAAATATACCATATCTATAGGATCCCAATTATCTACCTTGCCAGTTACTTCTTCAAAGAACTCCAGCAAATTAATCAAATGTGATTTACCCTTCATAAAACCATGCTGATGCATTGCATTTTGACTTTCATTGGGTTTAGTCAAGAAAAACATTTTTCCGCTGCTGCATGAGTATTGAACATTTTGATATAGCTTAGAGTCATTTCTAGTTTGGATAGAAATTACAAGCAAGGAGCTTCTCCCACTAAGAACATAGATAGATAGATTCTTCAATTAATATTATTAAATCAGAGATAAGCATACTTTTGTAAAGAAAGTCATTGAGATTTATGCAGTCAAGATACATTGGAGACAAGATATCATTTAATAGTTGAACAACATTTTAAAATTTTTTGTCACACTTTCAATTAATAGTGCTACTCACATAAAATAAAATCTGATCATTTGTCAAAAAAAAACCCAAACCAATTCAGAGATAACACAGTGTGGAGCTGGAGGAACACAGCAGGCCAGGCAGCATCAGAGGAGCAGGAAAGCTGACGTTTCGGGTCAGGACCCTTCTTCAGAAAATATGTGTTCCAAAAAATGCTCCAGAAAATGTGTTCCAAAACATTGCTATGTTCTTGAATTAAAGCCTTTTTGGCTCAAAGCATTCTGAAATATGTTAGCTTAAATTTATGTTGGCTTGAGCCACAAAGCTGCAATTAAACCTTGCTTTTGCCATATAGCCTTCTCCCTTGCAACTAACCCCAATTAAACAGGCTATAATTCTTCACTTGCTTAAACAAGGCAGAATTATTTGCTTATTGACAAAACTCAATCTTAGATGCCCCTTTCCCTTCAATGATATTTCCTAATGATGTACAAATTCCTCATCCTTATACAAGATAATTGATTTTTGTTTTAGGCACAAATTATTTACTGTTGCACTGACTCTTGAAAATGAGTCCTCTTTAATTTGAGTGAACTTAATGGACAATGGCTTCCCTTTGTATCCCAAAGTATTATACTTACTTAGAGCTATTCCAGTTGTTGTTTAATCAGTTTATCTGTTAAAGTTTTGAACTTTGTATGGTGATAGAGGGAAGATTTTGAATTTATATTGTACATATTAAAATTAAATGGCCCATTTTCTTGCATGTAGAAATGCAATTGAATTTCTGCACTAAAAATGCATATTGTGGAGAGCCAGAGGTACCCTCAGCACCGTGATCTGTATGTCTGTAAAGCATTCTTTACTTGACCTTTGTGTAACTTGGCATATCACTACTAATTGCTCCCTACAGAGGTGATCTCTATTACAGTCGTCAACTTTTAATGTTCCGTCTTTAAGGCACAGTGACTTGGTTCTTCTTGAAATTGCTGGCCAGAAAACAGAAACATTTAGATACTATTTGTTGCTATTTAGATGGATCCTGTTTGAAACACTTGTATATTGATACAACAGCATCATCAAATTGAAATTGTTATCTGTTGCATTAGCTCGCATTTCTCTTTAGTGTGGAATACGTTGATCTTTACACGGAATGTAAATATTATAGAACAGAGATCATTTGTCTCCAAGTTTTTTCTTCCCAATCAATGCACCACTCATTCGTTTCGTCATCTGCAGTTGTCAGATCAGCTTCCACCTTTATAATCAAAACACCTTTCTGCATCTCAGCCTGTTCAACAGTCTCTTAACTCCCCCACTTGTCTGTACTGTCAGGCTTCTCGCTGTCATCTAGCACCATCGAGGAAACATTGGGAAGACTATAGCCAGCATCATTGGTCCCACTTGCTAATTCTCGTGGTCTGTATTCTAAATCCTATTGTATCATCCTTGGATGAAGAACTGCTGGTTTTTGCCCTGCCCTCACTGCCATAGGTTCATTGTAGATGACACTGAGGATTACCTGCTATCATTTTGGTAATTGTGTGACATTTGTTAATTTGGCTTTTTTACCTTAGGGTGGTGTTTCAAGTATTTGCCATTTTTATTTGTCATTCATATGATGCGACCTGCAGTAACCTTTAACTGGAATTATCTTCAACTCCTGTAAATCATCACTATCTACCTCAATAGGACATGTTGTATTAGTTCCATAACTTATTGGCCATTTGGCAGCAGTAGTGTTGGAAGTGAGATGTACTTTACTTAGTTCCTGGTAAACATTATGGTAAATATTCTTAACTTCCAAAAAAATTGCATATTTTTATTCATAAAGTCTTTATGTACGTAAACGTAGTTACTAAAGAAGTCCGGTTCTGTATTGTCTTTGCAATGGAGAACAAACAGTGGAGTTTGATTTTTTTTCTGCAGTTGCAACAAACCCGAAGGCATTTCTTTCTAATGCTAGATACTATTTATATTTGAGGCACTGGGAAGGTCCAATAATTGAACAGGCATTATTGTACTTTGGCAGTAACATCTTAGATGGTGGCCTTTCCCCACCACCTTGGTAGCGGCTGTCCCTAGCTTTTGTGCGTCCCTCAGCAG
>NC_063347.1:49408697-49426827 GCF_021869965.1 Rhincodon typus | reverse complement strand
TGCTCCTATGATGCTGCTTGGCCTGCTGTGTTCATCCAACTCTGCACCTTGTTGTCTCGAGGTCTCTTCATTACTTGATTGTGGCTGAGACCTACATTATAACAGGAGGTTAAGGGAGGAGGTTAAGGGAGGAGTTAAAGCTAACAAATGTTGTCAGTGAAAAATGATCAATGTGTCATTATTGCAGATTATTGGCATCCATTCAACTTTAGAAAATGCATATATAATGCAAATAATGTCAAATATATCCATAGGAGAGCAATATTAATGTCCATTGTTCATTGTTTTACATGACTAATCTTTTGGCAGATAAATTAGCAGTAGTTTTTCCATCGAAGCAATATATTTGGTTTTGTAGACTTGGCTCCTGTATCACTAGATTGATCCAATCTTGTTTTGTTTGGTAAACCTATTGCTTAACTCAGCTGAAAAGATACAAAACTTGACAAAGAGACCAACAGCAAGCCAACGGTGGTTAGAAATATTTGAATTGCGTAACTTATGCATAATTGCATAATGCTTACACTTTTAAGTCATTACCAGGTACAGATGTTTGAATTCTTGATGGCACATGGTAAATATTGAGTTTATGGAAAAGTCATACTAAAGGAAAGTAACTGGTAACAATGTATAATGGAAAATTTAAGGCTAGGCTGCAAAACTGAGAAACTAATGAACATTGAAAATGTGTAACCATTCAGGTCAACTGTCATCTGTAAAGAGAAGCAATAGGTTATAATGTTTGTGGAGTCTACATTTCATCAGATGTTTCTGTCGAGATTACAGCAGCACTTTGATAATTTTGTTACTTCAAGATCTTTATTGGTTTCCAATGGAAATGATTTGTTTGGACACCTTTTACACAATCACATTATACAATATCATGTTATATTCAATACTACAGCCATCACAGTATACAGTGCAGCACACATTTACAATGTTCATACATGAATTATTCATTGCACTTATAACAGTGAGTTTTACAGTCCTCCTTCCACGTCCATGGAAGTCAGGTTCAGTTTAGGAAGTCACCTCATTTTCATACACAACATGTAAAAACTCTACACAGATAACAACTGAATACAGTTTCTCAATGGTCTATATGAGCCAGCCACAAACACAATGGTTTTTTTGCCGTATTTTAAAATTATTTTTTTAAACAAGCATAAGTTGGCAGGATTGCTGGTATGTGATACCCACACCCAGTGGCTGTTTAGATAATCTGATGAGATTTACACACTGTACAAATATTTACATAGAGAAACAAATATCATCTTTAGCAGCCAAATCAACTGCGTTAAAATCACGAAACTTGAATAAAGTGGAGGCTGCACTGACTAAAGGCTCATCATATAGGGAGTACAGGGCTGACACTGTCATTGGATAGGCAAACAAAGTGAGGAGGATAAAGATAACATGCCTACCTTTTCCATTTTTCTGGACTTATAGTCCTAATGGGTCAAGAAAATCAGGCACTGGAGCCGTGAGAGAGACTTACCTACTCTCAACTAGAACCTTGGGCATTTATTCCCTGCTAAGTCAAAGACAATGAAGCCTACTGAAGCATCCTTATTATCACCCTATAATAACCTGACTGTTCAGGGCTCCAGCTATTCACTTGTTCAGACACCAAGGGTAGCCTCTTAATATAATTATTGTGCACTGCACAATATTGACCTCAGTTCCAAATGCCATTCAACACTCATCTCCTCTAAATTCACCTTCTTTAAGGTTGCAGTGTAGTGTCTTTCTTCAAGAATGTGGTTCATCAGCAAATGAAGACAACAGATGAGCTATGAGGGGAGATTGTAACTTTTAGTGACTGGAGATGTCTGCCAATGTCTGTGATAAAACTGAATGTTTGTGTGGCCTCTGTGGCAATTTGTGATTTGGTACTGTTAGTGGTGTTGTGTGGCCTGTACTTTATTATGTTTTACCTGTTAAAGGGACATTTAGACAACGATTTCTAAAAGCACTTCATCCACGCTGAACCCAACCTACAGTCTCATCTCAAAACAAGAAATTCCTTTTTGTCAAACTGTACATTGCATTTACTCACTAATAATCCTCAGAGTAATACTTAAAAACACAAAAAATAGGCAAAGATGTCCCTAATCTCTATAAAGAATCTGATTCAAATAATCGTCATTAAATAAAAACTTTTTTAACCTACCCCAGTTTACATTTTGAAACCCATTGTGTGTGCTTGAAATACCATATTGATTTATATGGCCTTTTATAAAGAATTGCTTCTTAATTCCATTCTAACCATTTGATGGTCAGCATGTATACTTTTAACTTGCATTTTCAGTTACACTCTACATGGCTGACGTCCAAGGCCTATGGAGATTAGTTATGAAAAGTCTATGGGATGCCAGACAAAATTGCAATTGCACTACTTGATGGCTACTTTGCTATTCATAAAGTTCACTAATGTTCTCGAGTAGCAGTAATCCAGCAGTTCAGCATTAGAGCACCAGATGTACCTTTGAAAACCATCTGCAACATTTTGACAGTTAAGACTGAGAAGTTGCGTACCTATGATTTGCTCATTCAATCAATGAAAATGGATTCAGCCCAGCCTGAACTGATAACCTATTAATTCAACCTCTCATGGATATTTGTTAAATATTCAAAGTGGCAGTGTTCCCTATTAAGTTGCTCATGTTAAGAGACTAGAACTAATTGAGATCTTGATTTTAAAATGCCTCTATTTTCCTAATGTTGAATACATGAGAATTCTCTTATTCACTTTTCATTGCCTGTACTGAGAGTCTCAAATATGTAATAGCCTGTTAAATAAGATTTGAATTTTTCTTTCGAATGCAATGGCTGCAAAGATTTAATGAAGAACTTCAGTCCTTCTAGAGTTTCCAGGAAGAAGTCCGAATGCAATTTACTGTCCTATTTTGGTTGAGAGATAATTGTGGATCTTTGTGGTGGGATGCAGGATAACATTATTTCCAGTGGATAGTAATGTTCAGTTACAGACTATGTATCTGTGTTCTTCATTCACAAATACCACACAAGAGAGGAAGTAAATCTTTGATTGCACAACCCTTAAAAACACCTAAAACCTAAATGCATTAAACTTCTTAGATAGTAAATCTCTTTTTATAGCTTTCAAAATATACACCATCTCTCTTACAGAATTGTAAATAATTTTATATACATTTTTAATGTTGGATACTCTGAAGTAAAATTTCAGTATTTTACAGAACCTTATTATATTCCTCAATCTGATGTACCTCTATATAAATATATATGCTGCCGATTAGACTGTAAAAGCATCTTCTTATGATGATACTTTTATATAGAAATGTGACTGCATCTCCCAAAATGTTAGTGTCACCCTGAAGGGTTTTTGTCTTCGAGTGCTCACTGAATACATGATTAGTCATAAATAAGTTCACACCAACTGTTTTTTTCAGAATTGATTATTCATGCATTTACATACACTTGCACATACAAACATACATACAGGTTGACATCACAACATATGGAAGGTGCAGATAGCTTGCTGATTGCGGGTAAAACAACACAAAATGGGGAGGGAGCAGTAATCAGTGAAACCAGTCAGCCACCGAGAAAAAGTGATATCCCCAAGGCTCTACGTAGTAACAGGGGTATTTAGGACTCTATTGATTGAATCTTAAATCTTGGGAAGAAGTCCATAGGTCAACTTCAATAAACAGCCCCACTTTATGCAAATTCCTTTCTAGGTTTCTGCCAGCAAAAGGGTAGAACATCAGGTTGATATTCTAAGGCATATGTCGAGTTTGATGATGTTCATTCGTCAGAAAGTAGCTGATGGCAGAGGCATCTGGAACTTAGAGGATGACTGAAGATTGATCCGTAATTTGAAATTGGATGGACTCCAAATGCTGATAGATGATCTGGTGATGTCGGTGTTAGAGTTTGTAATAATTCCACTTGTTTCCAGATGGGGGTTCATGACAGGCGGGTGATAGTCCAACGACGGAAGTGAAAAGGATCACAAAAGTTGGAAAAACCTCACCGAAACCAAAAATCCTACACATTAAACTGAAAATAAATCACCAGCCTCTGGATGGTTTGACCTTCAAGGCGCTGAGTTCAACATCTAAAGTCTGACCATCCAAACTATAAATTAATGTGCTTAACTTATATTCCTCAGGTCATCTCAAACCCCACCTCATCTTTCTCTGATTGACGTATGTGCATTTAATTTGCCTTTAGTATCCATAAATAGAAAACACTTGAGCGCTTCTGTATCTGGGAATTATTAGTCTGGATTGTCATTCCATTAGCAACAGAGCTGGAAGAGTAGAGAGAGTCAGGTATTTAGAATATGATGTATCCAGTTTAAACAGAAATGTCCTGCCCCAAGACTGGGAAATCTAATAGATTACAAATTGGATTCCCCGAGTACAGCTGGAACTTCCTGGGTCGTGGCTTGCCAAGAGCAAGTGCATATGGTTAATATGGGCAACGCTAACAACTACAATACCAAACAAAATGGAAGGCAAGCACTGAATCAGCAAGTCATGCTCTAACCTGGAGACGAAGACAAGCACAGTACTAGTCCACTGTTTTAACATGGCGATGCCTTTGGCAACGGATCCCGTCAAAAGGTTCAACAACACCTCACTTGACAGGTCACAACAGGTAATGAGTTACACTTAAAACATTGCTTCTCAATATCAGTAGCATAATCTTAATTTACGCCATTTATATATAACATTGAATTCAGTATTAAATATTAACACAGTTTTCTCATCATTGCATAGAAAATCTGAATTGGTAATTGTTTTCTTCCATCCTATTCTGATGAGTGGAAGCCCAAATGAATTGCACATTACCATAGATCCAGGGCAGAGGCAAGCTTTCTCTTCCAGTTATGCTCTTGTCAGCCTCCCACTGACCTATTGTTTCCAAAAGTACCATCCCTCCCCCTTCCTACCCCATACAAATCCAGTACTGCATAGCGGCAAGGAAAAATGCAGGTCATATACAAAAGAAAACAAAAATCCGTTTGAGGTATACAATAGAAAATTGGAATGATTAAGGCGGCTGCAAAATAGCATATAGAAAAATACCAGGCAAACATGTTGACGAGAAAACATTATGTAGAGTACGCTCACTGAAAATAAAGGAATGGAATAGCTTCTGATAGCTGCAATGACATGACTGGCCACGATGTCAGTCCAGGTGTCACCAGTTATGTGGTCACTTTTAACACTTCTGGTCTTTATGACCAGTGCTTATGGTTCACAATCATTGAAGAATGCTAGGTCCTGGGTAAGGGGCTGAGTACTGCCATCATACTCTAGAATGCCTCGAGGCCCACAACAATTTGCATACAAGAGTTGCACCTGCCCATCTTAAAGAATCAGCTGGAAACTGAACAAAAGACAGTGGAATGTTTGGGAAAAATGGAGCTTTTGCTCCCAGCCCTAAAAAAGGTAATAAGTCCACCTCAGGGAATTCTGCTGTATGAATACAGAAAAAACCTATGAAGATCAAAAGCTTTAGTGAGAGAAACTGGACTCTGTGCATGCTCCAATCTTTCCCTTCAGGGTCCAAGGTAAGAGGTCATTGAACAGGCATAAGGAATTCCAAATTCTGCAAACATCATTTGGAGGTAAAAAAATTCCAAATATTCATCATTAGGCAGAAGGCATCCCCAAACCATCACTGGATATTGTCTTGTGATAGCCAATAGATGGAGATTTTCAATGGCCTAAAAAGGCTTCAATTTAAAATTCCACCAAAACTAGCAGAAGATTCAAACTTGCTCAAAATTTGGCCTCCAAAATGTCATTGTGTGCCCATGTGTAATAGTCTCCTGAGAACCAAGACATCAGATATCCTGAAACGCCGTGCAACATCCTCAATTCTTCGGGCAACCTGCAACAATGCTTACAGCACAGCCAGCCTTTGTGTAAACTCTGAACAAGGTACAGTGTTCCCCTTTGGATGCGTTTTCCTCTTCACATTGCATAGACAGACACTGACGAGCTTCACCTTACAATTTCATCTATGGGACGACCAGAAAATCCTAAAGAGAAATGGAACAAAAAAGTGAATGAGAAATAAAAGCAAAGCATTACGAATGCTGGCGATTTGAAATAAAAAAAAGTGTTGGAGAAGAAGAGTCTTATTGCTCATGAAATGCTAAATCTGTTTCTCCAGAGATGCTGTTTCAACCTGCTGAGTATATCCAGCACTTTCTGTTTTGCATAAACCGTTTTGTATGTCATAATCTTCAAATAAGTGAGATAAATACAGGAATAATGAGCAGCGTCTGCCCAAAGTAAACTATGAAGTGTAATGACCTAAATTAAATATAACACAAAAGTAGCTCATCTCACAATATGTCAGGATACATTAGGAAAGACTCAGGCATCAACTTGGTTCCTGAAGTTACTTCTGATGTGATGAACACTACACTCTGCAGATGAGTGATCATTACATAAAGATTAGCTAGCAAGTGAGATCACAGCAGAAACCTGTAAATTGAAGTTAGTATACCTAACAGATTACTGATAGAATGTTTGGGATAAGAAAACATTCAATCTTAAGACTTAAAATCTTAAAACTCTTGCTACTTCAAATACCTGTAAAATAAGTAAAGGGTCAGACAAAATAAAAGCAAGTGAAACAGTCAGTCTCCAAATATAAAAAAAGAGAACAAACTGGAAATGAAGAAGAAAAATAAATTTCCACAGAAATTAGGCCCATCATAGCTCTGTTAGTTCTGCAGCTAGAGCTTTTGAATTAATTTCCAATGCATTTTCCTGTATTGTTTTATAATCTTCTTCATCAAATACATGGCCAAATCTCATTCAAATAATGCTGTACAGCCTGGTTCAGTAAGTACTTGATGCAGAGTCTTCTATATTTTTAAAATCGTAGTCGAGGTTAAAAAAAAAATCTTTCATTTGTGATAATCCTAAAACCTTTATTACCAATTTTCTAGGCACCAAAATAACCTTCTAATTTTGGAATAAATTGTTCTGATATTCCAATAAATTGTTATTTATAGACATGATTAATATATTGCTGTCATGGCTGTCCTCTCATGTTATACCTCACAAAGGTTTGAACTCATTTAAAGCTCAGCTGCCTGTAATTCAACTTGTACAACATCCTAATCACCTATCACCCCCAGTGTTTGCTAAAATATACTGGCTTCCATTCCACCAATTCTTCAACTTTAAGATTCTCAACCTTGGTTACAAATCATTTGATTGCCTTATCCCTCCCGGTACCTCCCACCTTCACAACCTTCCAAGATATCATTAAATCTGACCTCTTGTGCTTACACAATTTAAGATGCTCAGCTATTGACTGTCACGTCTTCAGCTGCACAAACTGAGTGCAAAAGAGTCAATTAATTCACTCTGAATAGGTGGGTTGACACATTAAATATCATTGTTATTCACCTTCTTAAGTTTTATCATGGGCAGCTGAATTCCATGAGCCTCTGGACCCTTTTCTCTATTCGGTGAGGACTGTCCACCATCCACTGTCCATCTTGCATCATTCCACAAAGGGATGGGATCACTCTCCCACTCTACATTCTCCCTCACAACCCAGGCTTTTAACCCTCATCCAGCCTGTTTTCAGCACCCACCAACAAATCCCTGCATCTGGGATCAGCACCTGCTGCCCCATCAAGAAGGCATAGATTACATTGTCATGCTGCCTGTTTTGCTCTGTTGCTAATCCACTTGAAAGCCAAGTCTGTCAATTAGGCTGGCTTCCTGGAAGCAAACCTACAGGTGATGCCACAAATTGAAGTTAAAACTCCATCACATGCAGGAGAGAGCTGAGTTCCAGCTTTCTTACATTCTACTGTTCAACCCAGCTCCAATGGCACCTGATAGGTCAGGTTAGTTAAGGTTCATTCCTATGCTTCTTTTTATAAAGCCAAGCAAAAGCTGCATGACTTTATTACAGCTGTTTCAATTTATCTCGATTCCTCCCATAATTGAACAATGGAAAACCTCTCTCAACGCTCTAGCTGTCTCTTGACACACCAGTGCTAAAATTGTACCATTTAGTTTACATTGTTACTCATTAACTGCAACCTGGGATCAACATTCTAGTTTAGGAGACTCAATTTATTTTTTGATTGCAAAAGCAGGATCATTAATTTGACATTTACAGTCCACACTGGCAAAGTATCTTTTGTATTTTGCTTATAGGCTTTGTGGCCACCATTGGGTATTTGCATAAACTTTTAATATATTCATTCATTCATAAAATGTGGGCATCACCTGCTGGGCCACCATTTATTGCTCATCCTTAATTGCCCAGAATTCAAATTCCACCATTTGCCATGGTGGGATTTGAATTCAGGTTCCCAGAACATTGCCTTGTCTCTGGATTAATATTCTAGCGACAAGACCAGTAGACTATCACCTCCCTAGTGATTAATTAGTTCAGCATAGCCTGGAAAGTGAAGTTCCAATTTTCTTACCTAGATGGCTTAACAGCCACATTATCTTCTTTTCTCTCCTCACACCTATTGTCATGAGAGAGAGACATTACGTTTGTCTCCATTGCTATATTTTTCTGGAGCTGTTCACTATACTAGGGCCAAGGACTACAGCTTGAGAGACAACAGTCTCTCAACTATGGAGTGGGATTTGAATCTGAAGCTTTTGGCTGAGAGGCAGGGCCGCTACCCATGGTGCTACAAAACCCCTAGCAAAATATTGGTGCACTATTAATCAGGATGAAAGATCATTCATATTAGGTGCCAAATGACAAATGTGGTAAACCGTACTGAAGTTACTTCATGTCAGCTCTGATAAAGAGTAATCTAGACCGGGAACATTAGCTTGCTGTCTCTCTACGGATGTTGCCTGACCTGCTGTGAACCCCAGCATTTTTTTTTGTTTTCAGAACAGATTCCAACATCTGTAGTTATTGGTCATACAATGTGGTGAACTGTGCCTGATTGTATCTATTCAGCTTCCACAACTTAAATAGCTTCCAATTTCTCAGCACACTAGAGAGAAGATCAAGAAGAGATAAGAAAAAAACAAATTACAAAACTACTTTGTGCCAAATAAGTTAGAGGCTATTTTAATATACTGAATCTTCAAGAATGAGAAGGAGCTGCATGACTCAGGAATCCACAGTGCCCTGAAAATGAATTTATAAATCAGGGAGCACACAGGAATCACTGATGCACTTCTCCTTTACTTGTTAAGGGTAAATCCAACCTATACTGATGGAATAGATGTTTTCTCCTTTCATCAGCTGTATAGGTTCCAAATGTAACTCATAAGTAACATGAACTAAGCAATTCCATTGTGAGTAAACTGATGGTTGCACTTGACAACAGTGCTAATGCTGAATTGATTTATCATAGTTGCAGGCTTCACCTGTTACATTTCATAGCTTGGTTTTTAATACCTGCCAGTATTCTGCCTCACTGCATTTTCCAGTTTATCATTTGAAATGCCTTCAGCGAGCATTATTAAACCCTACAATGGAATGCATGAAACTGATTCAACCAGCACATCATGGGACAGAAATAGCTGAAAGGATTTCTAGAAGAATTAGAAACAGGAGCCAAATAATTTGTAGTTTTTTTTTAACCAATATTCCTATCTTCAGCAAAGCAGCATTTAAAGCTCAACAAAGATCTCAAAGAAACACTGAACAAACTTTACTGAACCCTGACCATGACCAATTCCATTTATGGACCTAAGAACAAAGAAAATTACAGCACAGGAACAGGCCCTTTGGCCCTCCAAGCCTGCACCGACATGCTGCCCGTCACAACTAAAACCCCCTACCCTTCCAGGGACCGTATCCCTCTATTCCCATCCTATTCATTTATTTGTCAAGATGCCCTTTAAAAGTCACAATTGTATCTGCTAACTAGTTTGTGTTTCTGTCCCTAAGTGAATGAATGCCCATATTTAAACTTTCACCTTCAAAGTTCAGCATGGTCCTCATCCCACCAATGAAATCTCTGTACATTTCCCTCCGTCGCCATGCAATGTTGTTCACTTCTTTTCTTATTTCATGTGATGCAGGTATTATTGCCGAGGCCAGCATTTGTTGTTCGTTCCTAACTACTCCAGGGCTGTCCATTTCAAAAGGCAGTTGAGGGTCAACCATATTGGTGAGGGTCTGGAGTCACATGTAGGCCTGAACAGTTAAAGATGGCAGATTTCTATCCTTAGATGGGTATTTACGACAATCTACAGAGGTTACATAGTTCGCATTAGGCTAGCTTTTTATTGAATTAAAATTTCACCTAGTCGAGTGACATTACCATTATGCCAACATCTTCTCTGGTGCAAAACAACTTTTTTTGTTTAAGTTCCTTAGTTTGAACCACTGAACAATTTGAACAAAAAAGTGATTTTACAGAAGTGGGTTATAAATTGTTTGTCAAATGGAATGCTTTATTACTTACACCCGCTATCTTCCTACATAGTTATTCTTATAATGATCTTAAAGATGAGACATGAAGGCGTCAATGCTTTTAAAAATTTATTTTCAATGGCAATTTCCATGGATTTGAAAGTAAGAAACTTAACATTTTACATGCTTTTTTGGACTCATCTATTTTTAGAATCTCAAAATATTTACTTTTGACCAGAAGTCACAGGTAGGTCAGGTCAGCTAAGAATGGTAGATTTCCTTGTCTAAACCAGATGGGTTTTTATGACAATTGACAGTCATGGTTACCATTAGACTAGCTTTTTATTCCAGATTGTTATTAACCAAATTCATATTTCATCACCCGTGGCTATGGTGGGATTTGACCCTATGACTTGAAAACTTCAGCTTCAGATTTTGGATTACTAGTCCACCATATGACTGTAACCTATAATAGGGGAGATAATGGTGTTATGAAAGCAAACATTTAATTATAGCTTACAGCTAATATGTACATGGTCCTGTGCTTGATTTTCTGTTATGGTGGCACAGAAAAATCGAGTGAGCAGTGTGAGAAGAAGGTTCTTGGGAAAGAAATACTAAGGTTAAGCTGGGAAAGGATTCACATTCAACAACAACAACTTGATTTATATAGCACTTTAGATTTGGTGTCCTAAATCTCTTCAAATGAACATTATTGAACAGACAGACAGACAGGAGAGAAACCATTGCGGGTGATTCTTTAAATAGATATGAGAGGAATCAGGCAATGAGACAGCAGAAAATGGATTGCATGAACTAGAACTGGAGGGAATGAGGTGGCTCGGTGGTTAGCACTGCTGCATCACAGCACCGGGGACTCAGGTTCGATTCCTGCCTTGGGTGACTGTATGTGTGGAGTTTGCATATTCTCCCTGTGTCTGCATGGGTTTCTTCCAGACGCTCCTATTTTCTCTCACAGTCCAAAGATGTGTAGGTTAAATGGATCGGCCATACTATATTGCCCATAGTGTCTAGGTTAGATGGGTTAGCCATGGGAAATGCAGGGTTACAGGGATGTGGTAGTGGGGTGGGTCTAGGGGGGATGCTCTTCGGAAAGTCAGTGTGAACATGATAGGCCAAATGTCTTGCTGCCACACAGTCGGGATGCTATGATCTATGAATCTGGGGTGGCACGGTGGCTCAGTGATTAGCACTGCTACCTCACTGTGCCAGGGACCCGGGTTTCAATTCCAGCCTCGGGTGACTGTCTATGTGGAGTTTGCACATTCTCCCCGTGTCTGCATGGGTTTCCTCCCACTGTCCAAAGATGTGCAGTTAGGTGGATTGGCCATGCTAAATTGCTCCTTACTGTCCAAGGATGTGTAGGTTGGGTGGATTAACCATGGGAATTGCAGTATTACAGGGGTAGGGGCGAGTTGGGGTGGGATGCTCTTCAGAGATTCGCTGTGGACTTGTTGGGCCGAATGGCCTGTTTCCACACTGCAGGGATTCTGTGATTCGAGAAATCAGAGAACACTGCAACTTCAAAGCTAAGATAAGAAAGAATCTTAAAGGAAGCTTGACCCAGAGAGCTAAAAGAAGTGACAGTGGCAGCTTAATAGATGCACTCGGTATTATTAATCAAGAATTTCTTGTTGGAATTTGTGAAGGCGTAAGCAGGACATTCATGAACACAACTGGAAATGATTGGGGAGGAAGCTGGTGGCCATTACTTTCAAGGATAATCCTGGAATTGTGAGCAATTTTGGTGGGTGAGAGCAGGACCAGATAGCTTTAGGTGATCCATTCACGTCTATTTCCTTTGGATTTAAGAGACATAACAGGATAAATCAGGGTGAGGGTCAGTACTAGTTTTGAAGTCGACTGGAGCATCAAGCGAAGGTCAAAGTTGTGATTAAAAAAATCGGCAGTGGATCATAATGAACATAAAGCCAAATGGTGGACACTTGGGATTTGAAGTGAAAGGGCAGAGAGGTCTTTCCAGGCTAGACACAGAAAGAAGAATAATCTGAGAAAGTGACCAGAAACAGTCTTCCTATTGCACCAGCACTAGTTTCTGATGCAGCATTGAAGAGATTCTCTGAATAGGACTTGCTCCAATCTGTTTTTGCAGCTTCCACCTGCAAACTGAGAAGTTGAGTGAGAAATTAAAATTGCAAGGACAGTGTACCCAATTTTCAAGATGCAGCTTATTATACCTGTGATTACATTAGCATACTTCCAGATGAAGATGTACTTTTGGTGAGCTACTTGAAGGTGTGTCTGGAGGGATTCCTACTGATGTAAGTAACTGGTGTAAAGTAAACCCTGCTGCATAGGGGCTGTGTATGATAAGCCTTTAAAGTATCATAAGACTGTGTGGGTGGAAGCAAATTTATGGGCTAAACAAAATTTGGACAGCTAATTAAAAATTTGCACTGGACAGATGTACTTCAGCTGATTTTCTGAGGTCTGACAATATCTTCCTAACCAGGTCTGCAGAGCATTTGACTCACTACTAATATGTATCATCGCCTTCCACCCACCATTGTGCATTGCCAATCTGTGTGCCAATCTGTTAGGTGCCAAGGTGACATGATCCTCTGGCATACTTGCTCAATTAGTTCCCAAAGCAACATCTTTTCATTCAGGTCCTTTGGAAGATAACCTTTTCCTTCCTAAAGCAAATTCAAGTGCAAAGTTTTATCGAGTTGCCCTGTCAGACAGCTATGCTCTCTTTAAGCTGGTGCTGCATCACTTTAAATCCCGCAGCACCATCAGATTCTACATTCCCCAAACCATTAGTTTACAGTTTTACAATGAGACTGATCCAGCATGGTCAGCACTCATTCAATCAATTGGATGATAGTCCTCCTACTTTTAGTCAAATACAAAAATGACACAAAATATGGAATGGTTGTTCCTGTAGGATATGATAACAGCTGAAAGCAACATATTAATAATTCTCTTGTGGCAACACATTGCAAAAATACATTTTAAAAAGCCAAAATCAGGACTTTAATTAGCAGTGAGCTGAGCCTGTTGACTTTAGTTAACAAAATTTATAAAATAATGGGAAAGCTATAAATGAAAATGCTCCCAAAATTTTTTAAGTCACCACAGTCCACACGAGTACAAACACTTTGGTGAACATGTTTGATGTAGAGGAGGGTGCAATGAATCTGCTGATTGCCTCTCCACAGTCAACGTAAGTGTTGGTGGTTTATTTTCCCTCAGCAGATGAGAGATATCATAAATGTTGTAACTCTCAAATTGAATTTTTGCCCTCTGTATGATGAAATCAGTGCACAAGGTTAGAACATCTTCACAATCATTGATAGACTCAAGGTCAGGTGGTACTAATGGGATAAACAGACTTAAGTTTGGTCTAGTCTGTCCCTCAGACATGCCTTCAGTCCGCCCTTGAAGCAAACTGCATCTCAACAAGTGAAAAAAATACAAGACACATGCGAATTAGAGGAGGGCTAGTTTCATTTCAGCCTTTCAATGTACCAGGACTGTATGATGACTTCATGCAACAGTTCATTTTTAGCGTCATAGAATCATACAGCACGGAAGCAGACCGTTCAGACCAACTCGTCCATGTTGACTAGGTTTCCCGAATTGAATTAGTCCCATATTTCTGCATTTGACCCATATCTCTCCAAACCTTTCCTATCCATGCATCTGTCCAAATGTTTTTTTCAAATATTGTAATTGTACTCACTTCTAATACTTCCTGTAGCGGTTTGGTCCATATATATATACCGCCCTCTGTGTGAAAAAGTTGCCCCTCAGGTTCTTTCTAAATTTTTCCCGTCTGCGCTCTATTTTTGGATTCCCCTATCCTGGGGAAAAGACCTTGGCTATTCACTGTTACGATGTCCTTCACGATTTTATAAACCTCTATACGGTCACCCCTCACCCTTCTATGCTCAAGAAACTAAAGTCCCAGCCTCTCCTTATAACTCATACCCTCCAGTCTTGGTAACATCCAATTTCATAACATCCTTCCTATAGCAGGGCATTTATGTCATTTGAGCAATGATATTAAAAATCCAGTCAATAGGTAAATCCCATTCAGGGAGCAAGCTCACATAGTAAGTTATTATTAATGCAATAAGCATTTGCAGAAACCCCAATTGAAAGAGATGCTGTCTACTTGAAAGAATCATTGGCAAACTTTAATTTGTTTGGGGAAGGAGATCATTTAAAAAAATGCTTTGTGCTGTTTTTCTCAATTGCATCTGCTGAAATTGTCAAGATTATGCATACAAATTCAAATTATGTCATCACACTATCCTACTGAAACAAGCAAAAAAAGGTTGCTGAGCACTTTTCCAGGCTGTCAATGCAACTTTAAGGAAAATCATTTGTTTACTGAAACAAAACTATACTGGGTTGTAAAAATGTAGAGGACTTTGACATTTTAGAATACCTTTGAAATCTTAAAAGTACAACAAATTACAAACTTTTATATGCTAGATCCCAGTGTGCAGCTTGCAGAATTCATGCTGTAACTGTTTATACTGTCTCGCTCAACTTTAGCTTTTATATTGAAGCTGCAGTACAAGATTTCCATACGGTTTTTTTTAAACTGGAGTGTTGCTTACCATTACGTTCTCTTCCATGCAATGTGTCAGCAATCACTTTAATTTGCTGTTCTTACACAGCTGTCTTGATCAACTATTTCTAACTGTCATACACAGGGTGTGTCAGAGTTCCCTGTCTCATCCAGAACACGTACTAGGGTAAAGCTATATTGGTGCCTGCACGTGGACTTATCCAGCAGTGAATAAAGGATGGAAGTGACAAAGCACTGCTCTTCAACTCCATGCTGTCCGCACATGCACTGCCTAGCAAAAGTCCTAGAATAATGATCAGGAGTTAGAAGTTCAGGCAATGTTTTCCCATTCATCCAGAGACCACTGAGACTAACAACAGCTCTGATTAGTAAACTCAGCATTGACTAGGAGTTGAATGTGGGTCTTCTTTGGTCTGTTCACGGTCATAGTTTATTCAAGTCATGTAGCTGAGACAGGAGGGGGCAAGTGGTGGGAAAATAGAGATGAGATTATATGGATATTTTTTGCATAGAGTAATGTGTAGATTATGGCACTGTGGGTCATCTACTTCACAGTTCTGACTTTTTTTTAAATCAAACTTTGTGAAAAAGTTAATATAATTGCTTAAAAGAATGAGTGCATGGGTATGAATCACTTCTATTAATTCAGAATTTAATCTTGCAGGAAGAGGTATTTTTTCTTCCCCTGTTTTAGCCCTACACCTGTCTGTGACATGATCATTGCACCTTTATTTGCACAGCCTCAAACAGCTTAGATTCTCATTTTATAAATGTGGTGAGGGGGTGGGAGCAATGTTGCAAGGATCCAAATTGAGTCATTATCAACTCAACACCTTCACCCACCAGCTCCTATCCTGATAAACAGTTTCAGTACTGGCAGATGATGTGAGGGAGAACAACAACCGTGCTTGCTAACAAGCTCTATGCTAAGCAGCGTTGTAAATCTTATGATAACTCACCCTTGCTGAGGTCAGTGTTATTTCCAGTTCACCGTGAAGAGAGGAAGCAACTGTGGTTTTCACCTGTTGAGGTACAAACATCCAGCAGCACCACCTGAACATTTGCTAATTATTTACCCAATTGATTTTAAAGTTCTATTACTAAGTTAAGACAAGTAATTATTCTCCCAGCCAAACAGTCATGGCTATGAAACTGAGGCCGCACTGCGGTGTGAAAACTGACACAATAATTTGATGACAAGATTAAAATGTTTCTTGAGTAGGCTGTATATCCTTAGAGTTTCTTCTGTCACATCAGTATTGGGTACTGGCCCATACAGTTCGAAGCTAGAATAATGGGCATGTATCTTGCAACTCACTGCTTCAAGTTTTCTATCTGGTTTCTGTTTCCTCTATGTCACTGAAATATCCCTCACCAATCATACACCAAGGTCCACCTCTGTGATTTACTACACTGCCTCATTTTTCTCGCAGTCTGCAATTACTGACATGACTGATCTCGCTATCCTCCTACAATGCTATTTCCTGTTTCCTCCTTAAAAATCCAGTTTTCTGACTGAGCTTTTGATTATCCTATGTTGAGCATCGAGTTTCTTTTTGCCTCTGTGAAGTACCTTAGGATATTTTATTACATTAAAGCTACTTTAAAAATACAAGGGATTGTTGTTGTAAAATCCTTTCCACAAGATCAGTGATAAATAATGGACCATACCATTGTGATATATCAATAAAAAAAACATTTTTTGGGTTGGTTTTCATGAGAAACCTTAATCTCCATTAATTGATAACTTGCTGCCTAGTGAGAAACTTGCTGTGCCATCAGCAAAAATATAAAAGGTGGCACAAGGCACTTTTGATGTTGAGAATGGCCTTTCTGGACTTAGAATCATAGAACCCCTGCAGTGCTGAAAGAGGCCATTCAGCCCATCGAGTCAGCATTGACCGTTCAAAGAGCATCCCACCCAGACCCAGAATATTTGGATTTAAAAAGTCAACCATGTTTCTCACCTCACAGATGTGCCAGACCTGCTGAATTTCTCCAGCATTTTCAGTTTTTATTTTCTATCATTTTGCACGCTTGAGTCTTCTCCACAGCTCAGTCACTGCATGGACTTTGAAATGATAAACAGCGTAATGATTTTTTTTTGTTATTGCACATAGTAAATAATTTTGTAGTTGGGTATGTGTGAAATAGAATTGTGCAGATGTGGAGAACACAATGAAAATTTTTCACAAAAGGGTAACATTTCCCTTAGTTTTTCTCAAACTAAGTTATGGGGTAGATAACAAAATAAAATCTCTATTACTTCAGAGGAGACAATTAATTTGGAATTTACATGAAGCAGTTCAATTAAGCAATCAATAGATGGCATAGTTGCAGTCTGAACTGAAATATTATCCAAGTGAACAAAATGATGCAACCAAACTGTGTTGAGACAGGATACCCTATTAATGTGGCATTGGTAACTGCTGGGAGCAAAGAAAGATTTTGAGAGTGCAGAAGTAGGCCATTCAGCCCAACAGGTTGATGTTAACATTTATGTTTTACATAGTCTCCTTCAACCTTGCTTCCTCTCACCCAATCTACCTGCAGACTTGGGCAAACCATACTTCAAAGAGCTCCCAATATCTCACAAGACCATTACATTTAGTTGTAAGTGAAGACTTTCAACTATTATTTTTGATCACTACTTCCTTCACCTTGTTTCATTTCACTGTGTTAAAATCCTGGAACTCCTTTCCAACATTGTGAGTGGAACTCTTGTTCTGACTGCAGCGGTTCAAGAAGGCAGCTCACCACCACAAAGTTAAGGGCAGTAAATGCTGGCTGTCCGAGCAATGCCCAGATCCTGTAAATGAATCATAAAGTTGGCCTCCTGTATGTTGCCTGCTTCTTTCTCCTTTTACAGTGTGTCTGCAGGAGGCTGATATGAAGTTTACGTGGTGTCTTCTTGTAAAGCTATATAGCTCATGTTGATATAGGAGGGAACTACCTTTGCAAGGTCACAGATCTGTGACTAATGAGATTAATAAACCCTTGTGTAAAAACTTTTTTTAAAAACTGAAACAAGAACTGTTTAAATCCAGTATTTTAAAAGATTTATGCCTCTTTTGAAAAGCAAGTAACCTGACACCCATGGAAAACAGTGTGTAAATAACTGTTTAAACAAGCAGTAAATGAAGAGACAACAAGGTGCAGGGCTGGATGAAC
>NC_063347.1:49236361-49403697 GCF_021869965.1 Rhincodon typus | reverse complement strand
CGGATTCTCCAGCATCTGCAGTTCCTACTATCTCAGTAAATGAAGAGGTTGGAGACAAATTGGAGCTGAGGGGTTCTGAGTACTGAAGCAGCTGGGTGGCAAGAAGAAGTTGAAAGGCTTATTGGATTAGTGACCAGTTAACAATGACAAAAGCCTTTTGCTGCCAATAATCGTGTGATTGGTTTTCAAGGTAACTGAACAGCTTGGGGCTAGGAACAAGATAGAGAGAAGTGTTTTGATCTCCACCAGCACAGAAGCTGTTTCTCTATTCTCTGCAGTCAGCAGTTATTTTAAGTTGTGATTTTTAACTGATAAGTCAAAGACCTTTTATAAGGGAATTGGCCACTTTGCATCACTCTTGTAAACCAGTGAAAGCATCCAGAGAAGACTGAACAGCAATGTTCTGGCCAGTATAATTATCATAAACATCAGGTCAGCAAGCTGTGACTAGGAGGCATTGAACTTCCAGCTTTCCTGAACCCATGTCTATTTTTTTCCTGGTCTATTTGTTTGTATGTCTGTGTATAAGGTGGCATTTATAAGGGGATTAGACTTTTAATTTGTAGTGTTATATACTGACAATTTACCTGTAGCTGGAGTCTAATTACTTGTAATAAACAGTAATCCTTGTTAAGTATAGAATCCTGATCCATGATTTCTATCAAGTTAGATCAGAAAATCAAGTAAAATGGGGAATTTTGTGTTCTTCATTTAAAATCTCTAACTGTTATGAAAACTCTGGGAATAGTGCTACCCCAGTGAGGTCTTAACACTTGTCTCTTCTGCAGTACAACACAATCATTTGAAGGCAGTAACAACCATAGCCCTTTCTGAGTAGGATAGTGTTGACATTGACAGAAATGCTTATCATATTACTGCCTGTTGAAACATCAGGAAACTGGAATGGTTTTTACAGTTATATCTGTCCCTTCCCAAGAAACTGTCAAGCTCACTTTTCGGCAACCCCACAATAGGAATGGGGAGTTGAGTTTGGCAATGGTTCATCAAAGTGAAATTGACATTATCATCTGAAATATGAACAGATAATTGTGGAACTACACAGCAGGGCAGGCAACGTCTGTGGAAACAGAAAACAGTTAGATGCACAGTCTGCATTATGTTCTGATGAAAAGTCACTGAACTCTGTTTGCAAAGATGCCATCAAACTGGAAAGCGATTGTGTAAAGGTAATTTCATTGGACTGGTAATTCAGAACCCTGGTTAATGTTCTGAGGAAATGGGGTTGAATTCTACCATGAAACCAAAAGATTCACTACTTTATGGAAGGAAATTTGCCATCCTTACCTGGTTTGGCCCACATATGACTTGAGACCCACAGTAATGCAGTTGATTCTCAAGTATCTTCTGAAATGGCCTGACAAGATACCCAGTTGTATCATACCATTATAAAGACTTAACAAAGGAATGAAACCAGCATCAGCTTAAACACCAGAAATGACAATGACAAATTCAGCCCAGTTGACCCTGCAAAGTCCTCCGTATAACCATCTGGCTTGTGTCTTGCAACTCTTTACAAAAATCAAACACTCTAAATTTACCAAGAGGCCTAAAACAAGCTTTAGGTGAAGAAAAGTAGCTAGCATTGATGTGAAGAGTCTGGTGATCTGATCAATGTGATAGCACGAGCCTGCACATTTCTTCTGCTGTCCACAGCGAGAGGCCCAGTGCTATTATCACATTATCACTGGACTGTAATCCAGAGACCCAGGAAATATTCTAGGGACTTGGGTTCAAATCCCATCATAGCAGATGGTGGAATTTGAATTCAATTTTTTTAAAAATCTGGAATTAAGAGTCTAGTGATGATTGTAAATGACGACCATTGTCGATTGTCAGAAAAACCTGTCTGGCTCACCAATGTCCTTTAGGGAAGAAAACTGCCATCCTTACCTGGTCTGGTCTACATGTACAGACCCACAGCAACGTGGTTGACTCTTAACTGTCCTCTGGGCAATTAGGGATGGGCAATAAATGCTGCCTAGCCAGCAACACCACATTCTATCAATGAATTAAAACAAAACATAATAAGGGTCTTTTCATAAGTGTAAATAATGTGTAGTTTCCTGAAACCAATCAATCCAGACTTTAATCATGTAGAGCATAACAAAACCAGGAAAAAAATAAAATTACTCATCTAAATTCAGTGTGATTAGTTCTACTCATTCCCAGTTTACAGTGGGTTGTTTACTAGATGTCAGTGTGAAGCAATTTCTGATTCCTTTGGAACGTTTGTTGGACTTATGTTGTTAAATGGATTCTTCCACTGAAGAAACAAAACATACTTTTGATTTGTGAACTGTTTAAAACTTCAAATGAATTAGTCAAGGCTTCCAAATTAATCAATTTCCTAACAAAATGATTTCCTTTAATTACGAATAAAAGTTTGATAAAATATTCTCATATTTATACCCACCTCCACTACCTCCTCTGGCAGCTCATTCCATACAGACACCACCCTCTGTGCAAAAGCATTGCCCTTCAGGTCCCTTCGAAATCCTTCCCCTCTCACCTTAAACCTATGCCCTCTACAGTCCCCTACCTTGGGAAAAAGATCTTGGCTATTCACCCTACCCATGCCCCTCATGATTTTATAAACTTCTGTAAGGTCACCCTGCAGGTTCTGACGCACCAGGGACAAAGCCCCAGCCTATTCAGCCTCTCCGTATAGTTCAAACACTAGGGGCCTCGGAACTAGGGGCCTCGGAACTGAACTCTTAGGATCACAGAATACGCACACTGGAGAAAGAGGCCTTTCAGCCCATCGAGTCTGCAATGACCCTCCAAACAGGATCCCACACGTACCGAAATCCCACCCCCATCCCCGTAACTCCACTTTTACCATGGCTAACCCACCTAGCCTGCACATCCGTGGACACTGCAAGACAATTTACCACAGCCAATCCACCTAACCTACACATCTTTACCCACGCAGACACAGGGAGAATGTGCCAACTCTACACGGAGACTCGTCCAAGGCTAGAATTGGACCCAGGTCCCTGGCACTGTGAGGCAGCAGTGCTAACCACTGAGCCACCATCCTGCGCTATTAGCAAACTGTCTACTTGTGTAGAGATTTCACTTGCAAACACAGGTCTTGGGGGCAAAATTGTGCACAGTTGGCATGTCTCTCATTAATCTACCAACCTCTCTGTAGGCTTGCAAATGAAGATTGGTGACGCAGTGTCACCATATTCTGCTAAGAAGTCACAACCTTTAGGAAGAATGAAAAGTGAGTGGAAACAAACATCTTTAAAAAGCATGCAACTAAGTTAGATTTATGCATTTCAATAACTTAGATAATATTTGAATAAGAAATTGTCTCATCTCATTTTAACAAATCCATTGACTCAAGTATGCACTTCCCAAATTCTAAAAACTGATATACAACACTTACATGGCCCCTTCTGTTATTTGGGCTGACAGAAGCTATTTCTATGCAAACGAGAGATATTTCTCACCCTCCCTGCTGTGCACAGATCTGTTCTGTACTGTACTGTAGTCAGCCTTTGCGCACTGAATCACTGCCCACTGAATCATCGAACAAAACACACTTGCAAAATTTTGAGCAGAGTCTGAACAAAATCTCTAAATGTTACATGACAATATTTGCAAGTTTTGATAAGAGAACTATACAATTCTTAGAATAAAGTTTTAAAAAAAAAGTTTGAAATGGGGATTTCTTCCAATGTAACTAACAATTCACAAGCTTCAGTACAGAACAGATTCTGATAATTATCATATTATTACACTCAGTCTGACAGACAAAGTGAGGAATGCAAATTGATTCAGGCTAAGATACAAAACTGCCTTATAAAGACAAACTAAACCACCAATAAACCAAAGCAATCACAGCTGATGAAAGCAGAAAAATAACAATATGAGGAGTGTGTTCCAGAAATAGCATAAAACAATGAAGGAACAGCTAGACATGGCAAATTTAAGTGACTGAGAGGATTTGAAAATAAACCAAGAGGCAAAATGTGTAAAACATAAGGATGGGAACCATCAACTCAGAGATGAGGTAACCATAACCAAGCCAGAAGAGAGAAAATAATCTTTTGAATTAATTTGGGCTTGAATTCCATAAATAAAAGTTGTAAGGTTACTCTGCATAAAAACAAAACTTACATAGGATCAATCTCAGCTTAACCAAGAAAAATCCATTCAGCCTATGTTTAACAACCATGTTCATCATACTCATTCCTCCGTTCTGAGGAAGGGTCACCGGACCCGAAACGTTAACTCTGTTTTCTCCTTCACACATGCTGCCAGACCTGCTGAGCTTTTCCAGGAACTTTGTTTTTGCTCCTGATTTACGGATTCTGCAGTTCTTTTGGTTTTTATGTTCATCATACTGAAGGGGGAATGGTTCCAATCTTTGTTCACTGAGAGATCAAGTCAGTGCATTGAAACCTCCAAACGCAAATCAGTTGTTCCCAACATTCAATCTCATTTGCTGTTTCACGTCAATCACATACACTTGTTAGCTTATTGGGAAATGGTGGCTGGTTCCCCAGGAGTGGGATGGTGGGGCGGGAGGTGGTGAAGGGAGGGTTCATTGCAGGATCAAGTGAAGCTAGGGAGGGTGTTGTGGTAGGGTCTGGATGGGTGGAGAGTGAGCTGGGTCCAGACTGGGAGAAAAGGTGTTGGGGGAAAGGGTTTCAAGTCTAGAATGGGGGGAGAGGGGCTTGAGTCTGGGGCAGTGAGAGTCGGGGGAAGGGGGAGGAGTGATGGTGGGTGCAGCGTGGATGAAGGGCGCTGTCCAGTATGCAGTTTGGAATAGGCAATGAGGGCCAGAATAAAATTAGGAGTGGGGGAACATAACCAGGTCTGAAATGAAAGGGGTTGCCTTCAAAGTGGGTGAAGGGAGGAAATGGATCCAGAGCAGGGCAGGGGTGCGGGGTCCTGGGGGCATCAGGTCAGGATCTTGGGTATGTAATTGAGAGATGTGCGAGGTAACAATAGGATCAGTTTAATAGTTAAATAAGTGTTAGACTATGAAGTCTGGTGACTGACAGGTTAAAGTGTAACCAGTCATCTCTCTTTCATGAAATAGCAGCCCTAGAGTCCTCTAGGACTATGGCAGCTTTATCTTTACTTTCCTCGAGTAACTACTTTCTTAAATTCATCAGAACTCCCCAAATTTTCCAAGTTAAATGGAGACTTTGAGTTTCCAAGCAAAGAGGAATTGCCCAGTAGAATCTTCAATTTTTTGGGCAACCCTTTGAAGTCTGTCAGAATGGGATTTGCAACCATGTGCAACTCTAATCTACACTGGAATAATTACCGTCTGGTCATTGCAAAATCTGAGACATTGACTTCATTTCGCGCTCCACAGATGTTGCCAGACCTTCTGAGTATTTCCAACTTTGCATTCACTTCAGATGCCCAGCAGTCTTTTGCTTTTATGTTATTCAGCTTTGGCTCTTTGCTTTCCACAGAAGACATCTTCTTAATTCTAGCAACGAGTGCACTTCATGGTTGACAACAAAAAAAGCGACAGCCCATCCAAACGCATTCTTACAAAATGTCAGTTCAGTGAGTAGCATTCCTATCTGAAGTCAGAAGGCTGCAGTTTTAAACAGAGCACATAATCTAAGATCACTTTTTAGTAATGTGCTAAGGGGAGGTTGTACACTGATAGCCATCAGAATGTTGAGGAGCATGTTAAAAATTCCAGCACGTTACGTAAAAAGAACCCACAACTGTCCCACATGGTGGAACATGGCTCCCTCAATGAATATTAGATTAACTGGTCATGCATCTCTTTGCAGATTATGCAATTACATTACATCAATTGCGCATATGACAGTGACTGCTCTTCAAAATATTTAATTGCATTCAAAGTGCTAAGAATCTCAATAAGTACACATGCAAATACTTTTTTCCTTTATTCTATGTTCCCTTCACCCCAGAGTCTTTGTTCAAGCTAAAAAGTGCCTCACACATTGGCTTCTTTATCTGGACAAATTTGGGGCAGAAACAGACACTGGGAGCAAGAGTACGTCATTCAGCCCCTTGAGCCTGCTACACCATTCAATATGATCATGGCTGTTCGTCCAACTCAGTACCCTGTTCACCCTTTCATCCCTAAGAACTAAATCTACCTACTTCTTGAAAACATTCAATGTTTTGGCCTCAACCATTTTCTACAGCAGAAAATTCCACAGGTTCACCACTCTCTTAGTTCATGACCCTTGGTTCTGGACTCGCTGATCATTGAAAAAATCCTTCCTGCATTTACCATATCTCGTCTTGATAGAATTTTATAGGTTTCTGTAAGATTTCTCTTCATTTCCCTAAACTCCAGTGAATACAGTCCCAAACAATCTAGTCTCTCTTCTGATGTCAGTCCTGCCATCCATGTCAGAAATGGCCAACAAAACAGTCTGAAACAACAACAAACAGCACAAACAAGCAGCACAATGTCAGCCTGAGACTGGGAGCCACAGCAAGTTCTGCGGGATGGGGACCAGGATGATGTTGGGGAGGACGCTGGCTTGAAGAGAAGGAGAATAGAAGTTGGGCTGCAGGGGGAGGGGAATTGGGCCATTCTCAGTAGGGCAGGAATGAGGATATGGTGAGCAGAGTCAAGTGGGTCAGTGGAACTGGGGGATTGTTAGGAAAGTCAAGTGAGCCATCGGAAGTGGTGGGGTAGGGGGTGAAAGTCTAGTGAGCCACTGGAAGGAGGGTTAGGGTGTGTTATGTTTTGTGTCATGGTCAGTACATCAGTGTGCCTTTCACAGACACGCTCATGATCTCATCACTGCATCATAGCTTGAGATCTGAGGGTATAAAGATCTCATACTCCACCTTTTATGGGTTCACATGAAGCATTACACACTACTGGAAACATGCTGCTCTGTTGCAAAATAAAAGCTTTATATTAGCCCATACATATATGGACATGAAGAATCTGTTATTGATAATGCAATAATTAGTTGTGATGCATGTCTATTGGATTCTTCAAGACCACTGGTGTTCATGTCCAGCGAGACAGGACAGACCTATCAGATGGATACCCTGTGGGAGGCAAAGTCACAAGAGGGGGTGAGTAGCCAGTGCACCAACAAAGAAGTGACTGGGTCTGGGAAAATTTTGGAGTAGTGAGTGATTGAGTGACCGAAACTGTGCCAGACATACATTCACCTTTCCTCCTCTACTCCAACTCCTCCAGCCCCCAAAAACAATACATAAAGTAGGCTTGGAGAGGAGGAAAGGCCAAGCTGAAAGGCAATGTACCTGTCAATGCACTTTTGTGTGAATTGTGCCCATCATAAGTGAATGCAATTTCATTGTTAGTTCATCCAACTTCTTAGCTCCAGCCTGATGCCGCCCACTTCCTCAGTGATCAGAACTTGGGGCCCAGTCCTTTTCTCCCTTAAGGTCACTTAGACCATTGATGCTGGAGGTCGGCTATGCTGCCCTTCGTATTGTTTTGAAGATTGCAAGGTTCCTTTGTGATTTAGCAACCAAAGCTAGGGACACCACTTAAGATGTGACCTGATTAGAATATTGCATGGTTTTGACAGACTTTTGACTTGTACTTCATTGTGCTGTAATTCAATTTGCTGTATATCTTATTGCAACAGAACTTTCATGTCTCTTGGTTTTTCAATGTTGGTCAATTCTACATGATTCATTGAATGTGTATGCATGAATCATCCATTCCTTTATGTGCAATACTTTACACTTATCTGCACTGTATTTCATCTGCTACCTCACAGAATCACAGAATTATATTGCCACAAAACAAGACTGTCTGGCCTATCAATTCTATTACCTCGTGCCAATCTCCAGCTTTTCTCCCATATAGCTGCACGCCATTTCAATCCAAATAATTATCAATGCCTTCTTGAATGCCTCAACTGAACCTATCTCCACCATATTTCCAGGCAGTGCATTTAATGCCTTAACTGCTCACTGTGCGAGTTTCTTTTTCTGACATGCCCTTGCTTCATTTGCACATCACTTTAAATCCATGGTGCCTTATTCTTTTTTGTTTTACAAATGGGAAGAGCTTCTCCCTATCTACTCTATCAAGCTCGCTTATGATTTTGAAAATCTTTATCAAATCTCTTAACCTTCTTCTCTGCAAAGAGAACAGTCTCAACTTCACAACTAAAATTTCTCATTCATGGAATCATTCTTGTAAATTGCTTCTGTGCTCTCTACAATGCATTCACATCTTTCCCATAATTTGGTACCCATAACTAGACATAATATTCCAGCTGAGATCTAAAAGTCTTGTATAAGTTCAACATTATCTACTCATTCTTGTATCTTATGCCCCTATTCATAAAGTCCAGAACACTGTATGCTTTATTAACTGTTCTCCCCACCTATCCTCCACCTTCAATAATCTGTGCACATATGTACTCGGCTCCTGCATCCTGTTTAGAATTGTACCCTGTATTTTGCATTGTCTTTCAATGCCCTTCCGACCAAAGTGCAGCACCTCACACTTCTCTGCATTGAACATCATCTGCCACCTATCTGCCCACTCGACCAACTTGTCAAAATCTTTTTAAGTTCCTCACCATCCTCCTCACAGTTTACAATTATTCCAAACTTTGTGTGATTTGCAAACTTTGAAATCTGCATAACAAGATCAACATTATTAATATATATCAGTAAAATCAAGGGTCCCAATACCAACCCCCGAAGAACTCCTCTACAAACCTTCCTCCAGTCCAAAGTATTTCCATTGACCATCACTCTCTGTTTTCTATCACTCAGATCTGTACAGTCTTTCCAGAGATAAAAAAAATTGGATCAATCTTTTCTGCTTTTTTATTACAAAAATATTCTTTACTCATAAAATATATCTTTACATACATACACAGGTTTTAAAGCAGTTCTGTATAGTCCTTGCCAAGAAAGAAAAAAATGAACGCTGGAATTTAACATTCTCTGCAGTTGCAAAACCAAAGTCATTTCCTATTTATGCAGGACACTATGCCCTGTAGGTGAAAATTGGTTACCAGGAGGCAGTGGTCAGAGAAGAACACCAACTTGATATTGATGGATCTGACTGAGCATGTTCGGGAGACAAACAGGAAATATGTCTTTGAGTAGATAGACCCATCTTGTGGCCACCAGGTGGGTCTATGATAAGCTCTGTCTGCAGGGGTGCTGAACACATCATGCAGCTTGGTGACTTTAACCGTTTCCATCAGGAATCTGGACATGGTGTCCGGTTTGCTATCAAAACCTCCAGACTATCCATCAGCATCGATGATATGGTTGAAGTCTACGGCCAGAGTGACTGGCCTGGACGTTGCCAACAGAAGTGGGAGCTGCTGCAGGAATCTTTACCACCTGGGCGTACACATTAATTAATCTCAGGGGAGTGTTTCTGTACATAATGTCTGCTGCAAGGAGACACTTGCCTACCATCTCCTTAACTTCGGAGATGGTGAAGCTGCCTCCTTGCCGCAGAATATCCAGGTTGCAGGAACAGCAATCATTACCCCTCTCCTGACCAAATCTAAGGCCCATGGGCCTACAGGCTTGACTGCATCCTGTAGCAACTGAAGTGTGGTATCCTGCTCTCCTGCAGAAACAGGAGGCCACTTTGATGTTGGCCAGGTAAGTCAACATGGAAACACATTGCGTGGTGACTTGTACGCCACGCACATTAATACTAGCAATTTTTAAACCCCACCTTTTAGGATTTTTAAGATTACCAAAGTGTCCAACATCAGTTTTTCTGTGGTCCTGTCATTGGGTGAGGTCCTGCATTTCTGTGAACCGTCGTACCCTTGCAGGGCTGAGGGAGCTGTCCTGTTCCTCCACTGGGACTATGTCCTGATCCGGTCTAATCGAGCAAGGAGGAAGCCAGGAAGGTCCGTATCTGAATCGGACAGAACTGCTGTCATGTTCTACTCCTTGTTTGGAGCGTCACAGCTCCTGGTTGCCCTGAGCTGTGGTGTGGTCGGTACCCCGTGGTTCCCCACTGGAAGTAGGTCTTACTGGGTCTCTCATGTCATCTAGCATTTCTCAGATGGTGGCAGGGGGTGCGTACTCCTCTCCTTCTCCCCCGTGGTGCTCTGTCTCATTTTTTTGTCTCATTTGCCCATCCCTCCGCACATGTTCATCTTCCGAGGAGTTGCTGGTGTGACCTTCATGCAGCTGCCACTTTCCTTTTTGACGTTGTCCAGTGGATGCCCCACATGGTGTTTAACTTCAGGTTTTTCCTTACCTCTGTCCACCCCCTCAACTCATTTTTTGCCTCGTCCTCCATTCACTCTGACTTCCTGGGAGGAGGAGGTCGAGTTGGTAGTTTTCCCGTGGCATGGGACTCCTTTCTCTCCTCGCCGGCCTTACCTTCCTTTTGGTGACCCTCGTTTCAGAGCTCTTACTGGCAAGTGGCACCTTACTGTCCTTTGGGGGCTTGGACTGCGTTGGCACTCTGGCCATCTGAGTTATGTGGTGTCCTGTCTTGGGCAGATCTTACACAAGTGGCCTGCATCCTCACACAGGTTGAAGATCTTGGACTCCGTACAGTCCTTGGTCAGGTGTCCCTCCTGTTCTCAGTTCCTACACAGGGTGACTTTTCCATCTGTTCCTTTTCTATTACCTCTTCGATAAACTCCTGCAAGTTAAATATGATTTTCGTTTTGAAAATCCATGTTGACTGTTCCTAACCAACCCGCCTTTGTCCATGTCCTGTCCTGAATAATTGTTTCTGGAAGTTTTCTCACCAATGAATCAAACCAACTGGTCTGTAATTGTTGGGCTTATCTGTATACCCTTCCTTGAACAAAGCTGTAATGTTTGCAATTGTCAGATGATTTACATATTTTTTGGCTCCATCTTCAGATGGCAACATTACAACAGAAGTAGGTAATTTAGCCCCTCAGCCTGTTGCACCAGTCAATGAAATTGTGACTAACCTGTGGCTCAACCTCATATACTTGCCTTTGCTCCATAAAGAGTAATGACCATGATTAACAAAAGATATACTCAGATTCTAGTGCCTCCTCCAGTTAGGTATATTTTGTGACCAGCATGCATCGAATTTTCAAACACAACCCACGAATGCAGATTAGCAACAGTACTAATGCCTGTACTGATTCCTGGGGTAAGCGACACAGCATCCCACTTCCTTCCAACAGTACTCTCCAGCATGTTTTCCAAAGTCAAGGGATCTGAAGAGTGATTCACCACAGTGCAGAGATTAACATAACAAATAGAATACCATATCAGCTAGCAAAGCCAGCAGAGTACACCTTCATGGATGCAGTGCTGAAACAGCATAGATTCTGATCAAATCACACTTTTTGTACTACATTGAGCTTTGTTCATCAAAACGCAAAGAATATATACATCCTTCAACAATTTCTGAACCTTTGGCAGGTTTTATGTTAATTTCCATTGTATTAATTTAAATCTTCGTATAAACAACCTTTGCACATCTTGGTACACAGAGGGTTGGATTTTACAGGCATGTATTTGAAGCGTAAAAATTCCACAGGTACTGTAGCCACTGCTTATCCACTCCCCTCTGCCTCTGCCATAACCTGACTGGCGGCAGAGGAGGCATGGGAGGACTGCCCACTCGGGGGTCAACTGAGATCACTCCACCATCACTGAGATTTAAGCAGTGGCTGGGTAGGTCCGTGCCAAACATTAAGCCCAGGGCAGATTATCTCTCAGCATCTGCAAAGCTCCTGAAGAATCTGGTATGTTTCAATAAGGTTGCCTCTCATTCTTCTTAACTTCAAAATGTGAAAGCACAACATATTTGACCTCTCCTCATGAGAAAATCCCTGCATATCCAAGATCAAACTTCTTTTTCTGCCTCCAATGCCAGTATTTCTTTCCTGATATAAGGGGACCCAAACAATGATGTAGGTGTGGTCTAACTACTGCCTTGTACAGTTTTAGGAAGATTTCCCTATTTTTATACTCCTTTCCCTTTGAAATACAGGCAAACATCCCACTTGCTTTTGCTATGAACTGAACTTAAGTACTAGCTTTATGTGATTCATCGATGAGGACTTCTGTTATGTCTACTCTGCATATCAAGAGTAGTCAGAAGATATCTGTTGTTCGTGATGCACTCTTTGTTTTGCCACTTTCACATGAATGTCCAATGCTGTACAGTTCTTGACATTAGATGAGTCAACAAGAAACATCTCTTTATGTCTCCTTTATTCATTGACTGCATTAGAATGTTTTATCTCTGTCAGCTCTGTTTGCAATAGCTTCCTCTATGTAAAGAAAAGTAGGGGTCAATGGATAAATTGTTGTGAAATTAATTCTGATCAACTATAACTTGTTATTCCAGGCTTGTCATTGGATGTAGTCCTAAGCTATAAGGATCAGTAGATGCTGGACTTCAGCTCTGGTCTCTGTCGAGTTGCATTTCTCAACTGTAGAGGAGACTGCAATAATTGGTTTAGAATAGGGAAAGAATTATTAGTCAGTGATGCCCTCACTCAGTTTTGTGCATGATGCAAATGTATGAGTAAAGCATTAGGCTCAATTGTGACAAGTGGTTCACTCCCATATATACATGAACTTGTTCACACTCTCTTAGTTAACCTGTAATAAGTCACTGTTTATCCTCACACACAACCGAAAGACATTATCCATTACGCTGAGTCACTTATCTTAGCTGAGCTGTTGACCAGAAGTGGTGACTGGAGTGCAGCTGCTCCTCCACAGGGAGGCAGAGAAAATCATTATTCACCTCAGAACTATCACAAATGAAGACCATGTGGGAACAGATTGCTGGTTTATTCTCTCAATTACAACTATACTAAGATAGAGATACAAAGGCATCAATACTCTTGGGTGCTTTTCATGCTACCAATCCAATGTAAAATCCAAATTACAACTTTATCTTTGATCTAAACTGAACGACAATAGGTATCTGAAGTATCTTATCAAACAGTTTCAGAAAACCCAAATATATATTGTACCCATATATGTACTTATTCAGTTGCCTTTTCAAACTGTTCCAAAGATTTTGTTGGGCATGACCTGCCATGTTAGCTTAGATTCACAATTGTTACTGTTTCAGCCGCTTCCTTAGTAAATGTCTTTCTGTTGAAAGAAAATCTCAAGATCTGTCATGCTGTCTGTATAAAGGCATGTAAAAGCAGCAAGGCTTCAATACCACACAGATAACAACTGCATTTCAAAAGTAATTTGTTGGAAATTAAATGAAACATCCTGACAATGTTAAAGGTGCTACATAGTTCTTTGTACCTAAAGGCAATCACGTCGTCGGAAATAGAAACTGAAAGGAAAGTGAACCACTTAATAGGTTTGAACAAAACAAAGAGACATTAATTGGTTGAGTTAGGAGCAGAAAAGAAATGAAAAATGACAAGGATATTTCCAGCATTTAATTAGAAGCTACTAAATTATTAAAAAAACACAAACACATCTAAGTAATGTACAAAAAAGAATGCAAGGATAAGCATACATGTCAACAGCAGAAATGTAAATAAAAAAAGACAGAAAATATCAAGCACACTGTTTTGCCAACACCTGAAAAGAAAATAAAGATCGACAGAGAAGGCAGATATTCTTTTGAAGTCTCTATGAAAGGCTAACCTGTAAAGGATGGGAGGAAAGAGGCCCACTTTCTTGAAAGGAAAAGGGGCTGTTAAAATTAACGGCTCGGATTTTGCATCAATATTATGTGAAACTAACAGCTGTCACGGTTCTGAAGAGGTATATAGGAGAACAACATCTAGTGTCCACAAATTCCATGTATATGATACAATAAAGAATTGAATTAGAGCACATAAAATTCACAGAACACACCATTTTATAAAAGGTGCAACACAAAATAGTTCATTTTGCACATCAGGTCTGAATTGATGTTTTATCTAGGCCAGACAACTTGTTCAATCTTGTACTTTGTGTGTCAGTTACTGTTCAGTTTGTAGCGCTTCTGCCTTTGAGTCACAAGGTTCCAGGCTCAAGTCCAATTCCAGGACATGAGCACAAAAATAAAGGCTAATACTCCTGTGCAGTACTGAGCGACTACTGTCCTGTCAGAACTGCTGCTTTTCAGATGATATGTTAAAACAAGGATCTGCCTTCCAACTTAGGTGGGGACTATAAAACCCAAGGGCATTCTTTCAAATGAGAGTGAGTGAGTTATTTCAGGCATTCTATCCCTTAACATCACAGAAACAGATTCTCTGGCTGTTATCATACTGCTATTTGTTGGAGCTTGCTGAACAAAATCAGCGCTGCATTTCCAACATTACAACAGTGCCTACACTTCAAAATTACTTCATTACCTATAAAACATTGAGATTTCTAATGGTCATGCAAACCATTTTATGAATGTGATCTCTCTTTCTTTCTTTCCTATGCTTCAGCGCACAGATTAACACTCTCCTTTATTGAGCCACCTTCCAATTCTATTTTGAAAGTGCATATGGGCTCTGCTTCAACAACATTTCGTTAGGTCTTGCAACATCCAGTAATTTGCACAACTGTCTAGTGTTGCAATAATTGTCAGTTTATGGTGACTAGAAATGGTGAAGATCTCCATAAAATCTCATGGGTTTTCAACTGCCTTTTCTCATTTGTGTGGGGTTTCAATTATTTCAAGTAAATGCAGTTCATACATTATACAAGGTGACAAAGTGGTGTGGCTGTAGTATCTCAATCTCTGAAACAGAAGGCCTGAGTTCAAGTCTCACCGGCTCCATAGATGTGTCATCACATATTTGAACAGGTTGATTAAAAATATATGTAAGGTATGAAATCAATACTTAAATCTGTTTCACGAGTGGATCATAGGGACAGAGTGAGAGATTTTATCTACCTCAAAACTTAAACAGAGTTAAAATCAAGCTCATAAAGTAGGAGTTTTAAACCTCTGAAATAATTTCTGGATAGACGCCGTCTTGGATTCTAGTAACATAGATGTGAAATAAGCTCAGTTGCTGAATAATTGATCCAATCTGGGAGCATCTGGGAATCATGCTGTACACATTTCCTGCCAGACATTGTATAAAAATGTGTCTGTATTTCCACCCACTGTTGATATTGCTATATTAAATTCCTACTAAAGCCTAATCAGTAATGTCTGTCGTAGTTGACATCAATTTTACTTCTTTGTACTTTCAGCTTTGTATATTGTTTTGATTCATTTCTCCCATCCTGCAGCCTCCTGTGTCACACTACATCCTCCACTGCAGGCTGGATTTCTCTTCAGGCAACCACGGACAGCAATCTTCAACCAGCTGTTAGAAACTGAGAACTGTGGTGACATTTCCTCAAGGTACTCCTCTTGGGCTCAGACGCAAGGGTCTGGCTTGTGCTCATTGCCTAACGGTGACTGTACAAGCAATCAGGATGACAAATTTCATAAAACAGCAATTTAGAGATCACCTATTTCTATAAACTTATGCTCATTAAGGGAAAGGATGTTACAATGTGTCTTGGAATATTTATGCACAAATTGTGCAATTGCAGGTCAGATGTAGCACAACTGAATGTCTAAGGTCACAGCCCTTCTGGTACCAGCATTGTGCCTGAGCGCCAAAGTCAGAACAGCAACTATAACTGCATTAATGTGATATTTTTCCATTCTCTGCTACACCTATTCTGTGGCCAGTGAGAGAGAGATTGCTGGATTGGCATTGAATCCAAACCATTTTAAGCCAAGGGCCCGTGCCCATTGACAACTGGCTTTGCCTGGTCAAACAACTCACTTGGGACCAGCAGAGGAAGGAACGTCTTTCTTTACACCACATGGGCTCAAAACTGACTCACTCTGTGCCATTTTGTCAGTTTCCTGCATGTGCTACCATTGCCGAAATTAACACGCCATATGGTTTTTATGTACTCACAGTGCTACAGGCATACATTCCAATTTACACCCATTGGAATAATAGTCAGATATGCTTACAACATTGAAAATTAGTAACAGCGAACATTGCACAGGTAATCTGAGATCCTCTGGTTAGATCAGGACCATTCTGAACTTTAGCTCTGCCCTGCTAAAACTGTCAGGAAAGCTCCCTACTTTCTAAAACAAATGGGATGGATGAACGCTTCTCTCTTCTTCAAGATGGATGCACCAATTCCATTAGATGATAATCAACAGCTTTGTTACAAAAATGCATTCTTCCTGAAGATGTTCTATAATAAACATTTTGGCAATTGAAAAGAAAAACAAAATGGAAAAGCTATGAAGTAAGCACAAAGAACAAGAATGATGAAGAGGAACTGAATAATAGAATATCAAGGTGGGTGTAGAATGTTAATGAGAAAACAAGAGAAAAGAAAGATTTACTCTTTTTAAGAGAAAGAGTGCTAAACTTTCATGCCACACATCTCTGCAAGTGATATTTTAAGCAGGTAGGTGATTGAAAGCAGCGTCTGCAATTATAAGAAAAATTGCTACCTGTCAACAAAAGATGCATTCAAGGTAAACCTTTTTAAAGCCACTGTGATTTTAATAAATCTTTGCAGTGAAGAACCCATAGATTCTTCAAAATGTCAAACATGCAAGTTAACAGAAATGCTTGTTTGTGTATTTAGAACTGAAATCATTAGGTCAAACTGATGGAAATGTTTGTCAGTTTGATGGTACGTTTGTTCAATGTAGTGCACATTGCCTGCAAACCATCAGCATACATGATATAAAAAATAATTTTGGGCATGATTTAGTTCTATACATTCAATTAGCATACTTGAATTATTCACTGCAGGTATTTAAATCATTTAGAATACCAGGCAAAGGAATGTTGACCTTGCCAAGCCAAATTCACTTTTACCAACTCTCAAATGTCAATTGCTCCATTACTGTATAACTTTCTTTATTATATAATGATATATCTGTGCTACTTGTAAACATAGGATCATCTGGCCTCTATCCAGCCAATAACCTTGACACATGTTAGATCAAATCATCTGCATTGAGTGCCCTCTGAGCAACAAAATGGTTATGAACCACCCAAAGCTTTTCTCATTTGTTCGTAAACGCACCATATGAAAATGCATCACATTGAGACAACACTATATCATTTGCCTATATTGTTATATAGTATTAAATGTCTTACTGATTTTCTCTTTCCACGCTATTTCTTTTAGACATCAGTAACAGTCCAGCAAAGGTTAGTGAATGTGCAACTGAAGTAATTTGCTGCTGTTTACATTGGAAGGATTAACATAAGTAACTAAGAATGTATCGCAGAAGTTCTGAGCATGGAAAGAAGCCATTCACTCCATCACTGTTTGCTGGTTCTTTGCTACAATAATCTGGAACTGCCTGTTCGCTCCCTATGCCCTTTTCTAAACCAATATTAACATCTGATATGCTTTATTTTCATTCCATGAGCCACCTAACTGTACTCCTGATTTTTATAAATAAGTAGAAAATATACCCACTTTAATTGATATTCTATGTACTTTTTAAAAAAGCTTGCATTCAAAGTAAATACAGTTGAAACAACTAAATTATCACAATTTTTCATTGTAATGGTTCTATAATTACAGTTAATTAAAGATCATAGTTACCAAGGGCCAATGACAGATGTAAACTTTCAGTAGGACTCTCACATCAGTCAAAATCAGTGTTACCAACATCAATGCAATACAGAACAATCAGCCCATCACATTCTTATAATTAATCATTGAGATTGTTTAAAGATGGAAAAATCAGACTAGCTCACCTACTTATTATTGTCTAGGGAGTACGCTTCGCAGCAGCATCATCAAAAAAACTGGCCAATGCCATTGCTGGAAAATGCTACTAACAATAAATAACAACTAGCCAATAAGATTCTAAGAATCTTATAACAATATAATCCTGACAGTTTGTTAACAAGAAATATCATTTGGAAGGGTTTTCCTTGTGTGTACAAATATTCACTTTTATGTGCAATTTCAAACTGCTGTGCAGAGTGATGTGCTAATGATTACAGTTGTGGCATATTCCTAAGTCTTGTACACTTGAAACTCTCTCACTCTATTGTGTAATATGAACTGAAAAAGATGATGAGAATCACAGATTTCTTCACATGTAGAAAAGGTAGTCATTATCCAAACAAAGGAAAGACAATTGTCTTAATTATATTTTGCATTATATGTCGGAATGCTACAATGTTAGGTAACTACGTTAGATTTATTATAATGCATAACAGGCCATCTTGAGACTAAAACATCAAAATGGAAACAAATCTTTTAATAAACACATTCTATGCTGTGAAGAATCCTTTTTAGTTTCCAGACTTTTCTGGTTCGGGATTTAGAAGTATCAAAACCCTATGCCCTCTGCAACCTTTGACACAATATTCCACATTTGCGAAGGAAACTGATAATTGTGAGCCTACCTTGGCAGAGCTGTCAGATACTGGGGTTATATTTCCTGCAGTGCTGGATAAGGACAGTGAGGTTATTCATTCTCTGCCCTCACACAGACTCATGGCTTTCTGTTGCTGTCTGGCCTTCAATATCGAAGATGTTCTACAGTCCTGTTGGGGTTAAAGCATTTGAATTGAGGATGTTAATTGGCCATGGCACAAAATCAAGTCAACCAAAGAGAAGGAATACCTGTGTGTTTGCTGAGTTGGATTCATTATAGAAAGGCATTGAAAGATGACTCGTGTGATTGGTTTTAAAAGTCTGTGAATGAACTGGGAGGGAAATGCTTTCAGAACTTTCTGTGGTAAAAACAATCAGACAGAAATGCATGCTTGTATTCTGTCGGCATAGTAAGATATGGCACAGTGTATGTACAGTCATCCTTGGCCCACTGAAGGTGTGCCAAATGCTTGGTTTCTATAACAACAATTGGAGCTGCTCCAAAGCAGATAGCACTTCACCATCTGCAACCAAGCAAGCTCCTTCTGCTGCAGCCTCAACCTGCTGCTGAGCTTACGACGTCATCATGGGCCCTTTCCTGTTGCGAATCATGTCACAGCCCTGTGATGAAGCAAGATTTACCCTTCACTACTGTGTTTGTGTTGAACAGAAAATCATTTAGTTGACATTTAAGAGGTTATTCCGATTATTTAGAAATGTTTCATTTTGATCTCCAATATCAGGTCCCTGAGCTAGGAAGAAGAGGTCAACAGGGAGTTGGGTAAAAGGGAAAGAGTGATCAGGGGTGGTTGGGAGTGGGGAAGAAGATGGGATGTTGGGAAGAAGGGAGAGAACAAAGAGTTAAGGAGGAGGGCAGACAGTGGGGAAGGAGGAGTAAAAGAATGTAGAATTGGGAAGGCAGAGGTGGGCGTGGAGTTGGGAAATTTAATCCGCATAATTTTTCGTAGAGTTACCTCATCATTTGTGAAAATCCAGATGGTTCCCTTGTGCCATGAGTAAGTCCTTCATTACCTGATGTTCACACTCTGAGACTGGAAAACTGACTTTGCCAGTAGGGCAAATTACAGGCTCAAAGCTAATTTCTAACACTCTGATGTATATTTCAACATTCATTACTCCAACCTAGGCTGAAATTTGCATTGATTAACTCTGAGCTATAGAAATGAAAGGTATAGACACACACTGACTGATAAAAATAGAACTGTCAGGTCTCAACAAAAGATAACCAGTTTCAAAAGAGCATGAATTTTGTGGAAAGGGTCAAATCTAGCCTCATTGTTTCGCTTAAAGAGGTCAGAGCAGATGGAAGACATATTAGTTGAAAGCAGCCAGGTAATTAAGGAACTGTACGGACCAATTCAATAGCTACTGTGCCATTTTGTTTGATTACACCCATGAATTGTCACAAAAATAACTATCTATTGTTATTTCTAGACAAACTGAAATATTTTCTCAAAAAAGAAAGAGACAAGTGAATATAATTGCTCCAATGTGCTCACTCTCACCAAGGCAGCAGTTGGTCTTCAGTTCACAATCTGGATATACCATACCTACCAACTGGACAGTTTTCAGCCCAATAACCTGGAAAAGACTTCAGTGAAATATTCTACTTTTACTGGAGGAAAAATCAAGAGGGTTTTAATCACTGGAGAGAGGAACAATTGGTGTTCTCCAAAGAGTTTCTTTCAAAACAGCTGGCATTACTTGGCTTTGCAGCAGGGAATATATTTCTTTATGTTAGATCTGACTAATGGAGTCTTTGAAAAAAAAAATTGAAAATAGCACAGGTTTGATGGTAAGAACTATAGCTTTTTGTTATTCAGCATCCTGGTAGTTAATACTTGGAAAAAGATTCCATTGTATTCAATTAAAAATAAAACTGAGCGCGGTCTTGACAAATGTATTTGAATACATGCCTGTCCAACTTGGAAAATAATATCAATATGGTTGGATTGATAAAGTGCCTCCCAATCAGGAAACAAATTAAGTAGAGTAATAGCAATGCTGGATATTGCCTTAATAATGCTTTTTAACACAGTCCATATATTATTTTGAAAGGTCTCTCTGTCTGTCTCTCCCTTCGCCCCCATCACGCTCTCTCCTGTCCAGGAACCCAACTTGCTGTTGCCTACGTTTTGAGTCACGTTTTTCTCTGGAGCCTTTTATAATTGATTCATCAACATGCCTCATTTAATTTTACTATGTCAACTATCAGTATAGTTTCAGGTCCTGGCCAGCAGGTGACTCTGCAATGCAAGATACTGATATATCCCGACAAACTCGCTCATTCTTCTGTAACATTGCTCATCCGTTCCAACTTCAGTTCCTTCATCATGGAAAATCCTTGCCAACCCTTGACTTCTCTAATGTGCTCCTTGTTGATCTCTTATCCTTAGGCATTCACAATCTAAAGCATGTTTGAAACACATCAGCACCTCTCCTCTCTCACACTTATTTCTGATCATTGGATCAGGTCCCGTTTTCACTGAAAACAAAAAGTGCTCGAGATCACAGCAGGTCAGGCAGCATCCATGATGAGAAAGCAAGCTAACGTTTCAAATCTAGATGACTCTTCATCAGAGCTGAAATGAAGTATGGAGGGGGCAGCATTTATGCTATAGTGGTGGTGGGGGGTGGGGTTTAGTGCAGGGGGAGAAAGGATGTTGATAGTTCAGATTAAATGATCAGAATATGAGAATGGCAGAACAATGGTGTGTCTAACTGCCAAATTGGAAAGAACAGATAATCCCACTGGAGTGGGGGGAGGGAAGAAAGTGTGACAGAGAATGTAACATGCAAAGCTAAAAAAAAGGGAAGGAATGGAGCTCCTCCAGTTTGTACTGTGACTTGCTGGAGCATTGAGGACAGACAAGTGCATGCGAGCAGGACGCTGTGTTAAAATGACTGGCTACAGGAAGGTCAGGGCCATGGTTATACATCGACTGGAGGTGTTTTTCAAAGTGGTCACCCAGTCTGCATTTAATTTCTCCAATGTAGAGTAGGCCGCATTGGGTACAGTGAATACAATAGGCCAGATTGGAGGAGGTACAGGTGAAATGCTACTTCACCTGGAAAGACTGTTCAGGCTCTTGGATGGTGAGCAGGGAGGAGGTGAAGGTGCAGATGTTGCACCTTATGCGGTTATAAAGGAATGTGCTGTGGGAAGGGGTGTGGTGTTGGTAGTCGAGGAACGGACAAGGGTATCCCAGAGGGAACAATCCATTTTCACTGACCTAGTACTCCATCACATTGAATTTTGAAAGGTCAACCTTATCTTCATATTCGACTGTGGTCTTGCTCCATCTGCAACCTCCTCCAGCCTTCCAGTTTGCCTTTGTGATCTTAGCCTCCATTCAGCCAAGAATTGAGTAGAGCTTTCGCCATGGATTTTTCTCCAAGGTTTATCTGCTCCTAAAGTGGGAATAGGATTTATGAATTCCATCACAGGCCCACTGTGACACTGACTCACTTTACCTCTTGAGTGTAATGAAGATGTAGTTTACTTACGGGAACATAATTGATCAGAAGTAACAAGTGTCTGGGCCTATTTCAGGAGGAAAGGTAGCAATTAACAGACCTCTTCCTTCAATCAAAAAAAAGTGGGTTGAGCTCTGTCACCCTAGGATTGGTGCTGCTCACTTACTGGCAGTCTCAAGGGTCATAAACTATACAATGGGGCAGGGAAATGATCTGTTTCCCCAGGTCCTGCTCACCCTGCCATTATTTAAGTGCAGTGGGCTAGTCTGGTGTTGCACAGCTGAGATTTCTGTTTAATGGAAGAAAGTAAATTGCAGGACAATGGAACCAATAATTGGGATTCAGCAATTGTTCTCCCCATTCTATTTCCCTTCATCTATTGTCACAATCCAGATTGCTTTGGATTGTGTGGTTCTGATCAGTTTCAACAATGATGCGAATTCCACCGTTCAGGGTCACATAAAGTCCTTCTATTGATCTATTTCATTTTTAAAAATTTGCTTGCAGCACTTGGAGTGAAAGAACATCTTTGCCTGCAACACAAGGGTAAATAAGGAATAGTTATTAACCGCGACTGTCACAACAGGCTGAGGTTCAAACCCAGACCGGTACACTTCAGGGTCTTTAAACTCACCAGTACACTCCAACAGAATTGAAATTGGCTTTTTAACTCCTGTCCTTGTCTATTCTTCATAGAGGAAAGCACAAAATGTGTTTGCAATTTGGGACGTAATCTGCAGAGATTGGTTTGCTGTGCATCAATGGGTTATCAGGCCTTCATTATCTTTGTAGTTAGATTAGATCACTGTCTAATCTGTTTTGATTTTCTTCTCCCATCCTCATGTACAAGTTTGGAAGGCTATTGTTTGAAGTTCCTATCGTAACTGTAGGTGTGACATTCCATGTGTCTTATTCTTGAGATAGCTACTTAATTTTCATTTTTTTGTTGTAGCAGCAATCTTTTTAAAAACTTATTTAGAATTAAAAGTTACAAATATTCACAGTACTTTGGGGTTCTGACCTGTAGACATGGAACTCCACATTTGAACTCTGCCAGACTCTGCATTTCTCTGTGCTTAGTTTAAAAGGTTTCTGCAAAGCCATCTTTTAACCAAGCTTTCAGTTATCACATCACAAAGTTTTGGTCTTCATTTCTATATATTTTCATTTATTTCCTTTCCCCTTTTGTAAAAATATCTGTGAAGTTTTCCACGTGAAAGGCACTATACAAATACAGGATGTTTTCACTATACTGGCTAGTGTCACTGATTAGGAAAGGAGAAATTCTGCCTAGTCCATCCATTATGTAAAGTGCTTGATTCATATTTACATCATTTAATTTAGAGGAAATGGAAGAAGTTACCAAAATCTTAAGACTGTGAATTGGAAGAAACGGCTAAGTTAAACCTATATATGTGATTGATAAGCAAGCTCTCTCTCAGGTTTCAGTAATGCAAAGTGACAGTGTTGGGATAGTTGGGATTATGTTTTTAATGTGTTTCGAAATCTTTCAAATTGTGTTACATGTGAATAGCTTGAATCATTCAATTGTATCATCTTTTCTTTTGTGTAACATATGTTCGTGTTATTGTCTAATGTGCTTGTGTCTCAGTTAAAAAAAAACACCTTTAAATGAAAACAGAAGCAAAACATGATCTATCAAGCCAGATTTTAGTCTGGGATCTGACATGGCCTGTCATAGATTAACTAGATCATAATACTGTTCTCCCAGATCACAAGATGCTGGAGCTATTATAGCATTCCCATTCCCACCTTGACTAAGATAAACAAACATGGCATTTGAAACTGGGAGCTTCCTATGACTCCGTTTCATGCCATATTGCTTCCTCACTTTGAAAAGTTCTGTCATCATTTGGTTCCACTGGCCCCACCATAGAGCCCATACATGACACCTCTGTAACTTAAACTGTCCTTTTGTCCTCCAAAGTTCTAAAGTTTGTTGAAGCCTCTGAAATTTGTGCTAATTTCTCACGACATCAAAGGTTGATGCTTTCCAAACAAGATTCTGTCCTGAAGCAATTCTAAGCAAAATCATAGATCTCACTGTCTATGTTTGAAACCATGGTGTATGATCACTCTTTTTTCTTCTTAAACCCTTTGTATTCTTGATGTAGTCAAACTCACCACCCTTTTCTAATGCCCCTACTTTATTGAGTGGATTTTTTCTTCATTTGTTTCTACTCTTATGTATGTAATCACAGCCACAGCTTCCATTTATGCCTCTACACTATTGCTTCAGGAATCCCCCAAGGACTTACTTTTGGTCACCTTCCTTTCCTTCAGGCTGCCGCTCAGACAACATCAACCAAAACTAGTGACTGGTGCCACAGTGAAAACATCTAATCCTAACTCTCCTCTATCCCTATTTCCCAGTTGTTGATGAACATTGATTTTCTCCAGTTTAAGACTGGAGCAACTAATGTATTGCCTGCAGCCCCAGCCATAAACATCATACAAGTGCCTCCAAGCCCATTCATCTACTTGGATGCTGTCTCAAGTTGAAGCTGTTGACAACCCCAGAGCCTTATTAAACTTAGGATGAGCTTCCGATCCCATATTCTCTGCATCACAAATATTGCCAAACTCCATCTCTGTCATATTGTTAGTCTTTGCCACTGATGTTTGGATCCTTGTGCTTTTACCTTCTCTAATCATGATGATTCTATTATTCTCCTAGCTAGCCTCAATCCTTATTTACTTAAGTCCATCTAAAACTATGTGCCCATATTCTAACGCACACCAACAGTCACTCAACATTTGTGCTTGTTGCCTTACACTGAGTTCTTAGTTCTCCAACAATTCACATCCAAAATTCTCATTGTTGTATTTAAATCCCTTGATGGCCTCACTATTTTCAATCTTTAACACTTGCATCTGCCCTTCAAATCTGCAAGAACTTTTGTTCCTCCAATTCTGGCCTCTTCTACACTTTTACTCCATTCTTCCATCTGACTCTTATATAGTCCAGTTCTTAAATTCTGGAATTCCCTCACTAAGTCTTTCCTACTCTAACCTTTAAGAATCTTTTAGTCACCTTTTTAATATATCCTTCCTCATGTTGTTATCAATTTTTCTTTGATTACCATGAAATTTTCAATATTAAAGATCAATCTAAGTTATTGTTTATAAAATGTGAGAGTGCCTTACAACTGTATGCTTTCAGCTCCCATCGCTTTCATTTTGATAGTCTCATGACCAGCCTCTCATTCTCCATGTTCTCTTAATTTCAGCCAATCTAAAATGTTGCTGTCCATATCCTGTCCTACAGCAGGTGGTTCTCACCCAACAACATTGCCTTGGCTCTCCTGTCATCATAGGCCATCAATTTAAAATCATCACCCTATGCTTTAAATCCTTCCTTTAAAGCCCATCTCTGGCTTGACCCAAACTTTGCTCTGACTGTGGCACTTTATGAACTGCCCTTTTTCTTAACTTTACCATTGGTATCTGTACCTTCAACCATCTAGACTGTATTGTACTGTGATTCCTACCCTAATGATAATTCTTTTTTTAAAACCTCGCACTTCAACTAAAAGTTTAGATGTCTCTCTTACTATTTATTTGCTCAATCTATTTCTGCAGACTCTGAGACATGTTCCGACATTGAGGGCATGACATAAGTACAAAATTGTTATTATTAAATTATTCAAATAATCACTTTAGTACTACTCATGGTTACTTCAAATAATATGCACCATTGATATTAATGTGCTCAAGCTGAGCAATATTTTTGGGGCAAGTTTTACTTCCAATGGGGAATGGTGATGTAGTAGCTCCCCCGGCTTGCAATTAATGTTGAGAAGACAGCTACCATTTCCTCAAAGCTATCCTTACCTCACAGTAGCTGCTGGTCTGAAACTCAGGTGAAATTGCACAGCCAGAATAAATCCAAAATCTTCAGCCTCATTAACATGTTTAAAGGCCTTGGAGAAGTTTGGCTGATCATTCCTTTTGGGTTGGTACCAGTTTCCCATTCTCACCCAATTGCAGCAGCCCACCAATGTTCAAGTCCCACTTCTTGTTTTGGTGCCTGTGAATTGCATGAGGTAATTCCAGGTCAAAGGCAAAACGAGGGCATCTCTGCTCTGCAAAACCTCTGCTGAACAACACATTGCATCAGTCTTATAATTTCTAACGATGGCCATTCTATAACCTCTCTGATAGGCAATGTCAACATGATACCAACTCACACTTCATTAAAGGTGAATTTGTAGGCTGAGCCTCTACAGACTGGTCCAAATCCAGTCCATATGGAATTTTTACAGTGAGCTCAATCAAAAATCACTACCTACTCCAGGCATAGCGCTAGCCTTATTATTATTCATGTATACTGATGCCTATTTTCCGCTAATAAACTGCAGATTATCATTTGGTAAATGTGCTGATTGTTTTGAGTTAATTGTTTATCCTTCAGTAATCACACAACCATGAAACAATTTGTATTTTCTGTGACACTAGCCTCCAACAATAAAACAAAATGCAACAGTTAAATGATATTCACTAGCAGTGCATAATTTATATTTTTACATGGATCATAAATAAAATGAGACGGTGATGGCTTTGCTCTCTCAAAATCAGGCCCAGAAGTGATGTCCTCCAAAGGGCTAACTCTCACTGACTTGGCATACATATTAATAATGGGAAATTGGCTGAGCCAGGTTGCCGGTAGATACGGAACTGTATTTTTGTGCCAATGCCATTATGAAATGAGAGAACATTAGTCAGACAAAACCCAGTAAGGCATTTCAGAGATGATGTTCAAAAACATAAGTGAACTCCCTGCACATTCCATCAGTGTCAACCATATGGCTTTATCCCACAAGGATAAGCAAGAGAAAAGCTTGGCAAGGACCTTCTCTTAAAAATATATGTTTGCTTTAATGTGCTGTGGAGGGTAAGCATAATCCACAGGCAACAGTGCCATACAAAGTGACTTGTGAAATTCTCCCAGATCCAGAAGGCAGCTCAGTGAAGAACTCCAGGATGGCAAGGAGCATCAAAAATAAAGTAGGATGCATTTTTTTTCTCTGACGTAGGGTGAGGGTTCCTAACAAGGAATGAGTTTTACTTTAGCAAGTTTAAAATGGGCTTTACAATGGTCGCAGTAGAATAACTGTACAAAACAAATCTGCTCTTCTACAAGCATCACAGTGCACTTTCAATGTAACAGTCATCAAGTTTGAAATTGCTGCTAAATATTGTCCTGATCTGTCAGGTTTACAGTATCATTACTTGTACCATAAGCATTGTTGTCTTGGCAGAATGACCTATAACCCTTTGCAAATCATTAAGTATTTTCCATTATTCACTTCTTAAAATTATTTTTAAATTATAATTTTTTCACTAAATAAACAAAAATTAAAAGCTAATACATAACCTAAAAAGTGCATCATCTGGTGTGTACACTAAGTGTACATCTATAATAGTTACTCTGGATGTTATGAAGTAATTTTTTTCGGTAACTGACTTTTCAGTTTCTCTGAAAACCTGTTGGCTAAGAACACACAATATTTCATTGTGTAAAGTAACTTAGTTGAGACTCATTAAAGTCACGAGGCTGCTCACAGACACATACTGACTGTTAAACCAATTCCTTCTCTTTCTCCATGAGAACATCCTGGTTATTAGTCCTCATTATGGACCAATTAGGCTGAACTGCAGAATGTGTGTGTCTAATTATTATTATTGACCTTTGCGGTTGTAGGATGTCCACAGACTTTATTAGCAGAGGAGCAGGAATGTTTGTGGACCCAAAAATGTATCTTTTCCTTTAAGCTATGAAATTGATTGATATTCCATCAACATCACAAACACAATCAGTGCACTGAGCTGAATTGTGTGTTTGACTCGGTGCTTAAAAATATGGATGCTTGAATTTCTCAGACTCCTCCTATTAAAAGAGATGGTAAAAAAGAAGGTATGGTTAGTAAGTTTGTGGATGACACCAAACTTGTTGGTGTACTGGACAGTGAAGAAGATTATCTAAGATTACAGACAGATTGGTTCAATTTGCTGAGGAGTGGCAGATGAAGTTGAATTTGGATAAATGCGAGGTATTGCATTTTGGTAAAACAAACAAGAGTAGGATTATATAATTAAAAGTAAGGCTTTGGCTAGTGTTATAGAACAGAGAGACCTGGGGGTTCAGGTATATAATTATACCAGTACACCTCTGGGTGCTCCAGTTTCTTCCCACAGTTCAAAGTGGTGCAGGTTAGGTGGATTAGCCATTGGAAATGCAGGGTTACATGGATAAGGTAGGGAGGAATGAGTCTAGGTGGTATGCTCTTCGGAGGGTCAGTGTGGACTCGATGAGCTGAATGGCCTGCTTCCACATTGTACAGATTCTATGATTCTCTGATTCTGTGAAGTTGGTGTCACATGTAGTCAGGGCGGTTAAGAAGGCATTTAGCACGCTTGCCTACATTGCTCAAACCTTTGAGAATAGGAGTTGGGATGTCAGGTTGAGGTTGTACAGGATGTAGGCAAGGCCTCTTCTGCAGTACTGTACCCAGTTCTGGTCACCCTGTTATAGGAAGGATGTTATTAAGCTGGAGAGGGTTTGGAAGAGATTTACCAGGATGTTGCCGGAAATGGACGGTTTGACTTATAAGAAGAGGGTGGTTAGGCTGAGATTATTTTCACTGACACGTAGGAGGTGACCTTATAGAGTCATAGAGATATACAGCACGGAAACAGACCTTTGGTCCAACTCGTCCATGGAGAACAGATATCCTATTTAAATCTAGTCCCCTTTGCTAGCATTTGGCCCATATCCCTCTAAACCCTTCCTACTCATATACCCATCTTGATACCTTTTAAATATTGTAATTGTACCAGCCTCCACCACTTCCTCTGGCAGCTCATTCCACACATGCAACACCCTCTGCATGAAAAGGTTGCCCCTTAGGTCCCTTTTATACCCTTCCCCACTCCCCTTAAATCTATGCCCTCTAGTTTTGGGCTCCTCCATCCCCAGGAAAATACCTTGTCTATTTACCTTATCTATGCCCTTCATGATTTTATAAACCTCCATAAGGTCACCCCTCAGCCTCTGACACTGCAGAGATTATAGCCCCAACCTATTCAACCTCTCCCTTTGGCTCAAACCCTCCAACCCTGGCAACATCCGCATAAGTCTTTTCTGAACCCTTTCAAGTTTCACAACTTCCTTCCAATAGGAGGGAGACCAAAATTGCACACAATACCCCAAAAGTGGCTTAACCTATGTCCTGTTTATAAAATCATGAGGTGTATGGATAAGGTGAATGGCAGGCATATATTCCCTTGGGTGGGGGGATTTTAAGATAAGGGAGAATATTTTTAAGGTGAGAGGAGGAAGATTTAAAAAAGACATGAGGGGCAACTTTTTTTTAAGAGAGTGTGGTTCGACTGTGGAATGAACTTCCGGAGGAAGTGATGGATGCAGGTACTAACCAAGCTGCTCTCTGATGCCTATGTCTACTGCCACTTAAATCTGTTAAACACAACTCAGCCTCTGATACTCCAGGGAAATTAGCCCCAGCCTATTCAGCTCCCCCATACCTCAAACCCTCCAGCTCTGGCAACATCCTTGTAAATCTTTCCTGAACCAATACAAGTCCATGTGATAAATTTCAGTGAGAGTAGAAGTAAGGTGTGGTGTCTTGAAAGGAATTCTTGCCATAGCACAGTATGGCACAGGCGGGAAGAGCAGTCAAGATTTTTTGATGAGTTACGACACCTCAACATAAAAGACCTCATGGATCATCTCCAGCAAACACAAACCTAGCCTGTCCTAGTCTATTCCTTATATGCCAATCTACTTGTTCCAGTCCAGTATACCTTCCTTAAATTGCCTCCAATGAATTTACATCCTGCCTTTAGAACAGCTTTCCTAATTGCTGCTATCACTATATGTTAAACTTTTCCAATTCATGCACAAGAACACCCAGATCCTTCTGCACTTTTGTCCACTCACTTAACCTATCAATATCTTTTTGTAACCTCATTTCCTCTTCACAACTTACTTTCCTGCCTATCTTTGACAATGATACTTTCCATTACTTTATCTAAGTCATTTATATAAATTAATAGACAATTACTCACTAGCATCCAACCTGTGTAAATGGCTATTGCTCAGACTAGGTTCCTGTTGCTAATATTAACAGTTGAACTAATGTATTTCTATTAATTTCCTCTGCTCGTTTGAACCTCATCTGAGTTTGATAAAACGAAGAGAGAAGTATCATATGAGCTTGTTCAGTACTTGAGCACAAACATCAGCAATTCTCATTACCTTATTGCTATCTGCGTTGACCTAGCTTCAATTTGTTTAACTCAGTGACGGCTGCACCTTATGTTTATAACTAGATCTCTAATTGTGTTAATTGAGCTTCATCCCACCATTTGCCTCAGGGATTATGCTAAACCAATTATCCAGATTTATCACCTATATTTTGTGGTTGGACAGTCCATTTTCATTAAAATTAATCTTGTGTGGAAAGTCAATGTTAGGACCACAATGTTTCTTTCTATTCTTTTGGGACCTGAAAATGCTGTGTGTTACTATGAAATTCAATCATTGTGTGTATGGTTCAGTGTTGTCTGCTGAGACATTCTCCTTACAGGAAATGGAAAATGCTAAGAAATCTTTTAAAAGGGAGAAAAATTTGATGAGACAATTTTCAGTGCAAAGTATTCATTCACCTCGAGACAATTATTTGCAAGCACATCAAACATTGCTTTAATTAAATAGCTCAAGTAATAGCTTAACTTTTTTTTGTCTTGGTACTTCAAGCCTAAGCCAGACTCCATTGACGTGGGTTACAGGGGAATCTATGTGACTGCTATTGAAGTAGATTTCAGTAGAAGCCTGTGTTAGAAAGTGCAAGATGACTATTCAGACTGCAGTGTCAGCCAATGAGTCAGGGGTTGGGCAAGTCATTCAGCAAAGATCGTACTTTATAGCAAAGAAAGTCCACTTATGAAGTAAATAGCAAACTGATTCAAATTAAATAATGCATGAAATACATTTTAATACAAGGCACCTTTCAAGACCACAGAATGTACTAAGTGCTCTATTTTTTTGAAGTGTTGCTATTATTGTAATAGCTAAATTTTGCACAGCAAGTAATACAAATACGATATGATAATGATCAGTATTCCACTTGTATGATATTAATAGAAGAATGAATATTAATGAGGATGCCAGGGATAACCCCTCCTCTTTATCAAAATTGTGTAATGAAATGCCTTATGTCCAACTAAGAGAGTGCTCAAAGCCTTGATATAATTCCTCATCCAAATAAACAACAAAGCCAACAATGCAGTAGTTTCACAGTACTATACTGAATGTCACAGTGTGGACCTGGAGGAACATAGCAGGCCAGGCAGCATCAGAGGAGCAGGAAAGTTGACGTTTCGGGTCAGGATCCCTCTTTTCAGCAAATAAAGATTCCAACCCAAAACGTCAACTTACCTGCTCCTTTGATGCTGCCTGGCTTGCTGTGTTCCTCCAGCTCCACATTATGTTATTTCTGACTCCAGCATCGGCAGTTCTTACTATCTCTACACTGAATGTCAGCCTTGATTGTTTTGCTCAGGCCCTGGAGTGGGATTTGAATTCACATCCTTCAGAGGCCACCAACTGAGTCATGGTTGCCACAGATAAATGGAATGAAAAACAGGAAATTCTTGAAATAGTCAGTAATTTAGGAAAGAAACAGAGATGACGTTTCTCATCAACGACTTGTTTCAGAAACAATTTTGGGGTGAGGAGTTAGTAATGTGGACTGAAAGTAAATCTTTTCATCATGACAGTCTCCTGCAATTCACCTTCAAAGGAACTGCTTTGAATGTCATCTTTGTGCATATGTTATTGTGGTACACAAACACTCACAGCAGCCCTCAAAGCATTTGATAGTCTATGTTAAGCCTAGAGCTGCTCTTCGGGGATTCAGCAATATGCATGGAACAGTGGGGCTTCCATACCACATACTGAGGGTCCTTAGATAGCAACGTTGTGCACCAGAGAAAAAAATGAAAGACTCAACTGGAATGTGTGAAAGCTTTGATGACATTTTTTTTGTCAAAATTTTATTAGTGATGTAGCTCTCACAGCAGTGTGGAAAAATGCTATCTGAAATAGTACATTCCACTATCTCTTGATGCCCTATCAGCAGCACTCAGTTTCACTGAGCTATTTATGCTCGAAAGGTAACAACATATTTCATTTAAAATGAGGGAAGTGCAATGTTTTCCTTGTTGCTTGTCAGTGCTGGCATGTAGGTCCCTCCTTAGCCTGTAGACCATTGACATTATGACATACGTAGAAGCAAAGTGGAACTGTTTGTACTCCAGTCCAACAATATGTTCTATCTTCATTTGTAAAGCACAGTTACTTTCAGAAGATTTGCATGCAGCCTTGTGGTTTAACTCTTCTGCTTGTAAAAACACGCAATCGTACTCTCGGCAGTTTTGCTAGCTATGGAAAGTGGTAGGCAGAAAGAACAGCTCTTCAAATTCCGCTCATCTCATATCCACAATGGACCCATTGCTTTAGCAATCACAGCATTTCGTTTGCTCCATCTAGAATTGTTGAGCTTGGTAATTTGAAAATATTTATCAAAATAATGATTCATGCCCCAATGCCTCTAAAATAATTAGTTAATGACCAGTTGTGATAGAGTAGGTGCAGAGAAGATGCTTCACCTTGTAAAGGAGTTCTAAAATAAGGTCCATAGTCTTCTATTAAAGAATTCAAGAGAAGCTTCTTTAAACAGAGAATGATTAAAATGTGGGCTTTTCACATGGAGCGGTTGAGGCAAACTGCCTCAATGCACTTAAGAGGAACCTAGCTTAAGTACATGATGGAGAAAGGAATAGAAAGACAGCCTGATGGGATTTGATGAAGTAGACGGGGGGAGACTCATTTGGAGCATAAGCGCTAGCCAGTCGGACTTTATAGAAGGTTTCATTACTGTGTTTTCTGTCCAATTCTGTGTACCATAGTGTAAGTCTTAAATTCAGTCCATGAAGTTCGCTGAGCTCAGCTTGGCTAGCAATCCGGGCTGTACAGTTAGGCTCAGTCTCTGTGGATTAGGCATTAGAAGCTGACTTCAGTGCTTGCAGGTTAAGGAGGGAAAATCTATTGCTTTTGATCACTAACCTGTTTTAAGTGCAGGTTGTCATTGGAAGTACAAATCTCAGGAAAGGACTAGGATAAGGTTCTGCATTCTGCATTATCATCGTATGTTGAACACCATGTTAAAGTTCACATTTCAGGCAAATACAGAAAGGCAAAAATAGTGTGTGTACTGTTCCTTAGTAAAAACGTAATGTTTTCAGACTGGAAGCGGAGGAGAGGTGAGAACCAAGTTGAAGCTATAATAATGATTTTAAATGCTATTCCCACATTCGCTGCTGTGCATGGAAAGAATAACACCTTGATTGTGATATAAATGAAGGTATTATTGTCCCTCACAATTACTTTGAATATAACTGAAAGGGACCCAGCTGAAAAGCATTAGCAGCACAGGTGCATTTTTGTTTTGCTCTCACAGAACTAGAATCTATCGTGACTGAAATATAAAGTTAGCATTGCACTTACTAATTTAGCTGTGTTTTGATAAATGCGAAAGCGAATCATGCACTGATTCCACTTCTGTTTGCTAAGATAATTGAGCTATAAACTTTGTTTGAGGAAGAATACATATTTGTATCCATTTATATTTGTGAAAACTCTGTGTCCCCCACATGTGCCCTGAACACGATGGACCAATAACGGGGTTTCCATTTGTGTTGAAAAGAGGTAGGTTTTCACTATAAGTCTACTTTCATTTAGAAATATGTCAAGATTGGACAAATTCATTTGCCGTAGGACCCTGACAGACAGCAAACATGCAAAACATTTATCACAGTACCATGGATTGTAATTAACCATTAACTTGGAGGTCAAAAGGCAGCGTGACAATCACCTATACTATTCCCACTCTATTTCAAAAACAGTTAGTTAGAGGGAGTGGTGCATAGCCTGTGAAAATATTTTTATATATTGCAAAATAAGGTAGTGTCTGTAAATTAAGGGTTATGGATACTCTTGTCAGATCAGGCAATCCATAAATTGTAGACTTGCTCGCCAAGCCGGGGTGTTTGATTGCAGACGTTTTATCACCCTGCTCGGTAACATCATCAATGTACCTCCGGTGGAGCGTTGGTGTTCTGTCCCGCTTTTATTTATATGCCTCAGTTTGCTGGGATGGTTGGCATCACTTCTGGTTCTGTTTTTCAGTGGTTTGTATATCGGATCCAGTTCAATGTGTTTGTTGATGGAGTTCCGGTTGGAATGCCAGACCTCCAGAAATCCGTTCCAACCGGTATATAACCACTGAAAAACAGAACCGGAAGTGATACCAACCATCCCAGCAAAACAAGGCATATAAATAACAAGGGGGACAAAACACCAACGCTTCACTGGAGGTACACTGATGCTGTTACCTAGCAGAGATATGAAACATCTACAATCAAACACACCGGCTCAGCAAGCAAGTCTACAATCTCATCCACAACCCAAGCCACAAATCTTCTCAAAAAACACAAAGATGAATCTTGCCATATTTTCTGTTCCGAGAGAGCTACTGACAGTTCCATTACACACCACTAGCCTTAATGAAAGCTACTCTTCAATTTAGTCTGACAAGTCACTTGATTAAACCAGCATTTCCCAACTCCAGGTAGACAGTTTGTTATTCTACTCACATTCTGTTCACTGTGTTATTCACATTATACATTTACAGTGTCAGTGTCTACTTGAGACATTGCCTTGCAAAAATATCATGGTTAACCAGTAACCTTGTATAAGGAAAGTATGCAACACGAATGCAGTTTTCATCTCAATATTTTCATCTTTCTTTCCACTTCACTATCCCATGAGTGCTCTCAATTTCTCTTTCTGTTTTCAGAGATATCTTAAGGATTTGCAAGTCATTTCACTTGCCTTCACTTTTTGGAAACAAAGAAAAGCAGGAAACAAATCACTTAGGGCATATATTTTCAATAAAGGGCTTCTTTGACCATTTTGAATGTTGGCTGGCCTTATCTCCATCAGAACCTTTTGCTCAGATTAATGGTGGACGTTACCAGCACCTTACATATATGTGGGACATTCAAATTCCAAATCAGATTCCTACAGAGGTTGAAAAAGTTGGTCGGCCATCAGTAGTTCTTGTCCATTTCACAGTTCCCAGCAGGCAAAATCTGCTGCCTAATGTTTACAGCACAATCTGCACAGCTAATTGGACAACACAGGTTAGCACTGTTAGCATAACAATGTGAATAACACGCAGCTCCTATGCACTGCAGCACTAATAAGTTATATCTAAAAATATTTGTGGACACTGTGACTTATATAAGAGGCACCAATTCCACACGATTTATTCTTTGATGACATTTCATATTTCTTGTGCAAAGGAGTGCTAGCTACAATTTAAACTGTAGTCTAACTTATCTATAGACCAAAATAAACTACGTCTCAGCATTACAAATTACTTCCAAAGAACACAAAACTGGCCAAGACAAGCATTTATTGCACATTCTCAGGAATGCTTTACTAGCTAACCTCAGACAGCAGTTAAGAATTAACTGCCTTTTTTCTTACAATACAACACATTCATGGCCACTGAATACCAGCTTCTGATTTCCAGATTCTTTTTAAACAGAATTCAAATAACCACACTATGATTTTAACTCATGTTTTCTGGGCTATTAATCTGTTAACACATCCACAACAGTACCATTAGACGAATCATGAAAAGGATCTATGTGTAACAGTTGACAAACACTGTCACAACAATGACAAGAGAAAACAGAATATTGACATTTTTAAAAGGTTTTTTTGTTGTGGAAAGTGACCTTCTTACTTTGCTTGTGCTTTTACTTTCAATTTCAAGAACTAGTCTCTGTAGCTGAAGACACTCAAACAGTGGTCTAGAAGACACTGGCTTCCTTTGGTTGACACTGGCAAAAGTACCTTATTCTGATAGCCAAATGTTAACACATTGCTGTGCTGTTGCTTTCTGGAATTTATTGCTGTTTACATTATAGGAGTGCAGGTGACAGAGGGAGGCCTGTACATCTGCAATCAATTGTAGCGTAAAAGCATTTTAAATAGATCTAAAAAAAAATCTAAGCATCAGTGATCTCTCAAGTCAAGTTTATGTCCAGTAGTTTGAATACTTGGAGGATTCAGAGATGAACAGCAGAGACAGTGTCATATTTTAGATCACTGAAGCAGCTAAATCTACACATATTGGAAAAAAGCTTACAAGGACATAATGTGAGATTTTAAAATAATGATACAAATCAATAAGATTCATGCAGAAAAAAAGGTTTACTGTAATGCTGGGACAGGAAGACTAGAAACTGTGATTATAAAATAGAAGAAGCTAGAAGCTAAACAACTCATTTGAAATAAAATGAATCATCAGTAAAACTTGAAACTAATTCAGTGCCCGATTTCATTACAAGTGAAGGGTTAAAAGTTTTGAAAAAGATGAAAAACAAAACAGTCTCACAGACTCCAAAACAGGTAAGGATGTCGGATCAAACTAAAATGGCTAAACAGCCTTTGTTCCTCCACTTCAATTACACAGAGCAGCAAGGTGTAAGCTCATTGCCTTGATTTGACATAATGTGAGTTTCCAACCTCTGAAGGGTATATGCTAGTTGTGGTCAGACTTTTCTCCCATTTAGAGATGAACATTGCTCTAATCACCTTGATATTTGGTTGAGCCCAGGCTATTCCAGCCTCCACATAACCTGGTTTCTGAAATAGAACCACCCCTCCACCATCACCATCACCATCACCACAATTTTTCATATCTGTGGGGACTTTTATACACAAAACCTTCTCGTGGGTCATGGTTGTGTCACTGAACTGTAATCCAAGCACAAAAATTCAAATCCCATGGCAGTTTGACTGTTTGAATTCAATTTAAAACCAGTCTGGAAGTGAAAAGCCAGTATTTGTAATGTGGCCATGAACCTGTCAGAACGTTAACTCTCAACTACCCTGTGTAAAAACTGAGCAAATCATTCAGTTGAAAACGTTCTTGCCAGTCACACATATATTCTGAGAATAAAGAAAATAATGAGATCTTGTTATCTGAAGTCTAAATGTCAAAACTTTCCTACATTACAACAGTGACCATACTTCCAGTGGCTGAAAAGCACTTTGGGTCTCTTTGAAATTGTGAAAGATGCTATAATAAAGTCAGGTCTGTCTTATTTTCAGTACTACAAGGATAGGAACAATTTCATGTTGTTGAATTTTAACAATCTGATATTGAGCTGGCCAGTGTTTCTTGACGTAAGCAAGATGGCATACTGTAAAGGCACACATTTACAACGCAGCGAAAAACAATGCAAGTGCCTGATCAGGAGACCTATGAAGAATACACCAGCCTGACTTGAACCATATAGTGGGCCCTTCACTGTGCCCAGGTCAAAAACCTGGAATTCCTTTCCAATTGGCACTGTGGCTGTACCTACATCATATGGCCTAAAGTAGTTCAAGAATGTGACTTGCTACCACCTTCCCATAGGATGGACACCAAATGCTGACCCAGACTCTGTCCCGTGAATGAATAACAAAGAACACTGGAGACAAATCCTTACCAAGATCCTTTCACATTCTTCCTTGAAATCATTCAAGAGTGGTGGTGGCTTAGATTTTAGTACAGCTCACCAGTCTTTTTCCTTAATTGATAAAATCTGCATAGCCTGAGAAGCAAATATATAAAAACAAGGATATGTAAGGGAGCCACACTACACTGTAAATAAAGGACGATCCATCAAAACCTTGAATGTTGTTTGATTTGGGCCAAAACAAGTAAGAAAAGAACTTATTATGCTTATCTTAATTTCTGCCTGTCAAGCAGGCTTTAAGTTGGATGAGATCACTGACATCTACAGGCTCTGGACAGTGGTTTAGGAAATTGATAATGAAGCATTGCAGAGCAGCACTGTTTGTTCCAGTGAATAAAAAAACACATACTGATGGTTTATTAACTCGATATCCAGACTGATGCAAAGCTGCTTATCCCAAATTCTTATCTTTCTTCTTTTGTCAGATTTATCATTTTCAGACGATGTGCTCCTCATAATCTCCCCTTCCCTGATTGGCTGACAGTTCACACATTTGCTTTTAAGTGACTGTCATCTGGTTAGATTCGACGAGCTACAGCTAAACAGCTTTTCTTTTGAAAATGTTTCAGTTTATTCACTTCATGCAAAACTTTGCAACACAATGGCAAGTGACAGCTGCAAAATGTATTATATATGAATATTTTACACCTCAAAACAAAAAATAGTTTATCAAAAAATGTTGCACTTGAATCAGAATTGTCATATCGTAGGAGTGAATACAAATTAATGGGGCATTATAATTCCATGTGACAGGAAGGAAATGTTTTTCTCTTTTGATGTTACAGCTGTTAATTCATATGAGACAGCAACGGAATGGCACTCAAACTGGCAATGAATCGAAACCAAGATTTCTTATTAATTTTTTTGTAAGTACTTATTCAACTGAGTGGATGTCAAAAATGGAGAATTTAATACTTTCCCTTTCTGATTCTGGCTTCAACATTTTTCATTAGATTCAAAGGTTGCAACAAATACATCATAACCTGAAGTTCAGAAAGAAATCTCTCCATTGTAACCTTTCTGAAGATGAGAACACATTTTGTGCCAAGTTTGTTTGGTACTGTGGTTTCACAGCAACATTCCTTTGAATCTTTTCTTTTTCTGCTCAGTTTGTTTTCTGCACTATGTTGTATGATTGCCTTACACCTTCTTCACACAGGATGGCGTGAGATGCAAAGGGAAAAGATTTCGCATTTGAAGTACCTGCGCTGGATTCAAACCCAGCTCCAGTTATAAATATCCATAGTGTTATCTAATATTCTATGACTTCTAAATTTTAAACAAGATCATTTAATAGATCAGTCTGATTACAGTCTAGATTTCTGGATATGAACAGTTTAACCCAAAATGTGTGGTGGTAGTCTTAATTAGATTTGAAAGTTTGATGTTTGTACTAAATTTTCTAAGGAAAGCTTAACTATACCGATTTGGATTGATGCAGCCAACAACACCAATGGTTAGAATTGAATTCATAAACATGCAAAATTTAAAGGGACAAGAGCTGTTAGAAAGAAGTGTCAGAATGGTCTGAGAAAAGTTATGAAAACATGTCAAAATGCATAAATCTATTGGAATGGTTAAAAGGAACTGTCAACCATTAAGTTGTTATGGCATTTAAAACTTTTGCTTTTAATGTTTTTTTAGGTAAAAAGAATGTTTGGCAATAACTGCTTGAAATTGCACCCTCTGTTGACATAACCCTGAGGCGTCTTGTTACTGAATAAATTCAGTACACTGATTTCACAATCTTCCATTGTCACAGTACAGTGTTTGCCAGGTGGTTTTAGATTAGACAAGGAGGTGGTGGAGTAGCAAGTCGAAACAGACTGGACTGTAATCTATTGTGTACACAAAGACAATGAGGAGCTGATGAATACTGTGTTCAAACATAATCCATGCAGATTAAGTGCCAAATATGCAGACATATTTTATGTTTTTCCCTTTGACAAATACACAAGGATAGTCATTGACAAACCAGTTGCAACTCTCCCAGAGTGTATTAGTGGGGCTGATTGCCCTTGCTTAAATCAGCCTTTGTTGGAATGCTGCCACAGTTGAAAAACTATAGCTTAGTTACCTGCGTGTTGCAGGTAAGTGTCTCTGTCACTCTTAAATGCTGCAAACTAGTTAAAGAAGACAACAAAGGGTTCTCTTTGCACTGAATGCTGGAATTCACTCATGGTCAAAGGGGATTAGAACTACAAAATCTCAATCAATCTGCAAGGCTAAGGATTGCAAAGTGACTGTTCAACTATCAACATCAGGGCTAGTCATGAGTTTTACAATGACAGCTGAAACTTCCAACTATTCGTGAATAACTCAAAAACTGATCCATGAATCATTCTTTTTTTAAATATTTATCCTTTTGGACTACATCTTGTTTCGAATTGGTGTGTACAAGAGTCTTGCATTGCAAATTCTTCTTCCATTTAGTAATTAGTACATTCAGCATTTGTTTACTCAAGAAAACCTGATTAAATTGGCTTCTTTTAAAACACAAGTTCATCTGGACCTGTAAGAAAGGTATCCATTTTCAAATGAACCTGTTGCAGCAAGGTGAGATGAGGGATAAATAGACGAGATCTGGTTCATTCTTCCTCACCCAGGAACTAAACATATCCCATCTGGAACCTGTAATGAATTGCGGAAGCTTGCCCAGGGTTTGATCATAACAATGCAGATAGAACTCTTCAACAAATATGATTGTATTTGCTAGTCCATCAGTGAAATCATGGACCATTTACAGAATTCTTAAAGTAATACCCATCCACATCACATGCACAGTGCCGTTGAAAAGACAGCCTGAACCAAGAATAAATAATGAATTCAATGGTAGGAAAATCCTCTAAAACTTCAACATAGAACAAAATATACTTAAAATTTAAAAAAACCAAGCCCTTTACCAGGAATTAAATGTCTCACTTTCTTTAAGAAATGTGTTTGAGAACACTAAATTACAAGAGCCCAGGTTATATTTGCAAGATGAATGCTGGTGGATACATTTCACCATGTCCAATTTTACAGTGTAGGAGAGTTTCAGAAAATTGGCACTTAAAAAAAATTACACAAAGAAATAATTGCAAGGAATGCCATAAAGTACTGGAAACAGTGAAAATTGCCACCTGATGGCATGGGATTTTGAGGAGTTTAGGAGTATAGGGTACTTTTGCAAGCTTGGAGAAAGTATAGAAGTGATTTGCTGGATTAGCACCATAATGAGGCACATCAACAAAAATTGTGGGAAAAAAAATCAGCGGATCTGACAGCATCTGTGGAGAGAAAGCAGAGATAATGTTTTGGATCCAGTGACCCTTCATCAGAACAGATGCCATAACGAGGCATCTCAGTTATGTGCAGAGTGAACTGGTCTCCTTGCAGCAGTTAAGGTTAAGTGAAGATTTAATGGAGATGCTCAAAATTATTAAGGACTTGAGTAGAATAAATAAGGAGAAATTGTTTGCACTTTAGAAACTTGCCAAGACTTGTCTGACAGCAAGTTTCGAACTCCTGAGTTCTGAAGAAGGGGGAATACCACCCCCTGCAAGTTTCTCGAAGTTACTCATACTCCTGTCTTGAAAATTTGTCATCATGCTTTCACTGGGTCAAAATTAGCCTGCTCCCACTCCTGTAGCCCTGCAAATGTACTAACAACACAAAAATACAGTGGTTCAAGAAGGCAGCTTTCCATCTCCAGGGCATTTGGTGATGGACAAAAAATGTTCACCTTGCCAGAGATGCATGGCTGAATGAAATAAAAGGTCACTGGTTTAAGAAAACTAGCAAAAGAGTGAGAGGGGACTTGAGGGAAAAAAAACTGCTGTATGCAGCAGGCTAATAATGCTGAACGTGAGGTAGAAACAGATTCAGTAGTCACTCTCAAAATGCAATGGAAATATATATTTGAAGTAGAAAAATATTGCAGAGTTATAGAAAAGCGCAAGGGAGTGGAATTAATTGGATAGTTCTTTCCTATGCTGTCTCTGGGATAATGGGCCAATGGCCAATGGCCTCCTACACTGTTTGCTGATACAAAATTGTCATTTACGTTAACAAACATGGTCCACGTTGGTTATGCCTCACTGAGGTTGACCTTTACCCAATCCTTTGTCTATCCAAATGTTCTGTTTCTTTGTGCTTCATCTCCACCTGTCGTTCAATCCTCCCTTCTTCCCTCACCCAACATTTAGCTTACATACCAACCTTTTCCTAGCTATAATCAGTTCTGAAGAAGTCACTGGACCTGAAACATTAACTCCTCCTTTTCTCCACAACTGCTGCCAGACCTGCTGAGCATTTACAGCAATTTCTGATTTCTAGCATCCACAGTTATTTGTGTTATTTTTTCCACATAGAGAACAGTTAGATTCTGCAATGCACTGCCTGGAATTATGCTTGAGGTAGATTCAACCAAGACATTCAAGAGGACACTAGATGATTACTTGAATAGAAATAATGTGCACTGTAATGGGCAAAAAGTAGGAGAATGGCACTAAATCATAATATTCATTTGGAGAGCTGGTGCAGACACATTGGACTGAATGGCCTCCTGTACCATAACAATTGTGATTTTGTGATACTTAGTCAACAGCATAACAACTGATTAACCTGTTTTTCATCACATTGCCATTGGTGGGAGTTTGCTGGGTGCAAATTAGTTGCTGCATTTCCTACATTACAATAGAACTACACATTATTTGCTGACAACCACTTCGAAAAGACTGGTAATTGTGAAAAGTGCTACAAAAACAGTGGACTTTTCTTGACCTTCCATTCATGAGGACAGCATTGCAGCAGTTTCCTATTGCATATGTCTAGCAGCTTAGATTTCCTCGGCAGTAGCAGGGATTTGAAAAAGCAGTGCTCACGTCTCCCCATTCACACTGTGACTGTGTGTGTGGCACTATGTGATTTCAAAGAAGAAAGGGAGAAAATGAGATAAAATAACTATTTTTGAAAGAGAATCCAATAGGAACATGAGATTTCGGTGTGATCCAACATCTTTGAAAGCTCTGACATAAATCTACAACTTCTTTCATCTGAAATCATTCTTATATCATTGACATAAATTGGGAGAATTGTTTGGAAGTACATAATACGATGGACATTACTTCATTCACAAACCTTAACAAAATCAGAGAGAGACTGTCGCCTGATTCTTTTAGGTTGGATTTTGACCAATTTCCTATGATAATTATTGATGCAACACATATCTTAAATAGCTGAACACTGCCTTGAATAAATTGTTTTTGGAAGAAAAGGCACATGTAGCATCAGTGTCACTTCCTATGTAATCTGTTGCATAGCAACTCTCAGATGCAGTCGGATGCTTTTTGTATTTTAGGTGCTGTAACCACAAGGTTCAACGGAAGCCAACCATAACAAGTTCTCAGTAATGGCACTAGAAGAGAGAAGGCTCCATGGGGCGTACAGCAGAAAGATTCTGTTAAGCTTCAGTACAGTGCAGGCTTTTCAACTGACGCAGAATGCTGAGGTTCTGCTGCAGTACTTTAAGAGCACAGAAAGCCAATGCAGCCTTTTCCTCATGCTGGCCCCTTACAGAATGGACCCTGAGCTCAAGACCATGATGATCTATGTGTCTCAGCAGTGCGAAAAGCAATGTGTTTACAACAAAGTGCTTTAATCACAGACTCAGGAAGCAACCCCAAGAGCAGTAAAATTTGCTCCATCAATCTATCCTTTAATATCGCAATGTACAAAACAACAGGTTCAGTACTGATTTCTGATAATGAACTATTGACATTCATGTCATAACTTATTCCAAGTGGAAGCGCCATCTTACTCATTTGAGATCTAGGCAGCAGAGATGGGAAGAATTTCAAAGCCAGTGTACATTTCCTATGGAACTTCTTTGTAAAATAAAATTTTGAACAATAGTAAATGAGTAGACTAAATTTTCATTTGTGCTTATATACTGTAGGGTGAAACTTTCGGATTTTACTGCTAATTTAAAAATCACTGCTGTTAAATCTACTCTGCATAGAGAGGAACGCATAGCTTGCTGATAACACTGCAATTAGACTACAAATATAAAGACGCTCACCCTGGCCCTAACCTGCTCCAGTTCTATTATCTCATTGATCACCTCAATTTCTTTAGATGACTGCAGCTGCTCTTTCAATCAGTAAAACATCTTTTTAAATTTAAGAAAATGAGCAATTACTGCGCCGAATGTCTCAACTTTCTTTAGAAACTCACTGTTCATCTGTTGCTGCAATGTGAAGAATGTAATCCAACTCTACAGACAAGACATGGTCAAGATCAAACAAAAGCATCATACAGTGGTAATAGGTTTAATGCTTCATGGGGATGAAACAGGAAACCGCTGATATGTTCAGACATAACAAAAATGGTACTGATTCCTTTGACTCCAATGGAAGTGCAATGGGAGATGCATTTGACATCAGGATCAATATTTTTGTTGTCAGGCTTTATGACCTTTGTTAAAGTGAGCCTTTTCCCTTACATTCTCAGCAACTGACAGAAAGCATAGGATTTGTTGTCAGCATTGCCATTTTCCATTAACTCTATAAGAATTCAGACGTAGACTTAAAGACATATACTTCTCTCTCTGCTTTTTTTAAAAATTTATCCTTGTCCATTCTACATTCTGAGTTTGATGTCTGGCTCTCAGTGTGAATGACTATCATAATTTGGATAACAAGAGTTGTACAAGAATGATGTGGATCCATTTTAACAAAACATTGTAATAACACCATGTTGAGTGACTCACTGAGTAAAGAAAAAAATAATAAAGAATAAAGAAAAAATACCACATAGCAATGTGGATTAAACAAAAAACGATAATGGATGGTCAAGTGTTCATTGAACCATGAGAGTGTCATGTGTGAAATACAATTTTGTTGAGAGTCCTATCTTATTACATTCTCTGCACCTGTCAGAAACTATAGTATATGTTGTCCATACTGAATGAAGTCAACTGTAATGCTATATTGATATCCCAGAGTTCTGCAGAATTATCTTACAAAGTAACAAAGAATTTTCACTTCTTATAGTTTTACGTCTGTAGATTAAATACATTAGATGCAATCTGTAGTAGCCCAACTGCCTGTTAGATGAAATAGATTTGTTGAATTTATTACTCCACTTTTCCTTCAATTATCTGCCTGGTAAATTGATGTAATGTGCTTATTTACGTGGTGCCATATGCAAGTGTGTACAGATCAAAGATTACAGTTACAACTCTTCAATTCCCCATTAATGTCTAAAATTCCTTTTAAAAATGTGAACTGATTGATTTACACAAAGACCAAAAAAAAATGTTAAGTGTTCCTAGAAAACTTTTGCTCCACCCATTATCGTGGGGAAATTGAGGGCTGAAGGTCAACAATTTCCTGACACGGATAATCTGCCTTAAATATCCAAGTAATATCAATCCAACTGACATTTCACAGAAACTAAGTAATAATTGGGCCATGATATGTAGTCATTCACTTAACCTACATAAACTGCTACCTGGGCTTCAAAATGTAAAGTATTTGCTCTCAGAATCTGTAACACTAGCTGAATTCTGCAGTCATGTGACATTTCTTGTTCTATTTTCAGCAGAACGTGCTAGCGCAGAAGCAAGTTACCCTAAACTCCTCATCCCATTCACTGGAATCACTCTTTACGTTTCATATCCTGAATGCTGTTTAATAAAGGAGCTTCCTCTTGGATTCTTCAATTTTGTAATTAATTAAAATAAAACTCACTGAACTAAAACATTTACAAAGTTGCCATTCCGTTCACCTACATCATCAGATATAGAGAATGGAATGGAAAGCTACACTTAAGTCTGAAGGGAATTCATAGTACATCTTTTTTATCTACCAATGTCTCAGATGCTTTCAATGGGCCAAGGTGTTTAGATACTACATAGGATATACCACACAAAACAGGCTATATGAGCCAACTATTTTATGTCAGTGTTTACTTGAGCCTCTATCCATTTTTTCTCCTCTAAAGGTATCATTGCAATCTTTACCCTTGTATATTTACTAGTTCTCCTTTAAATATATCTATATCATTCACTCAAACATCTTTTCCCCTTCACCGTGCACTACTGACGTCCTTTGACTGGGTGACACATTCTCTTTTCTCAATATCATTATTTTGTTGTTGTAGAGTTGCACTACGACAGCAGCACAGTGGTCACTGGTCAAATGGCTATACATCATATATCAGGGTGGACAGCGAATACTAACGGTGAACTACAGTTGAGATGGATCTTGTCTTCAACTGATTTAGGTATCAGCAATGGGAGCCCTGATGATGCTGAAGAGGACAACCAGCTTATTAAATACAATTGAACATTCACCTAACATTTTTCAAAGTTTTATCTTAACACAATTAACCTTTTAAGTATTTGTTACGATAATTGAGAGTACTGGGTCATTCAATCATGAATGAATGCCTTGCAATGATGAATTTTACAGTCTCCTTTTAAACTTCTATTAAGGATTTATACTAGGGGTTGTTGTAATGCCAACATGGCCAGATCTGCTGCTTTACCAGGAATATATCAGTGCTGAGATATGTTACTAACTTTGAGCACATTCCTATTTTGGGCTGCATACATTACATATAGAGGAAAAGGAGGAGGAAGGAGGGCAAAAGCAGTCTCAGCAGGAGGCCATTTCCACCTCTCATCTTCAAAGAGCATTTCCCTTTCTCCCACTGAAGCACATAATAAATATAAGCAGGGGAAGACCTCACAGCTGCTTGAATGTACTCTGCCATTCAACACAATCATGGCTGACCTTCTGCTTCAGCTCAATTTTCCCACCCACTCCCCCAGTCACTTGATTCTCTGAGAGACCAAAACCTGTCTAGGCCAGCCTTAAATATATTCACAATGGGATTATGAATTCCAAAGATTCACAAAACTTTGATTGAAGACACTTTGTCTCAGGCTAGTACAGAACGATTGGTCTCCTATCCTGAGACTGTGCTCCCATATTCAAACTGGTCTAAGCAGGGGAAACAAATGGTCAATGTCTATCTTGCAAGTCACTTCAGAATCTTTTATATTTCAATGCAAACAACTCTCGTAGTCCTGCTCTGCGGAGAGTATTGACTATTGCTTTTCGTTATTCACTCACTGGATATGGGCTGGGCCAGCATTTATTTCCCATTCCTAGTTATCCTTGAACAGCTGCCTTTTTGAGTCATTGCAATCCACTTGCTGTAGATGCACCCACAATTTCATTAGGGAGGGAATTTTAGGATTTTGACCCAGTGATACTGAAGAAACAGTGATATGTTTCCATGTCAGGGTGATGAGTAGCTTGGAGGGGATCTTGCAGATGATGGTTTTCACATGTGTCTGCTGCCCTTGTCCTTCTAGATGGCAGGGTTATAGGTTTGGAACGTATTATCTAAGGAGCCTTAAATAAGGTGCATCTTGCGAATTGTACACAGTGTAGCTATTGAGTGTCAGCAGTGGAGGGAGTGAATGTTTGTAGTGGCAATAGACTGCTTTGTCCTGGATGGTGTCAAGCTTCTGGAGTGTTATTGGAGCTGCACCTGTCCAGGCAAGTGAGCAGTATTCCATCATTCTCTGACTTGTGCTTTATAGATGGGAGACAGGATTTGAGGTGGTGAGTTACTCTCGGCAATGTTACTAGATTCTGACCTGCTCTTACAGCCACAGTGCTTATATGACAAGTTCAGTTCAGCATCTGGCCAATGAAAACAGGATGTTGACAGTGATGGATACAGTAATTGTCATACTATTGAATGTCTCTCTCTTGGAATTGGGTGTTCCCTGGCACGTGTGGCACAAGTGTTACTTGCCACTTGTCAGCCTAAGCTTTGATATTGTTCAGATCTTGTTGCATTTGGACACTGACTGTTTCAGTATCCAAGGAGTCACAGTCACAGATGGTGCTGAAGATTGTGAAGTAATCAGCAAACACTCCTACTTGATGACCTGATGATGGAGGAAAGGTCATTGATAAGGCAGCTGAAGATGGTTGGGCCAAGGACACTACCCTGAAGAACTTGAGCAGATGCTTCCTGGAGCTGAGAATGACCACCAGAACCTTCTTCCTTTGTGTAAGGTATGACTCCAACCTGCAGAGAATTTTTCCCTTGATTTCCATTGACTCCATTTTTGGTAGAATTCCTTGATGCCACACTTGGTCAAAAGTGGCCTTGGTCTCAAGAACAATGACTCTCACCTTACCTCTGAAATTCAACTCTTTTGTTCATATTTGTACCAAGACTATGATACGGTAAGGAGCAAAGTGACCGTGGTGGAACCAGAACTGAGCGTCATTGAGCAGGTTATTATTAAGTGAATATCCAAGTAGTTTATTTAGTCAATCTTTCATCATAGAATAACCCTCAAATCCTAGGAATCAATCAAGTGAAGCTTCACTGTATCACCTACAAGACAAATGTATCTTTCCATAAATATTGAGACAAAACTCTGCACAGAGCTCCAAGTGTGACCCTAACAAGGCCTGAACAATTCTAACAGTACTTCCACCAGCTTTCTCGGACCTTTGTTATTTCTAACCACCATTCATACTGGTCCTATTTCCAGGGTGAAGATTGTGAGATTTGTAACATCTCCAGTTCATTCTCTACTGCTGCATGAGAGAGTGTTGCAGTAGAAATTCAGACTGAGGACATGAAATCTGAGCATCATGCTGTGCAAGCTCAGACTGTTTCCATCACGAATACATATAACAGGCCCCAAATTTGCTTTCGTGGTCCCACGTCAATCCAACAACCTGTGCTCCAGCAGCTTACTGGAGTTGCTATGGTATCACCTCAGCAGAATGGCATTAGTTCTAGGGAGCAAAGATCTGATGATTTTTCACCTACAAATTAAATATCCCATTATTCCCTTGCTTCCTCTGTACTACATACCAAATACATCCAAAAAGATAGTAAAATAACTGATTCCTCAGATTCCAACAAAGTTGCTCTAAACTACATGTCAGGCTTTGTGAAAGCAGTCCATTAACTGAATTGCTTTTTGTTGGGAGGGTTCCATTTTAAAGACCAGGACGTATTGAGATATTTAATAGCCTAGATGGAGAAACAGGATTGAGAGCAAAAACTCAGTGGCATGAGGGCCTTACACCAGTCCTCCACTTCATCACACAATAACACTTCAACTCACAGTGCCTCTTGAACAACTGTGATCCTTAAAGGGCTGTCTATCAAGACTAAGGTCAGAAATCACTCAATATCAGGTTATAGTCCAACATGTTTATTTGAAAACACAAACCTTCGGAGCCTCATTCCTTCTTCAGGTGTTAGTGAGAGAGGTAGTACCAGACACAGAATTTTATAAGTAAAAGATCAAAGGTTCACACCACTGATCAGGATGTATTAAACAAACCTGAAATGCTGTTAAATCTTCAAACAGTTAGAAGGTTTTAATTGATTCATAGGAATATGTAAATCTCCAAATTCCTTTCAAGTCCCTGACCTGAGAGAACGAAAGGTTTTAACAGTGTGAAGAAGAGGTGACACTTTAGGTCAGACAATGCAAGTTAGGTGTGAGGTCCTGTTTAGAATCTATTAGCGTTTTGGTTTGGAGTCAGACTGGTTTTATTTCTAAAGTATGAATTTATAAAATGCCACACTGACTGACTATCTAAAAATTGTGTGCTTTTTGAACAAAATATAATGTATCTGCAAATACAAATTCACTCCACTGATTCACATGCCTGTGTGCATGTATGTGTGTATGAGGGAGAGAGAGAGTGAGGCTGTGTGTGTGTGTGTGTGCGCGCGCGCACACGTGTGAGAGTGTAAAGTGTGGTTGGGTAACCTGCAATCCAACATGAACCTAAGATCCCGGTTGGAACCAAACATGGCTATCAGCCTCTGCTCGGCGACTCTGCGTTGTTGTGTATCCTGAAGTCTGCCTTGGAGGACGTTTACCAGAAGATCGGAGGCCAAATGTCCTTGACTGCTGAAGTGTTCCCTCACTGGGAGAGAACATTCCTGGCTGGCAATTGTTGTGTGATGTTCATTCATCCACATCATAGCATCCATATGGTTTCGCCAATGTACCATGCCTTGGGGCATCCTTGCCTACAGCATATGAGATAGACAATGTTGGCTGAGTCATGAGTATCTGCCGTGCACATGGTGGGTGCTGTTCCCATGTGTGATGGTAGTATCCATGTTGATGATCTGATGTCTTGCAGAGGTTGTCATGACACGGTTGTGTGGTGTTGTGGTCGATGTTGTCCTGAAGCCTGCTGCGAACAACGGGCTGTTTAAGGTTTGGTGGTTGTTTGAAGGTGAGAAGTGCAGGCATGGGGAAGATCTTGGCAAGGTGCTCATTGTCATCAATAATGTGTTGAAGGCTGCGAAGAACATGGCGTAGTTTCTCTGCTCCCGGGAAGTACTGGACGACAAAGGGTACCCTATCAGAAGTGTCCTGTGTCTGTCTTTTAAGGACGTCATTACAGTTTTTCACTGTGGCACGTTGGAACAGGCCTCCTTAAAGGCAGACATGGGATATGTCCGATAGGGTACTCTTCGTCATCCAGTACTTCTCGGGAGTGCAGAAACTATGCCATGTTCTTCGTAGCCTTCAACACATTATCGATGATGATAATTGCAGACAGGGCAGGAAGGCAATCTGTGGGCCTTCCAAATGGCCTTTCCATTATGGACTTAATTGGGATGGAGTTGAGAAGATAGCACATTGCCCACTCGCTACCATCCACCCATTTAAATGCCTCCTGCCATCAAATGCACCACGGGAGAGGGCACATGGTTCAGAGTTCTGTTGGAGGTTGAAAGTTTCATTGTTGTGCTCCATCTTTAAAACTGCTTTGTACATCACCATTACAAAAATGACTAGATTTCATAATTTTATTTTCAAATGTCTCTAGCTACGAGTCTATTTTCACCTGAAGGATATAGTTAAAGTTGCAATGAAAATACATGCCCTTCGACTAGTTCACAGGAATATAAATCACCTTGAAGCTATATATACACCAGAGAAGTTGCCAGTTCTGATCACCTGTATTGTGTTCAGCTAACTGATCATAAGACAACAGTTTGAAAGAAAATCAGATAGAGTAATGACTCTTGGTCACCATACAGAAACTGTGATGAGCAAAGAGAACACGAGTTGTGAATGTTGGATAAAGGCAGGGATAATGCTACCTTGAGGTGTTGATAGCTTCCTGACATTCACTGTCAAGAATAACTACTTAGATAAGGTATAGGGATTGACTGCAGATCATGGAACCGTATCACACTTAAGAGCTTCTGCTTCCAAGAGATATAAAAAAAAATTCTTTATCTGTCATCAGCACAATATTGACAGGCAGACAGATCTAGGGATAAGCACTATAAGTATAAATGTTGGTTTATGCCAACAAATGGTATTAAAACATGATAATACATGTAACTGAGGAAAAGAAGGATCTCCAAAATTGGAGTCATGGGGAAACAGAAAAATCAACTAATCATATTCTAGCTTCATTCAGGCCTTCAGAGTGGAACTCAGACTGGTGCATTCTGCAGTTGGGCAGTGGATAGTTGGTGGAGTGGCATGATGTGCTTAACTGTGTTGAAGGATAGATTGCCTTGGTCATAATTACAAATAGTATTATTGGTAACTGGAAGCTGGGGAGACTCGATGCTTTTATCAGAATGCAGAAAAGTCTGAGAGGAATAGTTGAGCATAGAGTTTTTTGTTCATTCTACATTCTCCTTGTGGGGAATGTCTAGGTCCAGAGTGTATCATCTCAGAGTAAGGGGTTCACACATTCAAGCAGAGATGAAGAGGAGTCTCTTCTCTCAGAGGGTAGTGAATCTGTGATTTTTTTTTACCACAGTGGGCCATCGAGGTTGGGCCATTAAGTATGTCAGCCCTGAACACAGACAGATTTTTACCGTATATACTTGTGTAAAAGTCGACTTTTTTAGACTATTTAAGATTAAATTTGTGGGGTTGACTATTATATAGATACTACTTTTGAGGGGCTGAAATTCATGCTACAGTCCAAAATACCATATCATTAGCAGAAACCCAATTGATCTGCAAATGAATGAAGAAAAACACAACAAATTACCGTACTGGTAATTACCAGATTTTTCTTTTCTTTATTCATTCATGAAATGAGGGCATCGCTGGCTAGGCATCATTTATTGCCCATCTCTAATTACCCAGAAGGCAGTTAAGAATCAACCACATTGCTGCGGGTCTGGAGTCACATGTCGTCCAGACCAGGTAAGGATGGCAGCTTTCTTCCCCAAAGGGCATTAGTGAACCAGATGGGTTTTCCCGGCAATCAACAATGGATTCACAGTCATCATTAGATCCTTAATTCCAACATCTGCCATGGTAGGATTTGAACCCCGGTCCCCAGAACGTTATCAGGGTCTCTGAATTAACAGTCCAGCGATAATACCATTAGCCCATTGATAAACACAATGAAAACAAAAATGAATTACTGGTAGTAAGTTTTTATTTATACATACAAAAATTAAACATCTTCAGCATTGAATAAAGCTTCATAATCATCGGGATTAATGACATCATCGTATGGATCCCTTCATCTTCGCTGTCTGTAGTTAGAGGTAGCTCATCATCTGCTTCTTCTTCTTCATCTATGTCATCCCATGGATAATTGTTCTCTGTACAGTGCAATTCATTCAAAATACCACATTTCTTGAATGATTTGAAAATAGTATCAGCTTTTATTTCCTTCCATGAATCAATGATCCATTCACAGATGATGGAGCACACATACTGCCTCCTCTCGTCTATTTTTTTTTCTCCATCGCGCATCCACTTATTCCACTTCATTTTCAGGATGTCCTTAAATGGCATATTGATACTAACATCCATTGGTTGCAAAGCACTTGTGAGTCCATCGGGAATTTCAGCTATGTCAATGTGATGTGATCGGATGTTATCAACAACATTCTTCACTAGATGTAATCCAAACTGGTCCCAGACAAGCAAACTCTTTTCCTCGCGTAGTCCACCAGGTTGTAAATTCCAAACTTCCTTTATCCATTTTCTACATCCATCTTCATCCATTCAATTTGGTGGATGCATATGGACGGCAATTCCCTTTGGAAATTTCTCCTGTAGCAAAGTTCTTCTCTTAAAAACAGCCATCAGTTTTAACTTAGTGCCATCAGCCATACAAGAAAGAACTAAAATAAACCTACTTTTTTCATAATGTGGAGGTGCCAGTGTTGGACTGGGTGGACAAAGTCAGAAATCACACGACATCAGGTTATAGTCCATAGCTAGTGGTTTTCACCAATACCGTTTCTTCTCCTTTTTGGTTCACAGTTCGATTCTCCAGCATTTCGAGAGTAACAGGCATTTTGTCCATGTTTCCAATGCATGATAACTTGTAGCCTTCCTTCTGCTAATTTCTGATTACAAACTGGTGAAGTTGTAATATCTTATCTTCGAGTTCAGCAGGCAGGTTTCATGCAATCTCAGTTCTCTGCCGAAATACTAAGTTATGCCTTCTCATGAACCATCCAGTACTTGCCTTAAAATCCGAAATTCCATCCTTCTTTGTTTTGTTTCGTGCATGGATTCAGATGACTTCACAATTAACACATCTTCCGTGCTGGCGATTTTCAAGTACCCACTCAGCAACTTTTTCCTCCAAATGTGGCCACTTGCTAGGTTTACCTCTGTTGGCACACTTCTGTTTTGGCATTGTCTGAAGTTGATTTGATATCTTTGTCCAGTTTCTCACAAGTTTCTCCAGAACACAAAATTCCCTTGCTGCTACACAGTTATTTGTCTTCTCTGCAACTTCATTAACTTTCATTTTGAACACTGCTGTATATGTTTTGCTTTTTCTAGAGGTTATTTTTACATAAAATGATGAAGAGATTTCAAAACCTCAACTAGGTATATGACTGTCCCCCCTTGATTGCCTGTCTTTGAACTCATGCATCTTAAACTTTCGCACCAAATTCTTCAGTTTCCCCCTGTTTTCTCTCGTCTATTGTTGCTTTAGTTTGACTCTCATACGGTCTCACTAATCATTTCCTCATAGTAAAATTTACTGGTACGCACAGGATAACTCACAAATGTTGATCTGTTATCTATGAAGAACTAGGGTTGACTTTTACACAAGATATATGGAAAATTCAAAATTTTTGGCCAAAAATAGGGGGTTGACTTTTACATGAGATCGACTCTAACTCGAGTAATTTGGGGAATCAGTAAGGGACTCAAGGGCTGTAGGACAAAGGCAGGAAAGTGCAGTTAAGCATTAGCAGATCAGCCATTAAATGATCTTATTGAATGATGGAGAAGATTTGATGGGCTTTTACTGTATTTTTGGTGCAATGACAAAGGAAATGGAGCTAAATCAATAACTCCAGAAGTATTTACAGGAGAACTGTGACCACGGCAGTGTTAATAGATATGAAAATTTTCTTTTATGTGTGTTATTTTATTGTCTGTCAGGTGGTTAAATAGCTTTCTGAGTCAATACATCTTTATAGACACCAGCATTATTCATAGCTGTCTCCTGACAATGAGCATGTGTTACACCATAATGTTATGAATGCATTTCAAGGCACTGTACAATGCATTGAGTACTTTTGCATTTGTCTCTTAATTCTGATGTGCGTCTGGAAGTTGAGCAGATGCTTTCTCTTAATGCCAAGTTGAGCACCATTAGATAAATTCTGTGAATAATTTCAACCCCGGTCTCCAGGAATTGATGACTTGTTCCAGGATGAAGTGAACTGACTTGATTGAGAGTTGTTCGAGGTAATGCGATGACACTCACGATAAGCAAAAAACACAGACAGAAAAGTTGTTTCTAAGAACTGATTATCAATCAAACACAGATCACCACCATTTTCTATAGTAAGGGTTTTTCACTCCTGCTGGACTCCAAAATATTTTCTTAAAGCTAATGAGGATGTTTGTAAAACAAATGGTTCAACAATTTTTATAAGTTAACAATTTTGTACTTCATCAAATCATAGAATCCCTTTATATGTCTACAAAATGTTCAATTCTATTCGTTTTATCTAGATTTGTCTCATGTAGATTTCTAAGATGGTTTCTGCTGCCTCATCACAAATCAGGATGGAGGTGTCAAACGCCAAATAATAGTTGGCAACATGTAATCCTATCTCTCACCTCACACAGGAAATGGCTCATTGACCTGAAAGCTAGCCTGGCTGCTCAAGGACATGACAACATGTAAAAGATCAATAGACATCTACCAAATTAGCTATGTTCATTTGAGACCTGCTAAAATGATCTATTTCTGGACTGGCACCACACGACTAACTCATTGCAGCACATCAACTACAATGTAGCAGCAATGGAAATTATAGAGAGAAAGAAACTTGGGGTTAGGAAGGTGAGAAACAGGATGAAGGTTGTTGTGAAGAATTCTATTAATATCTGGTTAGATATGAGACTAAGGTCTTTGGAACAGTAGAAATATTAGTAATCATCATAGAATCATAAAATCCTTACAGTGTGGAAACTGGCCCTTCGGCCCAACAAGTCCACACCTCCCATCAAAGCATCCCACCCCAGACCCATCCCCCTATAACCCACCTAATCTACACATCCCTGAACACTATGGGCAATTTAGCATGGCCAAACCACCTAGCTTGCATATCTTTGGACTGTGGGAGGAAACCAGAGCACCTGGAGGAAACCCATGCAGACACTGGGAGAATGTGCAAACAGTGCACACAGACAGTTGCCCGAGGGTGGAATCGAACCCAGGTCCCCGGTGCTGTGAGGCATCAGTGCTAACCACTGAGCCACCGTGCGGAAATGGTGGCATATGATTTCTGCTGGAGTTATATACAGTTGGGTGTTTTGTTATATCACTGCTGCATAACTGTAATTCCATAACATTAGTCACAAGGTTTCATTGCCAATGTCCTGTCAAATAACTCAGATATTTCCATGAGTTTCTGGCTGAAACCTCCTGAATGCACTTGACAGTCTAATAGTGAATTTGGCTCAGTGTCAATGGGTTGGGTGAGGCCAAGAAGGCTATTTCAATGAGGTTCTACCCATTTATACTGTCCACCCCACTTCCCTGAGTACAGAAATGAGAGTGTTAGCTCATGAGCTAGTCAGCTTTTCCTGCACAATTACGTGGTTGCCAGCTGATTACATATGCACACACAAGCAGTAATTCTTTTGGCAGGAATGGGCAGGAAGTTGCAAGAAAGGACTATTGGATGCCTGAAGTTCAAAACATTCTAGCCCTACCATCTTTCCCCATCAGTCTACTGCATGCCTCTTATATGCAGTTGGGAATTAGAAGGCATACATAGCCTACTTGTGGAAAAGTATGTGGGGAACAATCTGAGCAAAGGAACTGAGGGCACTGTTGCAAAGTTTGAACATGACACAAAGACAGATGGAGGGATGGGTAGTGTTGAGGTAATGGGGAGGTTGTGCAAGGACTTGGGCAGGCTGGGACACAGAGCAAAGAAGTGGCAAATGGAATAAAATGTGGGAAAGTGGTTGGAAGACTAGAGGCATGGGCCATTTTCTAAATGGAGAAAGGCTTCGGGAATCTGAAGACAAAGTGGCTTAGGAGTCCTTCTTCAGGATTCTCTTAAGGTTAACATGCAGGTTCGGTTGGCAGTTGGGAAGGCCAAAGCAGTGTTAGTATTCATTTCAAGAAGGCTAGAATACAAGAGCAGAGATGTACTACTGAGGCTGTAGAAGGCTCTGGTCAGACTGCTTCTGGAACTTTGTGAACAGTTTTGGGCCCTGTATCTCAGGAAGGATGTACTGGAGTGGGTCCACAGGTGGTTTACAAGAATGATTCCAGGAATGAAGGGCTTGTCACATGAGGAGGGGTCTGTACTCTATTTTTAGGCGGATGAGCAGGGATCTCATTGAATCTTGCAGAAGAGGCCTGGATAGAGTGGATACGGAGAAAATGCTTTCACTATTAGCAGAGTCTAGGACCTGAAGATACAGCCTCAGAGTGAAGGGACGACCCTTTAGAACTGAGATGCGGAGGAATTTCTTCAGCAGGAGGCTGTGAATCTATGGAACTCATTGCTATAGAAGACAGTAGAGGCCAATTATTGAGTGTATTTAAGACAGACATAGATAAGTTCTTGATTATTAAGGGGATTCAGCATTACAGGGAGAAGGCAGGAGAATGGGTTTGAAAAATATATCAGTCATGATCGAATAGTGGTGCAGATTCAATGGGCCAAATGGCCTAATTCAGCTCCTATATGTTATGGAACTTAATCTTGGCAAGCTAGCCTTTTAATAAGCATGCATTACATCTTACCAGTGGGAAATTTGAACCACTTTTAAGATTCCAAGCACTTAATTGCAAATTTTCAACCGAGTACCTTTTGGGCAATTAAGTTTCCCCACCCATCTTGCTTCCTGCTCCTGAGAACAGTAAAAGTACCTACCAAATATTTTCCTCATATGATACCTGATAGCCCTGCTAAGCCCAGATAATGTGGTAACCAGCAAGGAGATTGCTGCACCCTACAGAGTACGAGAGGAAACAAGTCAGCCAGAAAAGACTATCATTTTGTTTCAGCCTGTAATATTTTTGTAGGGAAAAGAAAAGAAAGGTTCCCATGGAGAGCAAATAAGCCATTGGAAAAATAGCTTAGTTTCTCAAACAGCCAATCTTGAAACCCCTACCGTTTATCTAATCCAGTCATCAAATTTCAATAATGCAATTACATTTCGCTTAATGCTAACAAAAAAATGCAATTTACTTAAATTTTAAGATAAGAATAAAATCACTTAAAATGTATCCTGTGTCATACAGAGTATTTTTCTCACACGTGATTTTCTAAACTAATATTTGGCAGGTTCCTCTTTTAATCCTTTCTGATATAATTTAGACTGTTCTTGGTTAAATTTAATTCAGGGATGTGCACGGTATGATAATATAGTGATCCTTCCGATTGAGGCGCCAACCAGCGACATGGTACAGTGAAGAGATACAGGTTCATGTGAATAATTTTACAATGGCAAAGTTACTAGGTTCATCCGTACCATTGGGTTATGTTTAGAGCAGAGGCCATGCACTTAGCTACAAGAAGAGGAGGAAGCAATATTTAGGAAGCAGCAGAGAGAGTGATTTGTGTTGAATCTGTGCAACACCCAACAGTTATTTAACTTAGAGGCAGTGAAATACTGTAAGTAGTTCTAATGAAGGGCTTTCCTCTGAAGCTTGAACTTTACTTTTGTCAGAGGCTAATCAACATGCTGACTGCAGAATTTGCTGCTTTATTTATCAAAAGGATCAAGAGGGTCAAGGCAATTACTTTACAGTGCATTCATGTGACAGCAAAGAGAACTGTGGTTGTGAGATCTATGGGCTGTTGACAACAATGGGATGACATTGCAATGAAATGAAATGCACTGTTGCTCTGTATGGAAAATAAATGCAAATGCACAGAATTTAACAAACCACAAACTTCCCTAGCCAAATAGTGCTGGCCAACAACTCAAATCTTCGGCTGGCTGTGGTATACATGATAAAAGATTTTCTAATAGAGAGGTCGGGGTCACAGTACACTGCAGCTTAAATCTTTATGAAAAATTCAGTGTAATGTACTTACTCCCCATCTGAAGCACTAAGAAAATAAAAAAATCAAGTGATGTACATTGCCACATCAAATCAGTACAAAAGGTTCAACATCTCAATACATAAATCACTCTGGAAAATATGTAGGGTCACAGAGTATGTTAAGACTCTACCACAAATAATTAGAACCAGAAGTGTTCCACTTTGTCCAAGGACAAAGGCAGACATAGGTTCTGGGCAGTAAAACAAGAGGCCATTTAAGACCCATGAGATTGAAGCTTGAACATCTCTACATGTTATTTGAACAGGAGGATTTTGCAATTCTTTTAATATTTTCATGCACTATTTTCTAGTTTCCTCCTTCCACAATGTCATGTTTTATTTATAGAGGTCAGAATTTCACAACGTGCTGATTCAACTCCTTGCAGATTGACGTCAGTAACTACAAGCTCTAAGTCTTGTGATAAGAATGGGACTGAAGTTTCAAAGACTAAATATAGGTGTAAATGATCAAACACTAAGAACATCATAATTCCTGCACCCTTGGGGTTTTGGAAATACTGGCTGTGAATTGAACTATTTATCGTTCAGTAACATAAATTGGATTTTTTGACTGCTGTTTCATGGTTTTGCTCCTTTACGTTGGAGAATAGGAAAGTAAATAATTATCTTTTTGAGTAACGTATTTACTTTCAACAGAAGATTAGTAAGTTGAATAGAATCCATAAATATCTAATTTGAACATTCATCTTCCACCCTGAATACTCAAGGATTATGGCCATTCCTTTTTTCAAAGTATTTTTCTTATTCAAACTATCTGATTTGCCCGCAATTGAAACTGACTCTATATCATATGATTAAAAATTGTATTGGAAGAAGGGTAAAACACAGGCAGTTGAAATAGTGAGTACAAGAGGAAGAGTAGTGGCTAGGGCAATTGAAGTGTTGTAAAAATAACTGATATACCTGCAGGTCTACAGCCCTAAGTACATTTTTTTGCTAAATTTGACACATCAGTCCCATCCAATAATTGCATCTCCAATGACTAATCAATCTTCTGCACCCACCAATCTCACCATCAACCCCCTACATGCTTTTTCAGACCATCCATTTTCTCTCATGTACACTTGAGAAAAATCCTCATCTTTGGTGATTAGGAATCAAATAATACTACCTGCGATGATTTTAGAAGTTTAAAGAATGGGTTCGGGCAGATCACTTGCCATCATTGGCAACATGGCTAGTTATGACAACTGACTCCAGCATACATGATCAGACAAATTATATTTGGTCTGTGGAATGAAAAGGCTTGATGGGGGTACAGTTCTTTTCTTATACCATATCATAGTAGGGCAAGTAGCAAAAGCACTACATATTACAGCTGACAAAAGAACATGAAACAAATATGGTACTAATTTTTGTTGCATATTCTGTATGCACTCTAATGAAATGTGACAAACATGCCACTGTCCTAAAGATAGTCATCAAACTGCTTGTAAGAATGAAGACACAAAATCTTTCAGTGAGCTATTAATAATGTATTGGGCTTGATACATCACATAAGCAGAGGCAAAGACGATCAATGATATTATGAGAACTGACCATAAAGCAAAGACTTGTATACTTTTACCAGGCTGGAAATAAGAAGTAGAGGCAACTACAAGCTATGTCCTAAATTCTCACTTTCTATTGAGCCGGTTTCTCCATGTTGGCAAGAAGAGCGCATGTCGCAAGAAGTCATTTAGTTTGTGATCAATTGTTATAACCTTTACAACATTAAATGCGAATGAAACTGTTTTGGTTGGAAGGATATATTTGTGGTTTGTCCAGCAGTTTATAGGAATGTGCTGTGAATTCAACAGCAACTTTTAAAACACCTTCAATGTTTTATACCTTTCACATATTTCTTGTCTAACAGCAGGTAATACTCCCAGGCGTCATTAAGAGGAACAATGGAAAACAATTTACAGATTTATTTTCAGATATTTTCTTTGCTCTATAATTAGCTACTCAGTACTCTCTTGTCCTGGGAAATCCCTCTGCTGCTACTTAATAATGCTTCAGCTTAAACCTAGTCCTGTAGAGTCAGTGACAACAAGGTGTAGAGCTGGATGAACACAGCAGGCCAAGCAGCATCATAGGAGCAGGAAGGCTGACGTTTCGGACCTAGACCCTTCATCAGTTTCTGTTTTGATCTTCCAGCAACACAGAAAAAAAAGGATTAAAAATTATTGCAACACTGGTCTGTGTGTGGAAGCAGGTGTATCAATGAATTATTTGTGTGTTTTGTCCTGAGTTTCAACACTAGCTTGCTGTGAAGGTCACTATCAAAGACCAATCGACCAGTCACCCCAACTAAAAGGACCTCATTCTGAGTGCGAGAAATCAAGTAGCTAACAAGCCAGTATCATAGAAACAGAACAACAGAAGGACTCTCTCACTCTGCTTGTTGCCAATGGATGACCAGCAAAGGGAAACATGACAAAAGGATATCAACTGTCCACTGTCTACTCTTCATGAATGATCTAGAGAGATTGATCTGTATACCTTTTAGCCTTTTTTGGACGCACTTGGGGGAAAAGACATTCACAGGGGAATACTCCTTTCTTAAATTAACCTTTTTGCAAACAACCGAGACAGAATAAACAAGGTGATTCAGTTCATCCCTGCTCACCTGACAGTTTAATAATTCAGAGCATCTGTCTGGAACAGTAATAACTTGAGGTATTTTACCCGTAGTGTGATCATAACAATTCTTTTTTAAAGGTCTTCAAGTGAGAAAGTAGCTAGTGAGTAGTGTCATTTGACTGTGAAACCCATTTCAGCTGACCCTGATTCTAATGGTATTCACAGGTCTCCAAAATGTAGCCACTTAACAGAAATAGCAGAGTGGTAACCCTAGCTTTATTTTCCCTTCCACAACCAACCAAAGTTGAGCTAATTGTAATGCCCTTTTCACTGTATCTGATAGGATTGCCATACTCAGAGTTTAGTGGTCTGTACTTACAACTGTAAATACCAGCCGAAAATGTTTTGGGACATCCTGAGTTGTGAAAGATTCTACATAAATGCAAGTCTATCTTCCTTTAGTAGAGCTCGGTTCCTCATCATATGGAAGACTCCTTGTTAAGTGTTTTCCTTCTTGTTTCACAGATCATCTCCAGCAAACTTTCCCCTTTGAAAATGGCCACTGAAAGATTCATAAACATTGCTCATAATAACTCTGCTGTCCTGCAGGAAGTCAACTCATTACCCCCTGTTGTAGCTGCACTTTTGGGGATAAAGCCATAGAGATCCCTGAACATTGCGAAGAACAGTGACTAAACAGATCAAATTCCTGTGCTTTGCACCCAGGGTCAATGCATTCCCTGGTAGACATGTGGGGAAATCAGCTTCTATCTCTACTAGTAATAATCCAATATTTTAAAGGATTTGAGCTCTGTGACGCTTCCAACCCATATCATGTTACCTTCCATACAATGTGTTGTGCACAGTAACTCAACTAAAAAAGCAAGTTCCAAATGTTAAGTTGAATAAAACAGTCCTAATAATCAATTGCATATTCTCAGTACTCTAAAATTATGGTGAAATATACTTAAGTGGATTGAATTATAATTAGTATGCCCTTAATTTTAACCAGTGGCATTGGAAACTGGGATGAAGCAAACTCGGATGGGGTGAGGCAGGGTTAGGTAAACTGCTATTCAGATAATTTGGAGGGAAACATAAAGGTAAAACAATGATCTTTTGAGAGATTGCTGCCAAATCCTATTTTCATCTCCCTGAGGAGAATTTAATTGGAAACTTTTAAATAATCATATGAAACAGTGACAGCCAACAGCACATCAATTATTTTTATATAAATAGCTCAATTCTGAATTAATAAAACTATTTATATGAGGACAATGTTCAGGATCATTAAAACTTGTGAGAACAGTTCTCCATCAGTACTCACCTTCTGCCAGAGTTGAATAAAAACTGTCTCTCCATTCAATGTGCATATTTAGTATCCTGTTGCCATTCAGGTCCCAATTTTGCCTCTTCCTCTTTTCTGCTTCAGAAAGAAACAGAATTAATACTGAACTTGTACTAACAGCACTCCATCATTTGAATTCTTTCTACATGTCAAGCTAAGGGAAAATTAATTAAAGGAACCTTCTAATTTCCAGAATGCAGCACCATCATTAAGAACTCCTAGGTCAGGTTTGGTAAAGATTGGATCAAGAATTAAATTTTCCTTACTGGTTCAGTTAGCTAAATTCAAATCCTATTCTGATACATAATCAGACAGGCCAGAAAGATCCTTGGATCAATCCAGGAAAGTAGTGAGATCTTAGAAATGGCCTTGCTATATCCAGTCTAGAAAGACAGAGGAAAACAAATAAATTGTAACAACAATGGTATGTCTTGACATCTCTAGATATCCAAACGAGATTTACAATTAATAAGGCATTTTTGAATTGTGGTCAATATTGTAATATAGTAAATATTGCAGACAATTTACACCTAAGATCCCATAAACACAAATAAATCATCCGTTTTCAGATCCAAAACAGAAACTGCTGGAGAAACTCAACAGATCTGGCAGCATCTGTGGTGAGAAATCAACGTTAATGTTTTGGGTCCAATAACCTTTCTTCAGATTTCCAGCATCCACAGTTCTTTATTTTATTTTGGATGTTGATTAAAAGGTTTAAAATAATGAGAGGTTAACTCATTGAAACCTTCAAGATTACTTTGGGGTCCAACAGGGTAGATATTGAGAGGTTGTTTCTGTCATTGAGCAAGAGTTAGGAACTGTACTGGAATTGACTAGTTACATGTGTCATAGACCAGACTAGACCCCCTCACAATTTAGAAAATAGTCTAGACCCCAATTTTTTTCTTATTTTAATGGTAAGTATAAAATGTTGCATTCCAAATACAATTCAATTGGTCAGACTACTCAATGTTAAGCAAAACATAATTTATTAATACACTATAGTTAAAAATACAACAAAAGGAAGAAAAAAGAAAATAATTAGCTTAGTTGTAACTCTACTGCAATGCTTAACAAAATTATAGATACAAAAACTATTACTAATTAACTCTTCCAATATAGCAGCATCCCATAAACACACCCTTAGCAAAAGGTAAATTCAGAAAACAGGCTGTCTCACATGCAGTTCTCCAATTCAGGAGGAAAGAACATCAGAAGACAATTCTGAGGGAGAGAGAACTCCAGCTTTCAATTGTAGCAAAGAAAGATGTAGCAGTGTTTTACATTTTCAGCAGCTTCCAACGCTGCTGAGACCCTATCTTACCCAAGTTGGCGCTGGAAGTGGTGACTTATAAAGTTTTCCCTGCGCTCATTTGAACACATGTGACAATAAAGCTAATTCAATTCAATACAGCAACAACTGCTGAAAGGTAATCTAAAGATCCTGGTTTTGTGGGAGTTTGACCACAGCCATTCAAGTTGCTTTTTTCATTCCAACTTTTAAAGAAAAACACCTAAGGCTTCACAAGTTATCTTCTCTCATAGACTGCTCAGTGCCTGTCCCCAGATATCTACCTAAAAGAAACCAGGGCAAAACACACCTCTTAAAGCCACTGTAAGTCACACATGACTGAATAAATATGAAGGGGAAACAGGTGGTACTGAGGTGTGAAGTGAGCTGTGTGACAGAGTAGACAACAAACTCTTATCTATAAGAAAAATAATGTCTTAAATTCTATTTCACCAACAGCCTTAAATCCAATTTGATATTGGTAGCAGCAGATGGTTGCCTAAAAGTGAAGATTGGAAATCAAAGGCTCTTTTTCCAATGAAAGCTGTAATTTGAGTTACTTTTGAGAAGAATGGCTGAAAATAAATGTGAAGTGTTAGGATATGATTTCTCACTGATGTTCTGTGAAGCTGAACCTTATGATCCATAGTAAAATGAAGTAGAGGTATGGACATGTATTGTGACCTAACCAAAGTAAAAACAAGGTGTGGCTTTGGCACGGTTGCTTCCCATGAGATACAGGATCAGGTCTGAAATAATCTCAGAGCTGGAGCCTCAAGAATTGGACACTGAGGAAGGTTGGATAATCTGTTACTATTTATGGACAGAATGTATAACAAAAAGTTCTATTAAATGCATATGAGACATGATCAAACTTGGGTAATTTAAAAAGCCAAATAGCTATTCCACTGCAGAGTATATAATTAAATTTAGCAGTGTATAAGCAAGATTTTAAAAATTATATTTGAAGATCGTGAACAGTGTGCTTGCCTTTAAATTATTGGACTATGTGAAAGTGTCAAACATAGATAGTGTCAAATGGAGTTAGATTTTCAGAAAGAAGCATACCCTTTTGAAAATGTCCTATAAAAATCTCTGTGAAAACATTCATTCTCAGCAGCCTTCCTGCTTCAAATGGGATATTCAACAGTTTCACAAAGAAAGGAGGATTCAATGATATTGACAAGCCCAGACCTCCCAGATACAAGCAGAAGGAATTGTGCTGATAACAGTGTGTTTCAGCCCAGGACAATGGACACACATTCACAAAGTGTAGCGTGGATTGCTTAAATGAAAGGACTGAAGTAATTTTAGAGAATAAGAGTTCTACCTGCTTCAGGTTTGGCTGAAGCCACTCAAAAGACCAATGATTCTGATAGACACAATAGGCTAAGTGGTCTTCTGCACTAGCACAATTCTGTGACAATAAATAGCTGGGTTGCTTCGTTCAAATTCTTGTGGATGAACCAAGTTGCAACTTCACATCTGTCCTGAAATGGGTAGTCCCTGTAAAGAACACACCATAAATGATTGGGAGCTACAATCCATACCAACTGTTTCTTCTAGAACAATTTGGTGAGCTTTACAGCACTGTATATGGCCATCAGAAATAGATTTTAATCCAGGAGACATAGTACATTATGAATGAGACAGCAAAGAGTCGAAAGGCCTGGGCAAGGTTACAGGTAGTAATGGCAAAACAGTAATGTTGCAGTATGCTAATCAAACTTTTAAGTTTCATTCCTCAAAGTTAATTAGAAATCACAGATTCTGAACAAGCTATGGAATATGATAAGACACCATGCTCCACACACAGATGTTGGTCAATTACCGGATTAAGGGCTAATTGACAATGAACAAAGTGATACAGAAACACAGAACAAGGATATTTGGCCAGAGTTCAAAAACCAAATGTAGGAACCAAAGTGACACATATGCCAGAACAGACTGATGAATGGAGGAATACCACCATTATAGGGAAGGCTACCATCATATATAAACACTGGCAAAATGTGCAAGATAAGGAAATAGGAGGTAAATTTTTCTCATGGTTGCTATTCAAGGATCCCCATTGGAAGTATAATGCACGGATATTAGTTAAGCATATGACTAGGTTCAGACATGATACCATGTTAAAATAGCCTGCTGTTTATTTAATGTCTGTTTACGACAAAATCGGGTATCAGAGGGCTGCTGGTGTATAAGGAACAATATCCCAATGTGAGTTCCCATACAGAATGGGAGCAAAGCAGAAGGAAAAAAAAAATCCTTCAGCACTATTCCAGCAAGCCTACCCAAGTTCTTGCTCCAGTGGCTAGATGCACAGTGAGTCTCCTCTACTCTGTCCAAGTCAGAAATAAATGTTCTACCGTATGAATGTGATATTTTCCATTTCACACACCAACAGTTTTGTTAACTGTCAGACTAAGATTGGCATTTAAATGCCAGTTTTATAATGTTTCCATAACAACTAAAAGCTGAGCTATGAACTTCCAAAATACTTTTTATAGAGAAAAAAAGAGAAGCCCTCATCAGACCAAGCAGATTAAAATTCAAGTCCAACATGCAAAATGATCGGGTGTTTATCTATAGCGCACTTCAGTTCCTGTACTTTGAATTTAAGTGATGCATCTTGAGTTTTGAAGAAATTACTCCACGCTAATCAGTGAAACAATCTGGCAATGTTCTACTTTTAATCACATCGTGCTTTATTACTTTGATGAACAACTGAGAAATGGAGACTTGTAAGAAAGTGTAGGTAATTTCTACTAAGTTGTTGGCTGGGTGAGTCGGTCCTTGTCCACTGGAAAGGAAATGGGATCAGAGTGTGAATTACCCCAACAGTTCTTGCACACTTCTCACTCCTCTTGTGAGAGGGTTGTTCAGTTATTACTTTGGTCACTACACACAATGGAAAAATACCAGGAATCTGTTTTTTGTAACTGTTCTGTTGCTTTAACCTCACTCTGAACTTTCTGCAATTATGGGTGATATTACAGCTTCAACTCTAACCAAATCATTCTCCAGGAATAAATGAGCTCTTTCCATGGATACTTTCATAAGTAACCCGACTATTATTAATTCAGACATCAAGTCACACTCCTATAGGACTTTGTGCAATGGAATCTGGAAATACCATCCCACTATCATAGAGTAATTGAGTCATACAGCATGGAAACAGACCCTTCGATCCAACTAGTCCTAGCCGAACATATTCCCGAACTAAACTAGTCCCACCTGCTCGCTCCTGCCCCAGATCCCTCCATCATGTTTACCATCACTTCGGATTGCAATGGATTCTCTGGAGGGCAAGCTAAATCTTTCTCCAGTAAAATAGTAGTTAAGTAGACTCTGTATCACTTAATAAAGTTATGGGCTTGGTTGTCTCAGTAGAATAAATAATCGGGTATCAGAGGGCTGCTGGTATCTTTCCTTTAGACAAAAAAAAACTTTATTATCTCTCATCTACCTTATTTACTTCTTCTGCAGTGTTTACCTCCAGTCACTTACTTAGTTACAGCTACAAGTTAATCTGTTGCATTTTTCTTTCCAATTTCCTTGTTCTTAAGTACTCCAAAAGTTCCACGGATTTCTCTTGCAAGTTCTTGCAGTCCAAAAGAAAATGTCCCACTTTGTTACAATGAAACAACCTTAGCTTCAGTTTTCCAAATCCACCTTCAGTGTTTTCATTTCAAAACTGAGAAGATCTTGGGGTATTCCCATCTATCCATTCTTTATCTTGGCTGCTTGCCGTCCTTTTACCGTCCCATTTTCCAACCCTTTTGAATTTATGTGGGTGGCCAGTTTAGAAAAAAGGTTTTGCTTATGAAACAATTCATAATTATTAACAATTACTAATTCCTATTTAATGATTGCAGCTCTTTGGTCCTTCATATGGCTTTTTATTCTGGAAGGGAGGAAGTTTTTAAATTCCTCTAAGAAAATATCTCCAAGGATTTCATACATGGTTTCAGCTCATCAAAATTACCTGCCAAAACTACTTCGCTTAACTCTTTCAATTTCAACATAGGTTTTTCGTGGACAGTTTCCTTAAATTCCTAAACCTTTGCCTACATGCCTCAGGTAGTCACCATGTGCAGCCAATATAGCTTTCTCTACATCCCTCAAAACCTCCGTTGACAGTGAGGCATAAATTTCCTGTGCTTTACCCATGCAGGTTAAAGGTAAAAAAATAAAGTTGCCATAGCCCAACCGGACCATAGGGTTGCTGTCTCATTAGAGAGAGATGACTGGTGGTGGTTTAATGTGAAGGTCATCATGCCTTAAGAGAGGAAAGAGACTGAGAAGGAGAACCTTCTCAGCCAGTGTGAGAACTGAACCCATGCTGTTGGCATCACTCTGCATCACAAACCAGTTGCCCAACCAACTCCAAATTAACTTGATAAGTAATGTCCAAGTTTCCTTTAGCTAATTGTTTTGCCTCACTATTTTCTCCAAGAACAAAGAATACCTCCATATCCTTTACCTCAAATTTTGGGATGGCCTGTAAAACTTCAAAATTCCCTTACTGGGCTTTAGATGATGACTGGGATTTCTCTCATCAAAATATGTGTCAGCATCTGATATCTCCTGTTTCAAATGCAGCATTTTAAGCTTAAATTCATGACCTCTCTCTTCCTTTTCTGTCCACAATTCCAATTCTAATCATCTCTTTTCCATTCCTTTCATTTTCATGTCCTTTCTTTTTAATTCCACTTCTCTCTCCTTTTGTTCTCTGCTCACTGTCTTTTATCCTCCTTTGGAATTCCATCTCCAGCATTTTCAAGTTTTCTTCTTGTTTAAGCTGCTTCAACCCTATTTGAAGTTTCATTACGCCGAGAGTGGTGAGCCTATGGAAGCCACTGCCACACAAAGAGGTTGAGGCCAAAACACTGAATGTTTTCAAGAAGGGTCGAGATATTGTTCTTAGTGCTAAACAGATCAAAGGGTGTGAGGAGAAAACAGGAGCAGAGTACTGAGTTGGATGATCAGCTATAATCATATTGAATGGTGGAATAAGTTTGATGGGCTAAATACACTTGCTCCTATTTTCAATGTTACTAATACCACACCCAAATCCTCAAGGTCTGTTTCTAATGATCACTGTTGAGCTCCCAATATCCTGTTACAATCCACTTGGATTCTCACATGATTCATGGATTCTCAAGCCCCACTACTCCTGGGGTCATCTGAAAATGTCATGATTTAAACAAAGCATGCAAACTCCTCAATTTTCCCATCGGTTAGAATCAAGTTAAGGGTAAGCACTGACCAAGTTCCTGTATTTAACAAAAATTGCTATTATTACAAATAAGGGCATCTTAATAACAAGTTAACAGTCAAAACCTATCATTTTATTAGTCCAATGGTCAACACTCTAACCCACTTTAAGACTCCCAGAAACGTGTACAGACAGACAGAAAAACAAATGAGACATTGGTTTTACGGCTGGAGGGAAAACTAGAAAGCACAGTTTAATAGCACCAAACTACAGAGTTTGTTGAGGTGTTCCCATTGACTTGCCAAGACTTTCTGTTTTCTAATCTTCTTTCTCCAATTTCTTTGAATTTGCTGCAGGAGGTACAGGACAATTGCTACACTAACTAAACAGTTTCCCAGCTACTGACTAAAGGCAACAGCTCACAGTAATTGATGGGAGAAAATAACTGGCTTTCTTCAGGCACTTTTTTTCTTCAGAGAGAGACACAGAACTTTCCTTTCCAACACATGGAGGCTTCTCCCTTTATCCTTCATACCCACAAACTGTTCATCTACTCTACAAACCAATCAAAAAGTTGCTGGACTGATGGCCTTTGGTATCCATGACTAGTCTAAATTGCACAAACAAATCAGTTTTTTGTTGCGAATCAAATCAGATTCTGCACACAAATCCCTGTGCCGTGCCTTCTACAAACATCTTTTCACTCACCTTTTCCCACATCGCTTGAACAAAACAGCAGTGTAAATATGACATGAACTGGATTTCTGCATCTTGTTTTTAAAAGTGCAGCAATCTCTTCCAAATCCTTGAGATTAAAACAATCCCTTTTGCCATCTTCATCCACAATCAAAAACACAGAAATTATAATATGGTCTTTACACGTTGCATTGGTTAAAGACGGTTCAATCCACGTTGTGAATCTAAGTGGATGGGAATTTTCCATTTTTTACAAGCAGCCCTTTGAATTCATTTTATTTCATTCAACTCATTTCCAATCTGTTTAGGAGCCAAAGCTTCCATTATCAGAATTAAACATGTAGCCCCCTCAGCCAAGAAGAGTGATGGTTGGATTTAAGTCTACTCCATATTATCACATCTTATGATTGTCAAGGAGTTCAAGAGAGAACTTGTACAATAATGCAAGGTTTGCCACTTACATCTTTGAAGATGTTAATCAGTGCAATTTTAAAAACTTTGACCTTCTACCCAATGCTTTTCAAAAGTGGATAATAATACAAAGAAGAAAAGTTTTTCTTGAAAGTAGAAAAAAGCTAAATTGGAAGGAGAACGTGACGCGCAATATTTCCAAGGAAATTGTGCCCCCCATGTGAACCTCTTCTCGTACCTTACACCCACCTACAATTTTACGACCTTCTGCTACTGGCATCCTCTTGATGCCACACCCTGCATCTCTCCTCCATTTCATCACCTTCCTAGGTGTAGTGATTGGAACCAGGGCCAAGTGGATATCACTAACTATGAGATTTTTGATTGCGGTTGTTAACCTGGGTCAATCAGGGGGTCCTGGCTGGCAGATATAAACATGAAGTTCAGAAAGTCTCCTCAGTCTGGGGACTGACTTTGAGCTGGCTGGTCATAGCCCATGTACAGTGCACATATAAATAAAAGGTGACTTGGTGAAGGGATGCTGGCCTCTGTGTAGTTACTTCACTAAGTACAATGTACCAAGATTTTCTCTAACACCCCTTATTCAATGACTGTTCGCTTAATTCTACTAGAACAGGCATCATCTCTACAGCCAGCGTTTCTATGTCTTACAAATTCCATAGCATGTACATTGAACCCTTGTTAGATGACTTTGCAGTGTTTTGCTTGGCTCTGGTCTTTGACTTATAAAAATGACATGCAGGTACCGGAGAGGGTGAAAGTGATTCTAAAAAGGATGTTACTGGAAGGGCGAGATCATACCTTTCTGAAAAGATTGAAAATGTGGGACTCTTTTCTTTAGAAAATAGAAAGGTAAGAAGGACACCTCATATAATTACTAGAGACTATGAAAGGGTTAGATAAGAAATATGTAGAAAGATGCTTTCAATTAGGACGAACAAAACTAGGTACCATAGGAATAAAATAGTAATTCATAAATAGAAAAGAGTATTCACAAGAAACTTATTTACCTAGAGAAAGATTAGGATATGGAAAGTGCTACCACAGGGAGTCGTTGCTGAAATAGCCTAGATGCATTTGAGGAGAATCTAGATATACACAGGGGAAAATGAAATTGAAAGTTATGCTGATAAGATTAGATGAAGAGGGGTAGGAAGATGTTTGTGTGCAGCTTAAACACCAACATGAACCCACATCTGGTCCAGACAATCAAAAACATTTTTATTTTCAAACATGTTGCCATATGTCAGAGAAAGGTATAGGCTCTCAGCTAACATTAGTCTGGTGTCTGGTAAAAATCATCTATTATTCTGATAGTAGAGAGATGTCAGAAATGGTAGTACAGAGGAGCAATGCAAAGTGAGGAAAAAATAATTACAATGTAAAGAAGGTAATGCCATTGTAGAAAAGACTAACTATGAGGTTGTAGATATGCTCGCCGAGCTGGTGGGGTTGGTTGCAAACGTTTCGTCACCCTGCTAGATCACATCGTCAGTGCGCCACCGGTGAAGCATTGGTGTTCTGTCCCACTTGTTATTTATATGCCTCAGTTTGTTGGGGTGTTTGGTATCATTCCACTTTTGTTCCTCACTGGTTTGTACACAGGGTCGAATTCAACATGTTTGTTGATGGAGTTCCGGTTAGAATACCAGGCCTCCGGGAATTTCCTGGTGTGTCTCTGTTGGCTTGTGTGATTATGGATGTGTTATCCCGGTGGAATTCGTGCCCCTCTTCAAAAAAAAATGAAAGAACTGCAGATGCTGTAAATCAGGAACAAAAACAAAGTTGCTGGAAAAGCTCAGTAGGTCTGGCAGCATCTGAACAGTTCTGAGGAACGGTCACTGAACCCAAAACGTTAACTCTGTTTTCTCCTTCACAGATGTTATGTTCGTGTCTCTCTTTGTGCGTGTGCAGTGAGATAAGTGAGAATTGGTTGTGTCTCTTGGTGTCTAGTTGGTGTTCATTTATCCATTTTGTCAATACGGATTGTATACTGACAAACAGAATGTACCTAATGACCTCAACTTTACAGGCTTATATAATAATGAATTCCACAGACTCACTATCGTCTGAGATGTGAAATTCATTCTCATCTCTGTCTTAAATGGGTAACTCTTAATTCTGATATTTTGCCCCTGGTACTAGATGCTCCCTCAAGGGAAAATAACCTCTCTGCATCTACCTTGTCAAGTCTTATTCCAATACTCCATTCCCTTTGGAATACAGGCCAACATTCCATTTGTCTTCCCTGTTACCTACTGACTTTGTCCATTCAAATATACTGAGATATTCTATTCTTCCTGCCAGCGTGCATAATCTTACATTATATTCCATCTGCCAAATTTTTCCTGACTCACATAAGTGCCTATATCCCTCTGCATGCTCTTCATGTGATCCTTATCACTTGTCTTCCCACCTATTTTTGTGTTATTCAGAAACTTGGCTAAAGTACAAACACCTTCCTCATCAAAGCAATTAATATATTGCAAATAATTTTTACACTAGCACTGAGCTCTGTGACACTCTACTAGTTGCAGGATTCCATCCTAAATATCCCTAACTCTGTCTTCTGTTAGTTAGCCAATCCTCTATCCATGCTATCTCCAAAACCATGGATTCTTATCTTATTAAGTAGCCTAACACGGGATACCTTGTCGACTTTTGGGCCTAGGCCCTTTATAATAGACTTTCGTGTTTTCCCAATGACAGATAACCGGGCTATAGTTACCTTTTTTTGGTCTTCTTCCCTTTTTGTATAAAGGTGTTATAGAGTAGGTTTCCAATCCTTCAGTACTTTTCAGGAATCTAAGGATTCTTGGAAGTTTACGACCAATGCATTCACTGTCTCTGTGGCTACTTGTTTAAATATCCTACGATGCATCTCATCAGGCTGAGAGGTTTCATCAGTCTTTAGCCCCATTAGTTTCCCTCATACTTTTTCTCTAGTAATAGTTATTGTATTTATTTTCTCTCCTCCTTTCCTCCCTTAACTAATTAGTATTTTTAGAATTCTACTGGTGTCTTCTACTGTGAATACTCATGCGCTGTATTTATTCAACTCCCCTGCCGTTTCTCTGTTCCCTATTTTTAATTCCCTAGAGTCATTCTCTAAGGGACCAATGTTCACTTTGGCCTCTCTCTTCCTTTTCATAAATGATGTTTGTCATGAGTTTACTTGCTAGTTTGCCCTTAAAGTTTATTTTCTCCCTCTTTTTTGGTGATCTTTTGTTTTTTTAAAACTTTCCCAATCCTCTGGCTTACTACTAATGTTTGCTACCTTGTATGTTCTTTTTCTTTCAATTCGACTCTGTCTTTAACTTCTCTGGTTAACCATGGTTGGCTTCTTGCCTTCCTACAATCCTTGTTCCTCACTGCGACATATCTTTGATGTGAGTTTTATTTCAAACATCTGCCATCGCTCCTCAACCACCTTCACAAGCAAACTCCTTTCCAAGTCCACTCCAGCCAGTTCTGCTCTTGTTCCTTTCTGAGTGCTTATTTAATTTTAGTGCAGTTGTTTTCAAGCCAAGTTTCTCCTGGTCAAACTGAATGCTAAAGTCGACTATGTTATGTTCACTGACTCTGAGGGGATCTTTTACTTGGAGTTCGTTTATTAAACCTGTCTCATTTACTCATCACCAGATCCAAATTGCCTGAGCCCAGACTGAATTCACAACACACGAAACTATCCCAAATACATTCTATGAATTCTTCCTTGTAGCTACCTCTGCCAGTCGACCTTTACCAATCTACATGAAGATTAAAGTCACCCATGATTAATGTACTGCCTTTTTTACATGCCCTCATTATCTTCTGATTTATTCTCTGTCCTAATGTATAGCTATTGTTGAAAGGTCTATAGCCTGCTCCTATTAGGGACTTCTTCCCTTTGTCATTTCTTTCCTCCACCCACATGGATTCCACATTTTCTGATTCAAGATCTTGCTCTTGTACCTATTCCATGTCTTACTAACAAAGCCATCTCATCAACCATTCCTTCCTGTCTGAATGCTGCTGAGTTGCTCAGGCACAACCTTTAACTAGATTTAAGTAAATGGCTATTTCTATGTCATTGTTTTATGGGTAGTTTGTGATTGGTACATAGGAAACGAAGCTCTCAGGTCCAACCTAAGTTCTGAACCTTTTTACACTGCCAGCTCACAATCACTCAACTTGCGGACAAATCTGTAAGTAAGACCCACCCGCATAAAGAAAACAGGTCAGAGGAACCACTGAATATCAACACTGGATTGTCGAACCTTATATTCATAAATCCACCTGCACTTCTGGATTACAATTTTATTCTGGGAGCAGACAAGAGGAGGAGACCTGAACTAAAACCGGACTTTGGATGATTTTATAATACTGTGGACTGACGTCACTTTCAAGAATTTTAATTAATATGTTCCAATGACAAGGTTAGAAATGTCATGAAATATAATTTCAGTGGTGCAGTATTATCCTTTTAATATGTACATTAACTGTGGGGAGGTTCATATTATATTTATATGAAAGAAGATTAATGAGTACTAAAGAGAACAAATTCATTACAGTAGAAATTACTATAATTGCTTCAGTACTATAAATATCCACAGATGCATCTTTTTAAGAAGTCATTAGCATCCCTTCATCCATTTGGAGATTGAAGCCATATTTCAGAAGTTGTGGTCCAGATCGGTGTTTAGTTTTTACCTGTTTTTACGCCAGTCTTAAAGGTTGGATTATTTGTTGATCTTGAGCCCAACCCAATAATTCAGGCCAGGGTGTTAACCTCACTTAACTGCAAAGGACACAATCATTTAGTTCAGCCTCCCATAGACACCAATAGAGTTTAGGGGAGGCAGGGGCATATTGCCAATGAACTAGTAATCCATAGACTCTAGGTTAATGCTTGAGGAACCTGGGTATGAATTCCATCAGAGCAGAAGGTAAAATTTGAAATCAATTTAAAAAAAACTCTGGAATTTAAAACATGCTAGCTTAACAGTGATCATCAAACTATGATTCATTCTCATATAAACCCATCTGGTTCACTAATGTCTTTTAGGGAAGGAAATCATATTTGGTCTGGTCTACATGTGACTTCAGACCCACAGCAATGAAGCTGACAATTATCTGTCCTATGAAATGGTCTTGCAAGTTACTCAGTTGGATCTAAACTGCTACAAAACAAGAAATGAAACTGGACAAACCAGCTGGCATTGACTTTGGCACTAGAAACAATAATGTCAAATCCAGTTCAGTCAACACTGTGGTGTGCTTCTTACTGATTTCTGATGCTTGTGTCAAATTGGGGGAGCTGTCCCACAGACTCATCAAATAAAAGCTTACCAGGTCATACTCATGGAAGCATACCTTATTGGCAATATTTCAGACACAGCTATGCCTGTCCCATTTGCAGGACAGGTCCATCAGAAGTGGTATACTGTCTGGAGGAAGTTACCTTGGGAACCCTCAACATTAACTCTGGACCCAATGGAGTCTCATGACATCAATAAAAATAAGCAAAGAAACCTCTTGCTGATTACCATGGGATAGGCAATAAATGCTGCCTAGCCAGTGACACTCTTATCCCGTGAATGAATAAAAAAAATATAAAAAACCTGCATCACCTCCCACCTCGGCTGATGGATTACTATTACTCCATGTTGAACACCATTTGGAAGAGGCATGGAGGGTGATAAGGGCACAAAATGTACTCTGGGTGGGGAAATTGACTGTCAATCAGCAGGAATGACTCGATGGTATCACAAATGATTGAGTTGGACAAGTCCTAAAGGGCACAGTTGCTAGCTTGAGTCTGCAGCAGATGGTGAGAAAATGCATAGTAAGGAAAAGCCTACTGAATGTTATCCTCATCGACTTACAGACAGATGTATCTGTCCATGATCATATTCATAGGAGTGACAATTGCATAATTCTTGTGAAGCCAAAGTCTCATCTTCACTTGGGGGATATTCTCCGCCGTGTATGGCACTACCTCCCATGTTAAAATGGGACAGTCTAAATGGGATGTAACAACTCAAATCTGGGTGTTCACAAGGTGCTGTGTGCCATCAGCAACAGCAGCAGAACTGTACTCAACAACAATTTGCAACCTTGTAACCTGCCATATCCTACACTGTACTATTACCTTCAAGCTGGGGATCTCTACAGTTCAACGAAAAGTGCAGGAGGGCACACCAGGAATTGCATAAGTCACACTTAAAAATGATATCTATCTAGTGAAGCTACACACAACTAGCAGGAAGTAACATTTGTGGCTAGCGATTCCACACCAATGGATCAGATCTAAGATCTACAATCCTGCTATATCCAATTACAAATGGTAGAGACTGATTAAGAAACTTACAGGAAGAGGCGGCTCACCAACGTCCCAGCCCTCAAAGATGGGGAGCCCAGCACAACAGTACAAAAGGCTAAAACATTTTCATCCATCTTCAGTCAGAAATGCCAAGTGGATGACCAACTTGGACCATGTCTGAGGTTCTTAGCATGGCAGATGTCTGTCTTCACTCCAAGTGATATTAAGAAACTGCTGAAGGAACTCCATGTTGCAAAAGATATGGGCTCTGACAACATTCCAACAACAACACTAAAGAATTTTGTTCGTGAATTAGCCACACCCCTACGCAAGCTGTCCTTTACTGTTACAACACTGACATCTATCCATGTGAAAAATTGTCAGTTTTCTCTTGTCCATGAAATGCAGGACAAATCCAACCCAGCTAATTACCATCATATCAGTGCACTCTCAATCTTCAGCAAAGTAATATTCATGGTTATCCACAGTGCCATCATGTTGCATCTGCTCATCATAACCTCTGGTTATAGTAGATGCTGATCTAGGACCAGGCAGCATAGTCTCAGAAGAAAGGGGTGACAATTTAAGACTGAGAGGAGGAGGAATTTCTACTCTCAGAGAGCTGAGTGTCTTTGGAACTCATTGTCACAGAGAACTGTAGGGGCAGAGTCCTTGTATTTATTTAAGGCTGAGATAGATTCTTGATCAATAGGGGAATCAAGGGGAATGGGGAAAATACAGGAAAGTAGACATGAGGAATGTCAGATCAGCTACAATCCTATTGAATGGTGGAGAAGACTCAAGGCCGACCAGCCTACTCCAGTTCCAATGTGATATGGTCTTACCTGCTCACTGGTGCTCAGTTTGAATTTTGCCAGGACCACTTAGCTCCTGACCTCATTACAGAATTGAATTTCAGCCCTAGGCTTTAACTCCATTTCCTAGCCACGAGTCCCATTCCCCCCCATTGCCATTGTCTCAGGCTGGACCAGATCCTGCTGGGTTTCTGAATACATCACAAAGACCATCCTTGCCCAGCTCTATCCTAACTTAGCTCATCTGCTAAAATCCATAGTCCTGCTAATGATCTCTCAAGAGAAAACTCTTGCAATGCTGTCCCAGCTGATCCACCATCTTCCACATTTCATAAATTTCAGTTCATGCAAAGCTTTGCTGCCCATAACCCAATTCAGACCAAATCTTATTCGCTCATGATTTCTGATTCCTGACCCATGTTAGTTGGCCCCAATACTCCAAAATTTAAATTCCCACCCTAATATTCAAATTCCCCTCATAGCCTCAACCCTCCTTATCTGATAACTTCTCCCACTCTAGAATCCTCCAAATTTGGCCTCTTATTTTCCCAGTTTTATCACTCCCGTGTCCCACCACCAATGGTCACTATGCCTTCCGCTGTCAGCCTCTACACTTCTCTCTCAAAACCTTAACTCATGCTCTGCCATATAAGCTGTTCCTTCAAGTCGGCATGATTAAACAAGCTTTTGGTCACACATCTTAATGTTCAATTTCACCAATGCTTGCCTCATTACCGGCCACTGAAATGCCCTCGAGGCTGTTTATTTTATTAAAATTACTAAATGTTGCATTTAAGTAAAATTTTGAAGCCTTGAAATATCCCTACAAAATGGGTAGTCAAACAGGAGGCTGGAAGAACACAGGAAGCCACGCAGCATCTGGAGGTAAGCAGAAGTCAACGTTTCAGGTATTGCCCTTCTTATGGAACTTCTTTCCTCCAGATGCTGCCTGACTTGAAGTGTTCTTCCAGCCTCCTGTTCGTCTACCTTCAATTCCAGCATCTGCAGTTCTTTTGTCCCTACAAAATGGGTGTTGATTTATATACAGTATAAAAGTGAATTGCTAATGTAGGTGGTCACCATCTTTATTGGTCATTCTGTGGGGTTTGTGTATGGACATGTTTTTTAACTTCCATGCATTTTTATGACACAGCCTGTATGACCTGTTTAATCCCTTGTAGCCAATTAGAAGGCATGCATAAGTAAAACATCACCTCAGAAGTGAAAATTTGAAGCTGATTCCAAATGCAAGTTTAGCACATTGAGGCTAAAAGGTCAGGGTAGGTTAACCTGTATGTTGACTGAATGGAAAAAAAAATGCTTTATGGGTGGCACGGTTGCTCAGTGGTTAGCACTGCTGCCTCATAGTGCCACAGACCCAGGTTTGATTCCAGCCTTGGGCGACTGTCTGAGTGAGTTTGCATGTTCTCCCTGTGTCTGCGAGGGTTTCCACTGGGTGCTCCGGTTTCCCCCCACAGTCCAAAGATGTACAGGTTAGGTGGATTGGCCATGGAAGATGCAGGCTTACAGAGATCAAATGGTGGGGGTTTGGGTCGAGGTGAGATGCTGTTCGGAGGGTTGGTGCGAACTCTATGGGCTAAATGGCCTGCTTCCACATTGAAGAGATTCTATGGGCTTGAAAGAAAGGGGTCATTTTATATGCTAGTGAACTTACATGGAACAATCGTAAACCACAAAATCCCTACAGTGTGGAAGCAGGCCATTCGGCCCATCGAGTCCACACCAACCTTCTAAAGAGCATCCTGCCCAGATCCAACCCATCCCTGTAACCCCACATTTCACATGGCCAAACCTGCACATCTTTGGGCTATGAGAGGAAACCAGAGCACCTGGAGGAAACCCACGCAGACACAGGGAGAATGTGCAAACTCCACACAGACAGCCACACAAGGGTCCCTGGGTCCCTGGCACAATGAGGCAGCAATGCTAACCACTGTGCTGCCTAATCTACTATATAAATGAACATTGTAGCTGTTGTAGAAGAAAACAGATAAAAATTGTTTTTTTCAGAAAATGTAAACATTTTCCATATCCGAAGAAGTTGACAGCCATCTTTACCACTGAGTAAACTAGAATTGACAATATTTCTTTACACAGCAAAAGCCAGTTTGAGCTTGAAGATGCCCTACAGCCAGTTGGTTATCAGGTGCTCCTTCATGTAAAACTGAACACAATGTCAAGCATCACTTAAAATTCAAAGCCATAGTAACAAAAGCACGAAGGTAGCATTTTGCTCATTTTGCTGGCTCAGATCAATCCTGATAGCACAATGATAAAGATGCTGATATTTATCTGCAGATCCATTAGTTCTGCATGGTGTGGAACTCATTTTAATCCTGCCTTAAAGATTGAGTGCAAATAATACTCAAATTTTCTCTTATAAGCTCATCTGTATACTTATTCACCACATCAAGTGCAAAAGTAAAATCTAAGGTGAAAAGAATGTGTGATGACCGAAACAGTTGAGAGAAGTGCTGCAACAGGGGGCAAATATGTTGAAAACCTTTGTAAAGCCTTAAAAGAAATTACAGCATATTGGAATATTCAAAGGGATAAAAAAAAAAGGCCAGTGGGAAAGGGAAAGGAATATTTAAGAATAGACATGAGTTTGGAGACAAGCGATGGGTACCCCGTTTGTTGGCAGCTAAATTGCAGGGAGGACAATGAAAGATCAATATTGTGGAACTGAACTAGTGCTAGACACAGAGGTGATTGCTTTGGTGTTCCCAACATTCAGCTAATTCTATGATTCAATCTAATTTGATATCAGATAGACAGTCTGACAGGAGCAAGATGGTCATGTGATAGATTGAAAGGGTGGTGAAGCACAGCTGAGTGCTGTCTGCATACAGATAGCAGTAGATCCTACTCCTAAGAACAATGTCACCGAGATTCAATTGAGGAATAGCAGGGAGTTCTGAGTAGGTCCCTGGGATAGTTCTGATCATGATGGCGCAGCGAAGCAAAACAGACAACATTAAGAGATAGGCAGACTTCACACAAGGAAATGGGAATGGACTATTTTAATGAATCCAATGGGATTAGACAATACAGGGCAGATGGTGAAGGAGCATATCATGGATAATCAACCATGAGAAACGCTGAGGAAAAGTTAAGAACAGGAAAGTGTTAAGAGGAGTGAGAAGATTGGTTACAAAGTGGGGTGGGGTAGTGTGTCCGTAACAGGGGAAGCAGGGAAGGGTGATGTCGAAAGAAAATGTCATGTCAGGGTCTGGAGTATAAGTGATCTGGGTAAGATGCCTTTGGGGCTGACGGACAGTATGAGATCAGTTGAATAGTTACTTAGGATTTAGACTATGTTTTTAATAGTCTAATATTTCCTGAGCAATTATTGAAGTAATTTCATCAGAACCCTTAAAGAATTCACCAATTTAAAATGGATATTTTCAAAGGGTTCCAATCTTAGGTGAATTACTCAGCAGAATCCTCAGTTTCCTTGGTAATTCCTTCAGTGTGTGCTATGATGGGGACTCTGTAGGATCTTCATATACGACTCCCATGTACCCTTAAATAATGACTGTCTGAGAGATTCTAGTCACTGGAGGCAAGTTCTCAGAATCCATTCTCCCAAGACAGCAAACAACTTTTGCATTTCAATGATTTCATTTCTCATTCTTCTGAACTTCAGAGAAGACAGTAGCATTCTACTTGATCACAGTTATCCAGGCAGCTCGACCTCTGACATGTCTTGTCCAAGCACAGCAACAGACACAGTCATGGTCAATTACATTAATCTGTGTGTTTGTTGCTGTGGAGGAAATGGAGTCCAAATACAGATGGCTGGGAGTGCAGTTCTGTCACTTGGTATTATAATTGATGACCTGGCATGACAGCATGAGTGCTAATAATGTTTAACTTTTAAATTTTGACAAATGTGAGAATCATTGTCGTCAATTATGCCACACCAAAGCACAAACTCCTTCAAGTACACATCGATCATAACCCATCTGTTTTGTTTGTCTGTGCCAAGGTGCGTGGCAAGGGAGACAATGCCACAAACCTGCTCTTTGCTTTTTGGTTTGAAAAGCAACCCATCATATTTCTCTTTTATTTCTCTCTGAGAAGGAGGGCCTATCCTTTGGTGTAGACTTCCCTTCAAAACTCAACTAAATTCCCTGGGAATTTTTCATTCCAAGCGAAACATTTTAGCACAAAGCCTCATCAGAAGACACATCTCATTTTCAAATCTCTCTGACGGCCTCTCTGTCCTTATTCATCTCTATTTTGTTTTGTATAAAGAATAGTTAAGTAACAAGGACCAACTGCAGTAAACACATCCATTCTCACTGATGGATATGTTAATTCGGTGCTTTTCTATTTTACACATGAAATATAATCCAATATTTCAGTTTTTGATGTTGACATCAGCCCTACTGATGTGATTTCCTCCCCAGGGAACAAAACAAAATGTGCACCTAAACATAATCTATGCTTGCCTTGTAATAGTGTTGATTATTTGTCTTGACAATTTCTCCAGTAGTCTGTGTAAAGAAAGAACAACTATATGTGGCCCAGTCCTTGATTTGTGTTTTAATTCAGCTTATTTGATTGAATATTGAGCTGGCTACAAATTAAAGTGTATTCCAACTGCTTGTATTTAAATTGCACCTGTTCTTTAAAAGGAAGGCATCTCAATGTACTGTGCAAGAAGGAGAAAAGTGTCCAGTCATTAGCTAACAGACAGAAGGATGGATAGCTCAAATGGGCACCTAAGATACACACAAAAGGAGAGAGATTTTGATGACGTTCCTGAAAATGAAGTGGAAAATACCATGGCGAAGAAAGTTGGAAAAATATAATTCTAGATTTATAGGATGAATAGGTACAGAGGGTGCATTTGGGTCACTGTGGCACAAGAAATAGTGAGGTCTGGTTTTCAGAGTGTTGAACATATCAAGGAATTTTCTCCTGCTTCATTTCCAAAATACAAGTGGGTTGTCAACAGAGAGGACTGGAAACAAAAATGCTGGAGATCACAGCAGGTTAGGCAGCATCTGTGGAGAGAGAGCAAGCTAACATTTTGAGGCTAGATGACTCGTCATCAGAGCCCAACACTGTCAACAGTGAGCTCCATAAAAGCAGGAATATTGAAATCAATATTCTAGGTCACAGGAGCCCACAACAGAGTGGGTATGCACTGCTGCCTCAGAGCGCCAGGGACCCGGGTTCGATTACAGCCTTGGGTGACTGTCATTGTGGAGTTTGCATTCTCGCCCTGTGTCTGTATGGGTTTCTTCCAGGTGCTCGGGTTTCTTCCCACAGTCCAAAGGTATGCAGGTTAGGTGGATTAGCCATGATAAATTGCCCCATAGTGTCCAGGGATGTGCTGGCTAGGTGGATTAGCCCTGGTAAATGTCAGGCTATGGGGATAGGGTGAGGGCCTGGGTCTGGATGGGATGCTCATTGGAAGGTCAATGCAGTCCCAATAGACCGAATGGCCTCTTTCTGCACTGTATGGTTTCTATATTCGATGAACACGGAGGAAGGCCAGGTAATTCCATATGTACAGGAAAAGGGAAATATAACCTGAAAGATGCTACATAAATGCAAGCTTTTTTTCTCCTTTCTCAGCTTTAATGACATTCTGTTACAGCAGTTTTTATTTATCCATATCATACTATAAAATGGGCAACCCATGAAGAAAGCAATCTCATTTAATTAATGGAGGCAGCTATAAGAAAGAGCTAGGTGTTATCATTAAAATGTTCTAATAATCCTGATGCTTCTAAATAGTGACAAAAAACAGGCCCCTGGGTGCATCAAAACAGTGTGAAAAAGCGGAACAGGGCAATTAGTGTTGTGATTATGTTGATCCAAATAAGATAGTAAGAATAGGATCTGAAAGTTTCAAAAGAAGCAGAGAAGGCAATTTAAAAAAAAAATACCATTAATCATTTTGATTTGTAGCATAAGCTACAACTTGCAGTGCAATGGCATCCTCAATTACACTAAATGCCCTTCTCTGTATAGAAATGTGGAAAACTTCTATTGAAGCTGTTTTGCCAGAGTAGCAGTATATTTTTAAAACATATTTTTGCTTGAAAAGGATTTCGGTCAAATAATTTCTTTGAAAATTGAAGCTGAGCAATACTGGCTCAGTCTTATTCTCCCACATAGTCAGAATCTCCAGCATTATTCAGAAAAGATTAATGTGTTAACATTTTTTCTATTGAGGTTAAACTTCTATTCAGATGCTTAATATTCAAACCAAACATCCATCATCACACTGGAGTTTTGCTCAAGTGTCACACTGAAGAATAAATTAAAGCTGCAGGAAGTAAATACCCTCAACCATGTTGGGATAAATATTAAGTAGATCCATGCTGAAGAAATAAAGCCGTATTTATATTGCAATGTAACTGCTCATCAGGTCACATCAAAGTGCCTTATTGTAAATGAATAGTGTTCAATTACAGACAAATGTAGCAGCAAATTTGGATGACACACAGAATGGGAAGCAGCAAACGAACAAATGACCAGTTATGTTTTACGAACATTAGTTGAAGGAAGTTTGCAGATCAGGAGATAAGGAGAATATTCTTCAAATGGTAGCATTAGACATTTTACACCTACAGAGAAAGTAGGCAGGGTTTATTGTCTCATCTGAATGAAAGCATGTTGTAGTAATGCAATAGTTTTAATTTATATTGGACTTTCAATGTATTAGGAATCTGAAAGATGCTCCACAGGAAAGATAAACAAATACGGGGAGAAAGGTCATCCGCTTGAACTGGCAACTGTTTTCCTCTCCACAAATGTTGCCTGACCTGCTTAATATTCTGAGTATCTTCTGTTTGACTGTAAACCAATTTTGACACTGAGCTAAATAGGAACATATCAAGACAAATGACAAAAATATGGTCAAAGGACTAATGTTTAAGCAGTATCTTAAAGGTGATGAATGAGATTGAGAGGGCGAGGGAGGAAATTCTGGAAATTAATGGACAGGCTAACGAAGATACAACTGTTCATAGAGTCATTGACAGAGAAAGAAAATCAGAATGTCACAAGAGGTTAGAATTGGTAGCATGTAGAGATGTTGCAGCGTTGTACTCCTCCATTTTGCACAGTGGGGTGTCAACTTTGATTACTGCTTTTAAGACAGCACAACCATCTGACATTAATTGTTTCACTCACAAGATCTGTTTAGGTCTGAACTGGAAACAGATAATTCACTGAGATTTGTGCATTGCAAGAGTCTCTTGTTTGCTTGTGCCACTTTTAAACTACATTATTCATGGTAACTGGATAAATGCTGCCTTGCTATGTTTAAGATTTAAAAGAATCTATTACACCATTCTGAGATGCCAAACATATTAGAGGAAGGTCAGTTGATTTCACATGGATTAGTCAAAGAAATGTAACCTGTTAATGACTGAATGCAGAGGCTATATGTATAGGTTGAGAGTTTGCTGTTTTGCTGGGAGTTGCACCAGGCACAGGGAATAGGGAATACGGCTCACTTATCAAAAATAAATTATAAAATACCCTATTTGGCACTGAGGCTTTTTTGGCTATGAATCTAATTGATTCAGAAGTGCTACGTTTCCTTCATGTCTGTGAATAAATGGAACTGTGGCCTTAATCCAGATGTTTAACCAGTTTAGCCACAGCACTGGTCGAGTAACAATGGTAGAGGTGGTATAATTTACTTTAAATGGAGTTTTGGAAGTTGGATTGATGGAATTCAGCCAGAATCCTGCAAATAACCTCATGTAGTTGCAAAAGCATATGTCCAGGATGATATATTTGGGAGAGGAATATCAGAATGTAGCTAAGTATGAATCATAGAATCCCTACACTGTGGCAGCAGGCCATTCGACCCATCACTGACCCTCTAAAGAGCATCCTACCCTGACCTACCTCCCCTATCCTATCCTATCCTATCCCTGTAACCCTGCATTTCCCATGGCTAATCTACACACCCCTGGACATTCTGGGCAATTTAGCATGGCCAATCCACCTAACTTGCACATCTTTGGACTGTGGGAAGAAACCGGAGCACTTAGAGGAAACTCACACAGACACAGGGAGAATGTGCAAACTCCACACAAGCAGTCACCTGAGGGTGGATTCGAACCTGGGTCTCTGGGAGTGTGAGGTAGCAGTGCTAACCACTAAGTCACTAAGCCACCATGCCACCCCAATACCTGCATTTTATAGAGAACGTTTCAAGGGAGAAACACGAGTTGGGTTTTGTGCGTGGATAGAGTTTTATTTTCAGCTTAATTTCAGGCAGAGTTATATGTCTGACACACAATAAGGGCTTTCAACTTGTCTTTGGGCTGAAGCGGCAGCCTGATTTTAATGTGTGTGGAAAAAGAGCTGTGGTCAATCCCGCCCGCATAAACCCACAACCTTATCTATGAGAAAAAAAGTTGCAAATGCAATGCTATGGGCTGAAGAATTTTAATTTTTTTTCAAATATACTTTGGGTAGATGAAGAAAATATTTCATCCGCATTTAAAAACTGTGGATGATCAATTTGAACCATTAGAATCCCTACACACTGCATAGGAAATTACACTAAAATGCAGATATCAAACTGATGTACTTTGGTGTAACTAATGGTCTATCCTCAACCCAGTGAATTTAATGCATTTCAGTAATTAATCAACTGTACAGTTAAATCAATATTCTAATTCCGTTCTTTCTCATTAATCTCTGGATATTGTTAAGTCAAGATTTTTCTGAGTAGCTAATTTAATAATTTACATAGCTGTAGTTATGTGTAGAAAGTTACTATTGGTTTGCTTCTCCAATCAATCATCTGTCTATCAGACTAATAAAGCAAAATTGCCTATTGGAAAATGAAATTTCAGGCTGAAATCTAGATTTCAGCTGTTTCATTACAACTAATTGCACCTTGTGAACAATATTTGTCCTAGGTGCATGGGAACAGGAGTAGACCGTCCAGCTCCTTGACCCTGTTCAGTGGGATCATGGCTGATCTGTGGCCTGACTCCATATACCTGTCTTTGGCCCACACCACTTAATACCTTTGCTAAATAAATATTTACCTATATCAGATTTAAAATTAACAATAGGTATAGCATCAACTGCCATTTGTGGAAGACAGTGCCGAACCCCTAACCCGCCTTTGTACTTAGAAGTGCTTCCTAATATCTGTCCTGAATGGTCGAGAGTGTGCCCCTCGTTCTAGAATCCAACCAGTGGAAATAGTTTATGTTTATCTCTCACTTTTTCCTGTTATTCTCTTTAATACATTGATCATACCATCTCTTAACCTTTCAAATTCTAAAGAAAACAGGACTAATTTGTATAATCTCTCCTCATGACTTAACCCCTGACGTCCAGCATTGGTCTTGCAAACCTATGTTGTACATCCTCCAAAACTAATATATCCTTCCTGAGCTATCCTTGTTTATTAGCAGAGATGTTTGAATTGCAATAACACGGAGGCAAGTCATTATTCCATGTCCATGTGTATTAATCTTTTGAAAAATAAAAACACATGAAAAGTAGCAATTTTAAAAGAGTCAGATTCAGACAATTTTCTACAATTGTAATTGACCAGAATGTTGGAATTTTCTTAACGTATCTCATATTGAGTTCTTTAGACCACAAAACAAAAGAAGAAAAGTCCATTGTTTATTGAGTCTGCTCCATTAGAGAAGGTATCTGGCTGGGTTGTTCTCTACGTACTCTTCGCTAAATCAAGATCTCTGTATTTTTATTCTGACCACTATAGCAAAGCCTATATTCATTCTGGTAAGAGCCCATACTTAATTTGTGTCCATCCACAAAGTATTAGTCTTGATCATGCTGTAACATCTTCCACCTACCTGGATGAGAAAAGCTTCAAAGACACTCAAGTTGCTTAATACCATCCAGGAAATTAGATTGGTACCTCAACCACCACCACAGCACCATTGCTGATCTTGCCAGCAATGCTCATAGTCCATGAATGAGCAAAACTAACTCCTACTCCAAAAATGTTTAGCTTTAGACTTCAGCTCATTAATATATCTCCAGCTTTCATCTTTTTTTTCAGCATTAATAATGCTCTTAAGATATGCAAACATTTTCCTTTTTTAACCATCATTTTCAATGATATTTTAAGAATCTTCAGCTGTGCATTAATAACCCCATTACCAAAAACGGGAAACATCCACCACCTTAATAGATGCTGAGTTAAGATATATGCCATTATCTTAGAACCTTTTTGAGCTGTGATTATTTCTCTATGTATTGGGACAAAAGGTGGGTGAAATATTTCAAGTATGGTTTCATAACCCTTTACACATCATGAGTTATTAATTCCTTTGACTTTCATCCCACAGATCCACATAAATGGTCAGGCACGTTCAGTGGGTGTGGTATTTCACTGCTGTATTTCCCAATTAATGCAGAATTAATACAGAAGCTTATTTAACCTTTGCTTTTGATGGAGATTTATTTGATTGTATGGGGAGCCCTTGGGTTGGAAATTTCTAGCCAGCAGGCTCACTGTGGTGACAGCAGTGGTTTCATAGTAAACAGCAGTGTTGTGGCTTTAGAAAAAGCAAGAGATCGGAGTTCATTGGACCATAGCATTGTAGAAAATGTGTAGTTAATTTGTGCTTCTGAGTCTGAGGAGGTCTTGAAACCTTTGATGCAAACTTATTTTACATTTCTCGTATTTTGTCACTGCAGTTATTAAGGAAGTGACAAAATATGCAGGCATAGCATATTTAATGGAACATTGAGTACGAATGAATAATTGCTATTTACTTTCCTCCTTTTCTCCAAAAAGTACCAATCAGTTGTGGGGTACAACAACAATAATGGACTTCAAAAGGATAACAGTGCTTTGCAGTTTATAATCTGCCTTTGCAAACCTGCACTGAAATTCAAACATGTGTGTATCTGTGGCGGTCATATGAAAAATAGCAAGAAAGTTGTCATTTCAGATTTAAAGCCTAATATTTTCATATGCACAGTTCATTAACTATAACTGCAAATCATTATAGAATTTCATTAAAATGGTTATTTATGAACATTGTGGTTCTAAATAAAAGTGGATTATTACAATTACAACACTTAAACCTTCTGTGCTCACTTCAGAACAATTCACAGCTCACGATATGTTTTATATCTATAATTTGCATGCTTGCTAAATCTTTGAAAAGCTAACAAACACAATGACTTCAAGATTATGGTTTGCCCTAAATGGCTGCAGATTTATTCAGTGTTGGCAGTCCTGTTAATAACAAGCAGATCTTCTGTATATAATTATTTGTTCACAAATCAGGAAAAGGAAGAACACCTTTCCTACATGGTTCTAGCTACTCACCGAGTTACACAGAGTCCCACGCTCTTAGGTTTCTTGTTCAATGTATTCTCATCTTCATAGGTTTTTTCAGTGTGTTCCATCTCTCTCCACTCCCACATCAAGTTTCCTATAACCAACCAGAGGGCACTCAAAATCTAAATAACTATTAAATATGTAATATCAACCAGACATTAAAAGAAATAAAATGATTACTCTTCCAAAATGAAACATTAATATCTAAAATGTAGAATGATATTGCTGCCTTTTCTATTGAGTTACTTTTGAGGCTAAAAGCCAAGTTAATGCACAGAAAACATGGCCCACCTAGAGTTTTTGGACAATCAGAAATCATCAGGTCTTTTGACAGCAATGTCACTGGGGAAGTAGTGCCTGCTACTGCTATAATGACGTTCATTGGAGGTTCAGGATCGAGAGCAATCCAGGCCACAGGTAGGTAATGTCAGGAGAGATTTCACAGGGTTAGAGAAGTTGTGAGAGTGATATATGAAAGTAAACAGTGAGAGTCAAACTGTGGCTGTCAGCATGGGCCCCCTTCTCAATGGTGTGCCCCTCAATCAGGTACTGAATGCTTTTGAACATGGAACTCACTCCTCCTACCACCTCCTGGTAGATGACAAGCAGGCCAGACAGTCCAACCTATCATGCACAATGCATGTCAATAGGCCCATTTGCCACTGTGTTAATACCAGTGGTGGCAGGATGAGATGACTTAAATCATAACTAATTGACCACTGGTGACAGGGTGTAAGCTCATATAGAAAATGCCATTGTTTTACTATTTTTTTATTATACTTGCTATTTTATGATAATTACTGGAAAAACTAAGACTGTAATGACGGTCATGAAATTAGCCATTATCTGTGTCCATTACGAAAAGATGCTAAGTTACATATTGGTTAAGTGATACCACTCTGCAAGTGTGGGACAAGGTGAGGAGATAGGCCTCCTTGAACTCGCAGAGTTGGTATGGGGATTGAACCTGAGCTGTAATGTCAATCTGCATCACATGCTAGCTACTTAGTCAACTGACTGACACAATTACCTAGGACATGAATTACTTCTGCTCATATAATGGTTATCGACTAATGAATCTATTTGACAGCTCATAAACCAAGATCACAGAATCATTTAATTCCAACAGTACAGATAGAGTCCATTTGGCCCATCAAGTCTGCACCAACTGTCTGAACAGCATCCCACCCAGACCCACCCCATCCCCATAAACTCATATTTACCATGGCTAACCCATGTAGCCTACACTTCCCTGGACACTACAGGTCAATTTAACATGGCCAATCCACTTAACCTGCACAACTTTGGACTCTGGAAGGAAACCAGAGCACGTGAAAGAAACCAACACAAGCATGGGGAGAATGCGCAAACTCCACATAGACATTTGCCCAACACTGGAATCCAACCTGGTTCTGAGGTCCCTGGTGCTGAGGCAGCAGTGTGAACCACTCAGTCACCGTGCCATGTTGATCTTCTAAAGTGATTATTCTGTAGCATATTTAACTTAAAAACTTTAATTCTTTAACTTGAAATAATTAATGTTTTCTACTCCCAATAGTATCGACAGGTGTCCATTTACACTCAGTTCCTTGCCGTACTGAAGAGTCCAGGACTTTTTTCTCTTTACATTTTGCTAACCAGAAGTGAATGTTTATGGGGTAGCCTGGCAAGAGCAATGTGCAGAATTTGATGTGCAACTCAGCATTCTGTGTGCCTTATTGGAGTGATTATCAATGATGCAAAATGGCCAATGTGCAAATGCAAAGTGGCCAGTGATGCCACCTGCTTACAACAGGAGAGGCCATAGGAAGCATCCACACACGGCAATGATGCCACCACACATTCTGCACGTATATGGCACTGACAAGGGGTCGGAGAGATGAAGCTAAGGCTTGTGTCCCAGTGAGAGAAGGGCAAGGGGTGGGGGGCGGGTCCCTACACCAAGACCCAGTCTCCTCTTTTTTGATGGGAACGGAGAAAGAGGGCGGCTGCAAGGACAAAATACATTTTGTTCTGTCATGCTTAATTTATATCCAGGCAGCGCCATATTTAGACAGGCAGCTTCTTTTTGTTGCTTGGGAATGACATAGGTTTTCTTTCTGCTCTGCACCACCGAGAGGTCAATGCAGAATCTGCTTCAGAATGATTTCAATGTTTTCTCTATCTGACTCTCTTCATTAGGAGTTTACCTTATACTTTTATTCCAATATATAAAATCTTGTGTTTAACTGCATTTACTTGCATTTTCCATTGTCTTGCATTCTTCCAAATATTGTCTAGTTTCTCGATCTTCTCCTTAAATGTAAATGCATACTCTACTCCTTCCATCCAAATTATGAAGTATATTCTGTGAATCTGACCAGCTCAGTGAGTTTCTGAATCCAGATTATTAATTACGGATCAGACAAATTGATAAAGGCTCCAAAAGGCTATCAATGCCTCATGAAATTCTGTCTCAGCCGGTTCACTGCATTTAGAATAGGATAAAGGTACTAACATCAAAATGAAAAGTTGAAACTTACTCTTTTACGAAGATCATTCTGAAGCATGGCTGACTACAATCCTAAAATTAATTGCATTGTAAAGGTTATAAGTGTAATTATGGGTGAAACAACAGGGAACATTTGTTGAGCCATTCACCTCCCTCCAATAAACACACTATACATACCTTACAGCAGCACGATCACCAAAACGAAGTTAATTTACGGCCAAAAGAAGCAATGCCTGGAAAAAAAATTTAAAAATACAAGTTTTCTCCTCATTCAACCACAAGCTGCAGTAGCTGAAGAACATTCGGTATTAAAACTGGAAGAAGTTCAACAAAATAATTAGATATTTCAGCCTACTCTGACTACATAATTATCCCCATGCCACTTCAATCAAAAGAGAAAATCATGCAAGGTTTGATGTGTGCTCTAAGCTGGAAAGAGCATTATGGTTAAATATTCATAAATGAAATAATCCAAAAATGATTTAGAAAGTGGAAAAAAAATTAATAGTTGCATTTCAAACCATTTTTTTAAACTCCTAGTATCATAGACACATCATATTTTTATAATCAGGCACATATGCACTCATAAATCGTCATATAGTGAATATGTTACGAGGGACAAATACAAGATACCAGGTAATTCCTCTGCTTTTTCTGCACAATAGATTTGTGGGATTCCACTGGAGTGGAAAAACAGTTTAATGTCTCATCTGAAAAGCAATACCATCAGCTCAGCTGGTCATACTACCACCTCTGAGTCAGAAGGTTTTGGTTTTACATTACACTCCTGCATTTGAGCATCAAATCTAAGCTGACACTCCAGTGCAAAACATGAGGAAGTACAAACTGTTTTGGATGAGACATTAAACCAAGGTCTCAGCTGCTTACAAAAGATCCAATGGCACTATTTTTGAAGAGGAGTGCAGTTCTAGATTATATGATCATTATACCATTGCTGTTCATGGGAGCCTGTTGTGTGTCAATCATGGTCCTACATTACAACCATGGCCATATTTGAAAAATGCATGATTGACTGTAAAGTGTCTTCAGCGGTCATAAAAAGTGATATAAATATGCCTTTTTTCAAAAGGATCCATGCTTCCTGAAATTTCTAGTGTTATAGTTAACAAACACAATTCTTAGCCTGGGCTGAGATTTTTCAGTTTAAGCAAAACGTTTCATTGTTGACCAGCAAATTGAGATCCAAGTTGAAATATATGTTACTAGAATTCCGATGTCAAAACAAACAGAGGAAAGTTGGCATAACTCCAAGATGTTCACCGGTTTCTGCAAAAAGGTTTGTGATGTCTAACTGGCCACACTTATGTGTTTAACAAGGCAAGGGATACAAGTACTGGGATGTGGAACACTTTCTAGTTCTGGGTTTTCAATGTCACTGTCAAAAGCAAAGCCTTAACAATTCTGCTGCACTGGTGTGCTTTAACAATGCTTTGCAGGAACAACCTTCAACTCTACTAATAGCAGCTTGCAGACGGAGATTGACAATTACTGACAGAGAATGTTTGGTACTGTGCATTCAGAGACTTATTTCACTTATGCACTCCTCAGCCAAAGCAGTCAAGGATGCACCTCATTAGTTGCCTGGATGTGTACTTATGCTACCCAGCACCCTAGATGATTTTTGTTTTTGATTCTTCTGAACTTTGTATTCTTTTGAAGGAATTTGCCAGTTTTCACACTAAAAGCTTGTTTTCTCTAGGCTGGAAATCTGGAGCACGCCCTCAGGATGAGAGTTCAATAATTTAGGGCTGGGATTAAGAAAAGATCACTCAGAGGGTTGTGCATCTTTGGAATTCTCTTCTCAGAAGGTTTTGGATGCTTCTTTATTTAATATATTCAAGGCTCATGTAGACAGATTTTTAATATGTCTGAGAATCAAAGGCGGTGGGGAGTGGACAGGGAATTAATGCAGAAGATCAGTAATGATTAAACAGTGCAGCAGTCTCTAGGTGGCATATGATCAACTCCTGTTCTTATTTCTGATAAGAATTTCAAGCTCACACAACTTGAACATAATCTTTATGATAATTTCATGACTGATTTATAGCTTAGCGTCTTTGTGCATTTTTATCTTCAGATCAAACATTCCCAGAAGGTAGTAGAAATTGAGTAAAACTATTTCAGTGACAAATTTTCAAAATCCCACAAATCTTTTCATCCAGCAGTACAATGACAACAGCTATTTCAAGCAATTCCTCCCATTATCATATACAGCTCCTTTGCAGAAGTAAGGGTTAATGAGAAAATATTCAGTAAGTAGTTGAAGACTAGTGCAGAATATCTCCGGGCACCAAACAATAAAGTTTAAATACTGAATTATTAGCGAGCACTTCAATTCTCTCACTCTTAATCATTAACTTAGTAGGATGTCTGTTATGAAGGAAGCAGAGATGTCTTTTTAATTTTTTTCATTACTTTTCTCTTTTTTTAATAGACCATGTGTCTTCCCCCATGCTCTTTGTTTGTAATGTTTAATTTTAAATGGCCCACAATAAATTCCTTTACAAGTGAAATCAGAATATGGTTTATTCATGTGTTCAAACCTGGGAGTGATAGATGCAATACATACATCAGCATAATAAAGACAAGTATATAAAAAAAAAGAAAGAAAGGTAAGAGGTTACATTTAAAAGCAACTTATAAATCAAAGATATTGACATTAATTCACAAGTTTTTTGTCTGAGTCATGGAAGTCAGTTCCAATGGAGGTTTTTTTTCCCAGCAGGTTGCAGTTAGGTGGGTGAAGTTGGATAGAGTTTCACAATTTCCTTTGAAGTTGATGAGTGTGCAACAAAATGATGTATGTGTACAGACTCTTCAAGAAAAGAGTCTTTGGCTCTTCTGGGAACCAGGTTTCAAATGAGATTTATTAGAGACTGACTTAGCTAAACCTTGTGTCTGGCTGTGGTGTCACCAGTTACTTTCTTAACATACTGACATAATGTTACCAGCAAACTGCTTCATACCAAACTGAAGCAAGGGTTCAGAAGATGTGCAATTAAACATTTCTGGCAAAGACCAGACATTTTGGTCATGTGGACATAGTAAGGACCGCAGATGCTGGAAGTCAGAGTCAAGAAAATGTGGAGCTGGAGAAGCACAACAGGTCAGACAGCATTGGAGGAGCAGCAAAGTCGATGTTTTGGGTCTGGACTCTTCATCTGAAAGGTCATGTAACAAGGTTCTTGGATGACTAGGCTTCAAATTAATGAAGAATTTTCTCAATATTAATTGGATTTTACCTCTCTGGCCAAGATCATTGCTCCTTTGTAATGAGATCAGTAGTGAGCAGTTAGTGCCTCATCGGGCAAAATGAGTTTTAATAGCTCCTCTTCATTCAGAAGTGCCTGAGGGAGAAGTTTCAGACAGCGCAAGGGTGTGACATTCCAAGAAGATATTGGCTGAATTCTGACCTGGTAACTGCTGATTGAAATCCTTCCACAAATTGTGGCCAACTTGCAGCATGTGATCAACAGGGCTATGTTTCATCCAGCAAATCTCATTTTAAAATTGGAAGGAGGAAGGCATAGCTTTTAAAACAATTTAAGCTCTCTCTTCATGTGGACGTGATACTGTGGTGTGTGTCCTTCAGTAATTTGACAGCTTTTTGAGACAAACACACATTAGTAATGTACCACAATGTAGAGATTTCTTTTAAAAGTTAATTCAAGGACATGGGTGTAACTGACTAGGCCGGCATGTATTGGTCAAATGGCCAATTAATGGTCAGCTGCTTTGCTGTTTTTCCAGAATCAAACATCGGAAAAGTTAGGTAAGAACAGATTTCCTTCCCTGAAGAACATTACCGAAGCAGGTGGGTTTTTTTTAAAATGACAATTAGCTTGGTTAAAGTGGACACCATTAGCTTTTACATCCCTAATTATTCGCCCTGATGAAAGGTCCTTAGCATCACTGAGAAGAACTCACGGAGGTTAGGTTCAAAATACTTGCTTTTAAAAGACTGTGGTTTCTGTGAAGAGAGATCTACAGTGGACCTAGCAACAAGACAAATGTAGGAAACAGGAAACATCTCTTTATCTTATGTTCATAGATCTCAATAGAGCACTGAACTGACAGTAAGGCAGAAATCTTTAGAATTTTTGGAAAATTAGCTATCCACCAAAGTTCCTCAGTCTCATTTGCTCCTGTCTGAAGTGGCTTTCAGGTGAATAAAAACTAGATGTTGCAGCTAATCTGTGCCAATAATTTTGTTTTCCCCAACAAACACAGAATCTTAAACTAATGCACTGTAACAATCCTTTCAAAGTGTACGCTGATGGAATTCCTTGTTCCAATGAGTAAATTTTCCTTTTGCTCAATCTAAGCAAGCAATGCTTCAATAATATTTTCTATCACAGGTAATAAGTTTTATGTAAGTGATGGGTTTTGAATCAGAATTAGAATCTCGCAAACGTTTCTGCAAAAGAGCCACAAAATGGTGCAGAATTTATTTGGTGGAGCAAATTACTGCAGATGCTGAAATCTGCACTGACACAAAAAGTGCTGGAGATCACAGCAGGACGGTTGATTAAGCAATTTCTATTTCCATTCCTCTCCTAAAAGTTCAAACTCTATTTTTTATAGAATCTCTACAGTGTGGAAACAGGCCCTTCGGCCCAACAAGTCCACACCAACCCTCAGAACATCCCACCCAGACCCATCGCCTTTTAACCCACCGAATCTACACATCCCTGAACACTATGGGCAATTTAGCATGGCCAATCAACCTAACCTGCACATCTTTGGACTGTGGGAGGAAACCGGAGCAAGATGTACTTCCACATAAGTACATTCCCAACAGAGGTTGCTGGATAGCAACCAGGAATGAGAATCCAAGATGATTTTCTCCTTCCCCACCACGCTGATTAGCTATTTAAGTACTCTAACTACCAGTTCAGCTGAAATCTGCTCACTCAAAAGAATGGATTGATCCTCATTCCTTCAAGTTCCAAATGGCTTTGATAGTCATTAAATTGTGCTGGGGTTAGCAACAATTCACTCTAATATTGACAATCTCACTCAGAGATGCAAATGGAAAATACCGCAATGGTTGCAGTATGCATTGCTGTCAGGAAACAGTCAACATCCTGCAGCACAGTACACCTGCGCTGACCTGTGAATGCTTCAGACTGAGGTGGGGTCCCTGAAATGGAAAGTGTTCCACTCTCTTACTTTGATAAACAAAGGAAAAAGTTAAAGAAATATCCTAAACGATCAATGCAGAGAGATTTACTTAAAAAAGTTATTATTAGTGATATGTTTTTATAGGTTGAAAATGTGACTTGAAAGGAGAGAGAACAAGATAATAGATAATATCAATATTTCTTGTGAGTAGTGCAACATAGCTGGATTATCTGACAGGCATCGAACCTGGGATCTTCTTCAGCATTTTAACCCATGGAATTTACAAAAAAGTCCAGTGTTTTTTTGACCTTTCCTTAGACCATCTTTTTCCTTACCTTCAGTCAGTTTCCCAGCCTGCTCAGCTGCTCCTCCTGGCAACATTTTGGAGACAAAAGCTCCGATATCACCCTCTTTTTCTTCACCTGGTTTGGAACCTAAAGTCAGAGCCAAACAAGAATATAAATATTTGCAAATCTCATAGAAATACAGTTTGTGATTACTGAATTATGTATCGCTAGACTACTCATTGCAGCAATACAACTCAACAATTTGTTAACCAAGAAATGTCTGTTTAGAAATGCACTGAAATATTTGGAGTAGGTGGGAAATGAGGTGTCCGTGAGGTGTCCATCTGAGTCACATGTTAATTGGGGTCTTGTAACTGATTGAGCACGATACTGAGACCCACAGGAAGGCACTGACTCACTTTCACCCACAGACCCTGTGAAAGCCCATCAGGAGTTACCCAAGTATCTACACCTCCTGATCTTTGCCTGTAAACAGCCTATTGCTTCTTGGCATGGATCAGATACAGACAGCAGCCATTGTGATGATAATGAAGCCTCAGTTCTTGAAATCAGTGATTCATAGACAGGAAGCTTGGCAAAGATTCAGAGTTAAAATCTATTCTACATTATGCAGTTTTAATACCTTTTGATTTTCAGTCTGCTTGCAACAGGGCTCAAGCCAGATTTACTCATCTTAAAATAGTGTATGCTGCACAAATGAATATGAATAGGCACGTCGTATTACAAAATCACGTCTTTATATCACTGATTTGGCTGAACCAGAGGATTTTTTTTTAAAGGCCAACAACAGTAAGTGACCCAAACAGCAGTTTGAAAAGCAGCCGGATATTTACATTTCAAATTACAAATCTATCAGAAAGGAGTCATGCCATCTATAAGTATACCACAAGGGCAGTCAGCTTTAACAAGTGTGAATGGACCATCCCCCAAACTCCTGACAGATATTCAGATAGAGTCTGTTCTTTAATGAGTGCAGACCAAACCATTATAATCACTTAAAATGTATTCAGACAAAGACCCCGGAAGAGTAGATAGCTCCACTGACCACTTAATCACTACAAACAGTGGAGCTGGAATGCAGGTTCTCCAGCTTGATATGACCATGATTAGTAATTGGTTAGTTTGTGAACGTACGTCGTGGTAAGACACTATTTTTCCAGTGTCAGACAGATCTCAAATGGATAACAGCAAGCCGAAAATTTGAGGGGTGTCATTCTCTTTAGCTATTCTGCAAGTGTGTCCCAGTTTGTATTTGACTAGCCAGATAGAATAGGCAGCATTTTCAATGTAAAGCAAACAGATGCTGGTATTCAGAGGAATAGATAGAGATTATCCAACGATGACTTTAAACTGCGTCTGTGCAGAATCTGGACAGGATCATCAAACACAGCCTGAAACTATCCAATGTATCAACCTACAGGACCCATACAAGGTTAACTTTTTCTGGATACTCAAAAAATTTAACCTACCACAAAAACAGAAATTGCTCAGTAGATCTTGACAGCATCTGTGGGAAGAAAGTAGTGTTAACATTTCGAGTCGGTGACTCTTCATTAGAACAGATGAAGAGTCTGTTCCGATGATGGGCTATCGACCCGAAATGGTAACTCAGCTTTCTTCCCACAAATGCTGTCAGAACCGCTGAGTTTCACTAGCAATTTCTGTTTTTGTTTTAGATCCCCAGCATTTGCAGTTTTGTTTCATTTAACCTACTATCCCTCCTTAGAACCTACTTCTGTGTGAGTGTAAATATGGATGCACATCTGAGTGTGAGTTCAAGCATTTTAGATATATTTATCTATTGGCATAAAGGGTGATAAACACTATTTCCTTTTCTTTTAAAACTTAGAATCAAACTGCTTGTGTCTTCTACATTCACAGCACTCTAACAGTTAAATACTCACTAGATTGACAAGCGAATTATTTTAGAACTCCTGTTGTGGTCAAACAAGTGGTAGAAAGAGAGGGAAGCAATTTTACCACTTCTCACTTGACAGTCACAACAGTCACAATCATTTTACTAAGTTGGGTAAGCTTTACTTGACTAACCAATTCGACACAGACAGGTTAGTTTCAACTTTTAACTACTGTAGCTTGCATACACCATACAATGTTTCATAGATGGAACTATTAACCCCTCGACAGATGACAAGGAATGTCTTCTGAGACTGCGGTAAAACAGAGGAGTTGGATTGCCCAGATCCCAGCCCACTCTCATTTTAGCAGGACATTTCTCCTGCACAAACGGAGAAATGAAATCAAGTGTTCGTTAACTGGCAATATATTAATGAGGCCAAAACGTTTATATGATTTAGATTTCTTGATTACACAGTGAGTGAAGGTTGCAAACACACTGCCAATATCATAATTACTTCCTTCAAATTCTAATTCCATCAATCGCCTGTGCCCCCACTCCCACTACCCCTTCTCGTATTAGTTGAATCAATTTGTGAAGCTGTTTTCGCCCTTTTGAAATGACAGTTCTTTCTGTCTTTTAATAGCAGCTTGTAGCCACAAGTAGTTTTGGCACAGAGCTAATGAATGAGAGTTTTACTAAGAATCCTGTTCGATGTTTCTGCTTTCTCATGCCAGCACTGAAATTGCACATGCTACCTTTCATAGTTAAGGTCAACTGACTCAGCAGAGGACAAGGATTATGTGTTATCTGCAATAAATTGTGTTGTGTATTTAGTTTCAGTCGTTTTCTAGAGGGGAAAATAGAGGGCAAAGTCAAACAAGACATATTCAAATGTGAAAAACTCTGGCCATAGCATCTTGATATCATTTTGCATTCAATGGCATTCAACAAATATCATCTGAGATCATCTGCACTCCAAAGCAAAGTAGTGATCAACCAATATCACATGTCATTAGTTGACATGAATAGTACTCAAGCGACATTTGCTATCATTTGGCGTGATCTAATTACCTTTAATGCACTCAGAAGCATTCAACTGGATTCAAAAGTGACCAGAACTTGTTTTTGTGGAAAGATTCTAAGTTCAAGGGATCATAGCAGAATTTGTCTAAGTTTCAAATGTCAGATGACATTATAAATACCATGCCATGGATTTTTTTGAATCACAGTTGATGCAATATGTTATGCAAGCATTGTAGGTTGTTTAACAATTAACAAATTACTAGTGGATAGAAAGGAGGCTCCGTTTGCCCCCATATCTGTGATTTTAAGAAATGCCTTTCCTTTCTAATGCTAACATTTTTATCTCATTTTTGTTCATGTCAATCAGGCCCCTTCAACCATACAATAACTTTAGCCATGATATGTAATTCTCAAATACAGTAACTCACTGGGCTCCTTCAGAATCTCACCGGCTCCACTGAGTCTAATATACATGTAGGCATAAGCTTTATGGGCATAATTCATATAGAGGGAAGGGGCACATATTAGTTTTAAACAAAGTTATCACAATGGGGAGGACATTAGGCCCAACTACCCCGGGTTTCCCAAAATTTGCTGTTCCACCCTCCTGTGTATGGACATCTCAGTGATTCCTCTGGGCAGCAGCTGGGAATATTGCTTAAAGTCTCGCTTCTTGCTACTGCTAAATATGCTGAAGTATGCACAGACTACTGAAAACCTAGAGTCCAGGCTAGGGTAAATCAGGGAAGCATGATGTCTAAGAGATAATAAGGACTGCAGATGCCGGAAGCCACAGTCTATAGATGTGAGGCTAGAAACGCATAGCAGGTCAAACAGCATCTGAGGAGCAGGTAAGTCAATGTTTCGGGCCGAAACCCTTTGTCAGGACTGGGGAGGGGGAGGGGAGCCCAGAAAAATATAGAGGGCGCTGAGTGGTGCTGTGGGAAGGGTAGGAGGGATGGTGATAGATGGATGCAGGTACGGAGTTTTTGTGATTGGTCTGTGGGAAAGGTGGAGTGGATAGGTGAGTAGGAAGATGGACAGGTTAGGTCAGGTCAGCAGGGGGAGGACTGGACATGGAATAAGGCTGGGGATGGAAGGATTTTGTAGTTGGTGAAGTCAACATTAAGGCCATTGGGCTGTAAGCTTCCAAGGCGAAATAGCAGGTGTTGTCCCTCCAGTTTACGTTTGGCCTCACTCTGACAGTGGAGGAGGCCAAGGATGGACATGTCGCCAGGAGAGCGGGAGAGGGAATTAAAATGGATGGCAACAGGAAGGTCCAGTTGTTCGTTGCATGCAAAGCACAGATGCTCTGTGAACCGGTCCCCAATGTCTAATCGGGTTCAGAGATGTGACAAAGGAGGTCACCAGTAGACAGGGAGAGCTCCAACCAATATTCTCAAGTCCCCAGTACTGAGCAGATAGGCAGCAGGCCTTATAGGTCTGCCTCACCAAAATTGAATGAGGGGATGAAGAAGTATGGGAGTGGGAAGGGTTAGGTGCTTTCCTACATCTGAATAATCAGGGCTGTGCTCTGCTTGAACACACTTTCATGCAGTCTGCAGAATGGATTCAAAAAGAAATTCTTTTCTTTACTGAACTGTATCAGTTCAAGAAGGAAAATAAATTTCATCTGAAAGGGAAGGCATGTTTGAATGTGAAATAATCAGGGATCATGAGCTTGCTACAGATACTTTTTAGAGGTTATAGGGGCTTATTTGGTATTTGCTGGTCTTACTTGTAAGATTATAGGAGTGTGTGTGTATCTGAGAGGGTGCATGTGTGTGTGTGAGAGAGAGAAAAAGAGTGTGTGTTTGTGTGTGTGTGTGTGTGTGTATGTGTGTGTGTGTGTGAGAGAGAGAGAGAGTGCGTGTGTACGTGAGAGGGAGTGTGTGTGAGTGTGCGTGTGTGTGTCTGAGAATGTGTGTGTGTGAGAGAAGAGAGTGTGCATGTGAGAGTGTGCGTGTGTGTGTGTGTGCGTGTGTGTGTGTGTGAGAGAGGGAGGGAGTGGTAGGGACAGTGGGGTATGGGTTCCACAAACAATGATTCTCACTCAGGTGAGGGTCTCTCTCACTCGCACACATAACACACACACACTCTCTCATTGGGGTACTTTGAGCATGGGTGTCTCTTGGGTACAGGTTCCACATACACAGCCCCTGGCTGGGATTGAGTCCATACACAATGAGGTCACTGGGAGCAGTAGGGTGTGTGGTAGGTTTCAACAGTCATTACATTGCAGGTCTCAACATGGGGGTCAGGTAAACAACATGGAGGGAGGAGTTTTACGTTGTGGTCCATGTTACAGTTGGTAGGGAAGAGCAGAAGACTAGTCAGACCCCAAATTCCACTAGTGGGTAGGGGAGATTAGAAAGATCTAAGTTGGAGATGGAGAGAGAAGTTCTGCCAGTGTTCTGGGTCCAGTGGTTGATAGTAGCTTCAAGCCATGGCAACAAGGAGGGATTGGAGAAGCGTTAGGACCGCTCCATTTGGGTAAGTAGCAAAATCAGCTGGGGTTTGGGTCGAAAAGGAGAAGAAAATGTGAGAATAGGCTCTGTTGGAATGGGTGGGAGGGCATGGTGATTGTGGCAGTGGTGGTGTTAATGGGAGGAGACCTATTGAATGCTTTTGGTGTTTAATGATTTCTTTCAATGTCTAATGATCACTTTTGATGCCAATAATCATAATTGCTCTTGATGTCAAAAGATAACAAGAAGCACTGATGAAAACCTCATTCTGATTTATAACATTTGATGTCAAATCATTTTGACCCCATTTGAATGCAAAATTATGTCAATGCTTATGTCAAAGGGATGTACCATTTCATTTGATCAAGCTTAGTAATTAAGATGCAGAAAACGGAAGAAGGGTGAGGTTACTGAATGTAATGAATCACACAGAAGTGATGGAAAAAAATCCAGCAGCATAGCAGAATGTTGTATGTTAGAGGAACAAAGGAAGAAAATTCAGAGGAATGCTGACTATTGACGTACTAATAAGTTAAAAGAAAGGCCAGTGAGAAAGGGTTTGGTGCAAATTATCACCAACCAAATGTCAAACATTTTCTTGTATCCTGTACAAAGTAGATGTGCAGTGAATTGATCATTGTAGCACTGGATTACTGGATGTTGTGCATGCTGAGGAGGTGTGATCTGAAGGAAAAACAAAGAATTAGGCTGGATCATGAATAGTGAATGTCAATACTACGCAGCAGGAGGAGGAAAAGCAGATCTCCATGATACCCTGAAATAATGGAAAAAAGAATGAATGGGCCATCAGGTGCAAGTATAGTTTGAAACAGACACCAAGATAGCCAGGCACATGGCCCTTCATTTTTGAATTCTCAATTACGGGAAAAGGTCTGTTTTCAACTACTCTTTTCCATCCTTTCCTAAAATAAAAACGCATATCGTATTTGCCCCAAATCTTATTCTTCTAAAGAAAAAATGTTATTTTTCAATTCATTTCAAATCTGAATTAATGTTTCCTCACAGCAGGCAACATTTTAGTCAATTTGACAAAAATACGAAAGAACCGCGGATATTTAAAATCTGAAACAAAAATAGAAATTGCTGGAAAGTCTCAGCAGTGTGGCAGCATCTGTGGAGAGAAATCAGTTACTGCTTTGGGTCCAGTGACCCTTCTTCTGACCCTTCTGCATTCTGAAAAAGGGTCACTGAACCAAAACATTTAACTCTGATTTCTCTCCACATATGTGGCCAGACTTGCTGAGATTTTCCAGCAATTTCTGTTTCTGTTCTAGTCAATCTGTATTATTTTCTTGCCTAAATCTCAAAACCTTTTCGGTAGTATAAAATCCTGTTCTTAAAAATTCCTCTACTTGAAATTGTATTAAGATGTTAAAGTTACTTTGGCTTATCATTGCCTTTTCAATTTTATGTTTTATACCTCAAGATATAAACTAGAATTCAATGAGATATTTTTACAGCCTCATCAATCTGAGGTACTGTCTTTCATTCCCTGCCTCTAAACATTCTGCTTTTCCACAGTCTGAAACCCATTGTGATTCAGAATATACTGATCATTTACACATTACAATTATCATGATTATTCCTGCTGCCTCCATTTTATCAATATCCTAATATAGCTTCCTAAAGCTGTAGCTTCTGTTTGGTATCATTGGCAACTTAAAAATTAACACTTGTTCTAGACACATATTTATATTATTAATATTCAAAGTGAATAGAAGTGGTTACAGAATGGAACAATACAGAACACCTCTACCCATTGCTCATTTACTACCACTCAGAAAACTTGGCATCACATATTGTGTTTGCTCATTTCCATCAAATATGTAATCAATTTGTTATTCTTTCTTAATAGCCCATATCCCTTCCCTCAGAGCACGCTTTTTATTGAAGGTGAGGAAGAGGGGGAAGGGATGAGTTCCCAATCAGCTATCACTCTGTTAAGCATTTTTCTTAGAATATATGCCTTTCTCCTGTCTTTTGATCCATTCTTCAGGCATCAATCCAATCGGGATATTGCTGAGAAAATAATGGCATCTGATCAGAACACACCATTATTAATCTGCAAATCAGACAGCAATTTGTTGCAAGGAAGAAACAGCCCCAGTGACTTGCAAATTTTCACTAATTGTTGGCTGATTGGAACTGATCCATGGGGACTTGTGCTCAATTTTCCTGTTTTTTTTTACAAAGTTGCAACATTTTCACTTTATTTGCACATTAAATTTGTCACAGAAAGTCAAGTCTTGTCATTAGCAGTGTAAGTATTTTAACAGTGTTAAGGAATGGTTTGATTGCCACGTAATCTCTCTTGCTCAGAAGTTAAACCATTACAAACATAGGAATTTTGTTCTTTGAGATTGTGAATTGTTCTAGATGTTTAAAAAGTTCCACGATTAAATTAATCTTTTTCTTCTACTTCCCATTCTGTGTGATACTCTTTCTCAATACAATTTTATTTCCTGTCTTTATTTATTTTTCAGTATCTGATATAACATTACATTAATTCCCTCTAATTCACCTTCCTTCTTTGTCCTCCCTCTGCTTACGCTTCAACTTTCGTAAGTAAGGAGATACACTGCCTATTGTCACCAAGATTCTGCTGCTCTCTTGGGACTGATAACAGCTCACATTTCCAGCAACTTTGTGGGCAATAAGCTTTTAAAGCTTGATGTATAACTATCCATCCAACAGAGTACATCACAATGCTTTACAGCAGTAAAATATGATCTTTTTACTTTTCAATCTTCAATGGTAATCCCAATTTCCAAATTGAGCTACTACACCTCAGTGTTTCCTTTTAATGAAGACAATATCACTTCTGGAGTATATCTGAACATTCTCCCTTTCGACTAGAATTGGTGTTTTGACGCATCTTAGTGCCAGTAAACATACCTGCTACATGAGCAGCTTGCTGTGGTGCAGTTGCTTGTTTCACTGCAGGTTTTCCAGCGGTTGTTTGACCTGGCTTTGTCTGGTAATAAAAAGGGGAAGAAACAGCCATTAGAAAACATTGTCTACAAAAGAAAGAAGAACATCCATTCATGTAGTCCTTTCATGACATCAATCCCAAACCACTTCATAACCAATTCAGATATAACAAGGTATTACAACAGTAATGAAATAATGCCCAGGTAATTTTTTCAATGATATTGCATGATGGATAAATATTTGTCAGAGCATCAGGAAGAAACGTCTTTTCTGAGTGGAGCTATGGGAAGATTTATATTCAATTGAAAGGGCAGACGATTCAGGCCACGTACAAAAGATTACCACCTCCAATGGTTAAATACTCCCTCAGTATTGCATTGGAATAACAACTGGATGATGATCTCAGACCTCTGGGTAGCATCTGAACACACAACCTTGTGACTGAGAGGCCAGAGTGATATGCGAGAGTCACAGAGATGTAAAGCACTGAAACAGGGCCTTCGGTCCGACTCATCCATGCCAACTAGATATCCTAAATTAATCTAGTCCCATTTGCTAGCATTTGACCCATATCCCTCTAAAAACTTCCTATTCATATACTCAACCAAATACCTTTTAAATGTTGTAATCGTACCAGCCTCCGCCACTTCTTCTGGCAGCTCATTCCATACACACACCACCCTCTGCGTGAAAAAATTGCTGCTTAAGTCCCCTTTAAATCTTTCCCCTCTCACCTTAAACCTATGTCCTCTAGTTTTGGACTCCCTCTCCCAGGGGAAAAGACCTTGTCTATTTACCCTGTCCATGCCCCTCATGATTTTATAAACCTCTATAAGGACACCCCCTCAATGTCCAACACTCAAGGAAAAATAGCCCCGGCCTATTCAGCCTCTTCCCATAGCTCAAACCCTCCAACCTTGGCAACATCCTTGTAAATCTTTTCTGAACCCTTTCAAGGTTCACAACATCCTTCCTCTGGAAGAGAGACCAGAATTGTGCACAGTATTCCAAAAGTGGCCTAACCAATGTCCTGTACAGCTGCAACATGACCTCCCAACTCTTATACTCGATGCACAGACCAAAAAAGGCAAGCACACCAAATGCCTTCTTCACTATCCTATCTCCCTGCGACTCCATTTTCAAGGAACAATGAACCTGCACTCCAAGGTTTCTTTGTTCAGTAACACTCCCCAGGACCGTACCATTAAGTGTATAATTCCTGTCCTGATTTGTCTTTCCAAAATGCAGCACCTCACTTTTATCCAAATTAACCTTCATCTGCCACTCTTTGGCCCATTGGCACATCTGAGCAAGATCCCGTTATACTCTGAGGTAACCTTCTTCGCTGTCCACTACACCTCCAATTTTGGTGTCATCTGCCAACTTACGAACCATACCTCCTACATTCACATCCAAATCATTTATATAAATGATGAAAAGCAGTGGACCCAGCACCAATCCTTGTGGCACACTTCTGGTCACAGGCCTCCAGTCTGAAAGGATCCAGCTGAGGATCATAAATGCATTTTCATCTTTTACGCACTTTTGCGTACACACACACAAACACACACACACACACATGCTACAGGGCAACAAATCAGTTAAGTAAAAAATTAGAATTTGCAGACTTTCAAAAATGTCAAATGAAAGTTCAGTTTAACATCAAATCTGAATCATTGCAAATTTCTATCCAATGCATTCCAAACTTTATTGTGTTACTGAGCCAAGGTCGACACTCCAGTGACATACAGAACTAGCAATTCTGTTAATTTTTGTCTCTGCATTACTGGAGAACATGTTCATCTTATAGCACAATAGCAGTATATATTTCAGCAGAAGAAACATGTAGCCTGTAACTCCCCAGTGTGCCTCAGCAGGTAATCAGGAAAGCTAATAGAATGTTATCATTGATTTCAGGGAGAATTGAATTAAAAAAAAGTATGTTATGCTTTAGTTATAGAGGGCACTGATCAGACTACATCTCAAGCACTGTGTGCAGTACTAGTCACTTTATTTAAGTAAGGATGGAAATGCATGGAAGCTGTTCAGAGTAGTTTTACCGGACTAATACTGAAATGGGCCAACTGCTTTAGGAGGGAAGGTTGGATAGACCAGGCTTGGATCCATTGAAGTTCAGAAGAGTAACAGGGGACTTGAGTGAAACATGTAAAATCATAAAGAGTATTGGCAGGATGGATGTGGACATGATGTTTCCTTTTATTGGAGAATCTAGAATCAGAGGTTACTGTTTTAAAAAAAAGAATTGCGATTTAAAAAAGAAATGTGGCAAAATGTTTTCTCACAGAAAGTCATGTATCTTTGGAACTCTCTTCCTGAAAAGGTGCTAAAAGCAGAAACCTTGACTATTTTTGAAGCAGAAGTGGATGGATTCTTGGTAAACAAGGGGGTGAAGTATTAGCAAGGGTTGAGGGAAAATTGGATTTTAGGTTATAATCAGATCAGTCACGGCTTTCTAAATGTTGGAGAAGGCTCGTTGAGCCAAATGACCTACTCCTGCTCCTTTGCCATATGTGGTACTGTCGTTGCAAGAATCAAAACTAGCATGACATAAATAGTCTTGTACTTTCACAGAACATGCTCAGTACAACTTCTGCAACTTTTCTACTTGGGTGAATATTCTGTGACACATTTGTCAGCTCCTCAATGAAAAGGCACCATGACTTCTATTATTTATATTACTTTCTTGAGTCTTTTTCCAGCTGAGTGAATTTTACCAGCTCTTCCTAAATGAATTAAACAATATTGCATTTAGCTGTTTTTACTGGGAATTGGTTCTTTATGCCCATTTGTCTGCAAGGAAAATCTCACCCTCCAATTTGTACACCAGACATTTGTATCTCCCCTATCAGAGCAAATGCATTCAAACACACGCTAACAAAATAATCATAGCTCATCATCTGAAAGAAATTTAGCAGCATTCTAACTTAGATCTGCAAGTTACACTGGAATGTTTAAAATCATTTCAGCCTCTGGAGGCTGAATGACAATAAAAACAAGCCATACCGAGGTTTTAATCAGCCAACCAACAGATTTCTCAATCAGTTAACAGGATATGCCACTTCAGGATGGCAAAAACTAGCTGCTGAAATGAGGTAGCCAGCTTAAATTAGTTACACCATCTGGCCAGCAGCAGTTGGGTATAACAGCATATATGTGATTATATTAGTATCAACTATAATTGAACTTGAATGATGGCTGTGGAGGCATGAAGGTAGGAGAGTAGTGGCCAGGCCAGTTAAAGCAAGTGACAGCAGTTTTTTGACATTTTATTATTTTTTTCTTTCAAGATTGCTTGGACAGATTGAAGTCAATCCCAGCTGCTGCAGATCTGGTGAAGAAAAATGGCCTGGGTAGGAACACATGTGACAAGTTGATCTACCTCGTCCATCTCATATGCTGACCAGCTTGCTGGGCAGTTTTACTTTCATTCTCTACATTCGGCACAGAAAAAATTATTACTCCTGGAATTTCAGGCACACTTTAAAATAATTCAATGACATGGATGAAATCTGCCAAGAGATTGCTCAGCCGTGTGCATTTATTGATTTTACTTATCACTCTATTGGGCAGTGAAATTATTGTTTAGCCTTGCAGAACAAATGTAGGATCATGTATGGGCTGGAATTTTTACTGTAAGGCAATGAAACATTAAAGGGTTCAAAGAACGCAGTGTCACTGCCTTGTTCTAATTTCCTATGCCAACAGAATAAATAATGAATGCCTTTGATGTGCTATCACTGCATAATCACCTACTTTATTTTCTACAGTGTAATGAGAAATGAATTTTATTTTACAAAAAGAGGAATGAAAAAAATCTGATGGTTCAATACTATGGCAACAGTTCAAATGTAAAGACCAGGCCCAAGTCTTTGTACCGCATGATTCGTAAACAAGGGTAAATTCACTCATGGCTCACTTGAAAGCATTACTTTCTCAGCACAGTTTTCACAATAGTGATATGTTACAGTTTTTCTTTGAAGACCGTAGATGTCATCTGACATGGCTCTTAGTACAGTGGCATTACAGCTTGTGCTCACACGAGAGTCTGCTTGGTATTTACTTCCACCCAAATTGATTTCATATCTTGGTCCTGGGAGCCAGATTCTCATCCAGTGTTAATAGGACCATACCTCCACCTTTACCTTTCTGCAAATCCTATCAAAATGTCAAATAAGCCTAAATTTTCAATTCCTAGCCCTGGTCACTTGATATAATGGCTTTCAGATAATATGCACATATTTCTATTGTACCTTCAATTGATCTATCTTATTCTGAATATTATATGGCTTTAATTTCATCTTATTAGAAATCTACTGTGCTCTGCCATTTCTATGCTCTTCCTCTGCTCATCACAGTCTAGTTATTATTATCCTGACTATTACCTTGGTCTTTCAATGTAATTTTCAAAACTTTCCCACACATGCATTCTCCGCAAATTTCCACAGCCCCAGTTTTCTTGATGATTTAGATGAAGGCACTAAGTATTTCGTACTCAAGTTCACAGACGATACATGCAAAAGTGGGAATGAAAGTTGAAGGGGAAGACACAGCAAGAATGCAAATTCACTCAAATAGGTCAAGTGAACGGTCAAAATTTGGCACATGGAGTATAATTGAGGAAAATGTAATGTTATCCACTTTGATAGGAAGGATACAAAACAAAATATTATTTAAATGAAGAGACACTACAGTATGTTTTGATTTTAAAAAAAGAGATCTAGATGACCTCATTCACATAACACAAGACTTCAGTGTGCAGACACAGCAAGTAATTCGGAAGCAAAATGGAAGATTGCTTTTTGTTGCAAAGGGGATGTCATTCTAAAGAAGGAAATATTACTACACCTGCTCACAGCATTGCTGAGACCACACTTAGAGTTCTGTGTATGGTTTTGGACACCTTATTGAGGAAGGGAGATACTTGCACAGGGTGCAACTCAGACCAGATTTTCTAGATTAATTCTTGAGATGACCGGGTTGTCTTAAGAGGAAAAAATGAGCAGGTTGGGTCTATAACACTTAACGTTTAGAGGTATGAGAGATGATCTTAGTGAAACAAATAATATTCTGACAGAGCTGGACAGGGAAATGCTGTGATGATGTTTACCCTTGTGGAAGAATCTGGAACAAGAAGCACAGTTTCAGAAAAAGAGATGATAATTTTAAGACGGGGTGAAGAGAAATTTCTTTTCTTGAAGGATTGTTAATCTTTGAAATTCTCTACTCCAGAGAGAGTTGCTGAAGCTGTATTATCACATATGTATGCAAGGTTGAGATAGACAAATTTTTGAACTACAATTGAGGGGAGTCAAAGGTCATGGGAAGCTTGCAGGAAGGTGAAGCTGAGAACAAAATCATATCAGCAATGATTTTATTACGTAGCAGAGCAGGCTCAAGGGCATTCTGGCATACTCCTGCTCCTATTTCTTACATTATGTAACCTGTATATTTAACATCCTTCAGTTTCATGATAAATGTCTTTCAACATTGTGTAGCACAAATATTCAGGAAATTATTTTACTTGTAAGATGCACATTGAAAAATAAGCATGCACATATTATTCGTCTGGTGAATAAATATATCAAGTACTGATAGGGGCCCTGCTGACACAAACATGCTTAAATGTTGAAGAAAGACTGGCTCAGCTCATCATAGTAGGTTACAATCCCATGTGGTACCAAAAGATTCAATGTGCTTATTTGTGACAGGTTTTTCAGAACATTTAGTCAAACCTGGTAAAGGTAAAGTCGCCTTAGTTTGACTGGACTTTAGGCAGCTCACTCAGTATGAATTTGAAGAATTTAGTGATGTGAGGAAAAATCAATAACACCATCTACTTTGAGAAACTATACCTCACCAAATTTTGTTGAGCAGGAGTTAACAGGTATACATTAATCTTGTTGTTTGTATTGTAATCTGGGGCCAAGTACAGTAAATGAACAAGGACATCTTGCTATCTTTGAGTAACTCTGCAGAGTCCTCTGTACATGTTGTGCAAAATTGACATATTTGCCAAATTCACTGTTCCACTAGAAGCTTGAAATGAAATTGGACATCATCACAATGTCATTAACCTTGGTCTCTGCCAGCCATGAGTTTACAGTCTTAAACTCTTAAACTCAGTCTTAAAATCATTGAAATAAATTTGAATATTGGGCCATATCGGAGTCAAATACCGTCCGAGAGTGAGACAAGGAACTCTATTATACATAACAACTAGTAGGTGGTATGTTAGATATTCACAACATTATTTTCTCCAATCAGACTCATTTGATATTCAGTACAGTGAGGAAAAATATCTCAAATTGGCTTTAATGAGATTCATTTGCATGGTGTGTTATAATGTTCAACTGCTTCTGTTTCCCTAAATGATTTGGAACATGTGAGCATTTGATGTAGGAATAAGATTTGGCTATTTTGCCCTTTAGAACCTGTCCCAACATTTAATAAAATCATGGCTGAGCTGGTTGTGATCTCAGCACCACTTTCCCGTCTGCCACCCATAACTTTGGGCTCCTTCCTCTATTAAAAATCTATCAAACTCAACCCTGAATAAATTTAAAGATTCAGTTTGCACTACCTCTCAGGAAGAGAATGGCCCTCAGAGAAAACAAAATCCTGCTCAAATCTGTCTTAAAAGAGAAACCGCTTAATTTAAACTATGTTCTCTAGTTTTAGTCTCACTGACTAGTCATAACATTCTCTGGTTATCCATCCTGCCCAGATCTGTCAACATCTTATACATTTCAATAAGATCACATCTCATTTATTCAAACTCCACCTGTTCAATAAATCTTCATAAGAAAAGCCCTTCATTGCAGCAAAACGTCAAGTAATGCTGCTCTGAACTGAGTCCAAAGCAATTATGTTTTTCTTAAAGGGACCAAAATTGTAACAAAGTACTCTGGACATGTTCTTACCTACACCCTCTATAGTTGCAGTAACACTTCCCGACTTTTATCTTGCAATCCTCTCGCAAGAAGCAGAAACATTCTATTTGCCTTCCTAATCATTCGTTGTGGTTACATGCGACCTTTTAGATTCATGCACCAGGAGCCTGCTCTGTACTACCGAGTGCCTTTCTATTTAAATACTATGTACTTTTCTACATTCCTGCTCAAATGGGCAGGTTTATACAACATCGACCAATTTTTGCCCACTCAGTTAATCTATCGATATCTCTTTGCAAACTCTCACCTCCTCTTGACAACTCACTTTCCTACATTGGCAAATTTAGCTACCATATGTTCAGTCCATGAATCCAAATCTTTGAGAGAAATAATAAATAGTTGAGGCTCCAGCACTGATCCCTGTGACACTACTTGCAGCTTGTTCAAAAAATACCCATTGATCCCTAATTTTTGCTATCTGTTAGTGAAGCAACCCTTTATCTATGCTGATGTTACCCCCACACCATGCACTTTATCTTGTGTAGCAAACTTTATCATCTTATCAAATGCCTTTTAGAGATCCAAGTACATCACATCTACCAGTTCCTCTGAGTGTCACTTCATCACTTAACTCTAGAGATTAATGGACCGCAATTTCCCTTTCAGCACAGCATGTCAGCCTTGCCTGATCACATTATGGTCTTCTAAGGACCCTCTATAACCTTCTTAATAATGGATTTTAGCATCTTCAGATGTTAGACTAACTGGCCTGTAGTTTCCTGCTTTCTGCTTCAATACGTTTTTGCATAAAGTTGGTGTATCTGCTATTTTCTAATTCGCTGGAACTATGGAATCTAATGAATTTCAGAAGATTATCACCCTACATATCTATTATCTAGGCTTCCACTTCTTTTAAGACTTAGGGATACCAGTTATCCAGTCCTAGAGATTTGTCAGCCTTTAGGTCTAATCATTTTCCAAGTGCCTTTTCCCTGGTGATGCTATTGTTTACAGTTCATGTCTCTTTGTCACTCTTGATTTTCAATCATCTTTAGGAACCGTTCTAAGTTCCAACTGTGAAGGCAGATGTAAAATATTGTTCAAAACATTCTCTATTTGTTTGCTTAGCAAATTCCCCAGACTCTCTCTAGATGACCAACAGTAGCTTGGGCTACTATTTTCCTAGTCAGATATTTGTGAAAACTCTTACTATCTCTTTTTAAAATCTCGCTTTCTCTCAGACTCTGCTTTTTGCATGCTTATTATCCTATTAAGTCATTCTTTGTTGGTTCTTAAATTCTGTCCAATTCTCTGACCTACCACCAACATTTAGAGATTTGTACCGTGTTTCTTCTGATTGAATTATATTGTTAACCAATACAATACTATGCTTGATTTACTTATTAGCATGAATCTTTTCTAATAACCTTTCTTTCTCACTGGTATAATCTTTACTGAATGATGTTAAATATTTCCTTAAAAGTCTACTATGGCAGCTCTACAGAATCATAGTATTGTTATGGCACAAAAGGAGGCCATTCAGCCCATTTTGCCAGCACCAGTTCTATTATCTCATGCCAATCCCCTACCTTTTCCCTATATCCCTGAATATCATTTCTATCCAAACGATCATCCAATGCTCTCTTGAATGTCTCATTGAAACTACCTGCACCACATCTTCAGGCAGTGCAATACATACCCTAACTCCCCGCTGTGCGAAAAAGTTTCTTCTCACATCACCCTTGCTTTGTTTGCATAACACTTCAATGCAAATTCCTTTTTATTTGCTAACTATTCTGTTTCGATTCAAATGAACTCAAATACAATGTTCATGCCATTTGCCATTTGTGCTTCCTGAGGTGCATACCTCCGGCTTTGAATCAGCATTTTATACAGCAAGCAGTCAGGGTTGGGATTGCACTACCTGAGAATGTGGTGGAGGTAGTTTCTTTGAAGACAGAGTTAAAAAAAACTGCACTGCTATGCAGAATAAGTGGTGGAGTAAGACTGGCTAAGCAGCTGTTACAGAGAGTCAGCATGGATACAACAGACCAAACAGCCTTCTTCTGCACTTAACTTTTATGAATCTACATCTCTTGATTCCTTTTGCTGCCTAAAAGTGAAATGACTGATGGTGCAGCGATGAAAGATTAAATCTGTGAAAAGAGGGATGCTGAATAATTTAAGTACTTTATTCATTTGGATTAGGAAACTATGAAGGGCAAGGAGCTATGAAACATGCTAGATCTTTGGTGCAGTTCAGCTCTACTGTCAAGCAAATTCAGATAACGGATTTATTTAGACAATTGCTTTTTATATAGAAAAGATACATTCCTAACTTAATATGTAGAATTCCTTGCTTTAAAGTCCAAGATAGCTCAGAAGAATTATATATCACCAAAGGATAATTTCAAACTAAAAGTCTTCATGCAATTTTCACTTGATTAAATCTCTAGCATAATAAAATATGCTTGACTGCCTTACCCCACAACCGATAAAGCAGCCAATCACATTTAAGTATTCTTAATCACATTTAAGTATTCTCATAGACAGTAAATTAGGAGGGTAAAGGTGTTGACTACATAACTTCTAATTTACATTTTTAGATGGTGGATAGTGGGCTAAATAATTATGATTGGATTCAAACAGAAGCAAATATGTCATACAACCTTAAAAATGTTGGGGTTTTAATTATCAAGAAAAAATTGAGATTTTACAAATACAAATTTAGTTTTCAGGGGCCGAGAGGGTATTTTAGAGTAACTATGGGATTTGTACATTATGTAGTGTCCCTCATTTGACGAGACATAACTTTTCAAAAGATTTTTTAAAACACGACTTCACAGAATAGACCTGGGAACTTTTATCCATTTGCTGATTGTTTAGAGATGGCAATCTGGTTGGCGGGAAGCAGGGATGGGGGGGATGCGGCATCCTCTAGAGTGCATTTTTTTAGAGCAGAGGACTGCTAGGAATAACTTCCGAATTGCCATGTCACTCCGTGCAGATGCGGAGACTCCTAAAGTTGCTGTTTCACCATCATTACATCGCTGAAATCCAGACCTAGGTACATGACTTTGCAAGCACCCAAATTAGCTCCAATCATTAAAAATCCAACCTCAATTTGGCAGCCGCATTTCATTTATCAGTGAGTTGAATTTCTCTTTTTGGCAATAAAGTAATCACAACTTGCTGTCAATGTTATTAAAACTAGCAGAGAAATGTAGTAAATGTTATTTTGGAAAGGAAAAATAAAGGGAATGATTGAAGTTTTATCTTAAAGGCTGAAGCAAAGCTCTTTTTGGAGCTGAATAAAGTTTATGTTTTTGTTTCCAAACTCGTGATCACTACGATATAGAAGTACAGGGGTGGCAAATACATGGCAATGCCACCACCTGCAAGTTCCCCTCTAACCACTCACCAAAATATATTGTTTACTTCAATGTCACTGACTCAAAATCCTCCCCAACAGCTTTATATGTCTACGTACAGCACACAGTCTGTACAGATTCAAAAAGGCAGATTACCACCACCTTCTCAAGGACAACTCAAGATGGCCAATAAATGCTGAACCAGCCAATGATGCCCACTATCCAAAAAAAAAGAAACTTGTATACTTAAAATCTTTATATTTAAAAGTTATTTAAATTTTCATATCCAGAAGTTGTCCAAACTGGAAGGAGTCAGACTTGAAACCAGAATAGAATTGATTGATATGTGTATGGGTGTCACTAACAGCACTGATAAGCATGTATCCCTTAGTCAGGGAAATGAACAGCTACTGTTCCTGATGCCGATCCCGATCCTAGAGTATGACTCTTGTCAGTTCACATATCTACCATCCAAGATTGGGCTTGATAACATAATAATGTGGCGACCCTCTATATCTGGAAAGCTAAAGTTGGTGTGGTACAGGAACGTTGCAGCATCTGAGGAATAGTGCATGTAGTATACCATTACGTTTGTGGGAAAAGGTCGGGGGGGGGGCTAAATGAAGGAAAAAAAAATGTATTGCGTGATCCACCTTGAGCGTGTTTAACCCTGATAATTAGAACCATGAATAAAAATTACCATGGTGGTGGCAGGTCTCGTCTGTGCCTGTTGTGCCTGTGGCTGGGGTTGTGTCTGGGGCTGGGGTTGACCTGCTGATTGCTGAAGACTCTGCTGCCGCGGCTGTTGTTGTTGTTGTTGAGGTTGCTGTGCCTGTTGTTGTTGTTGAGGTTGCAGCAGCGCCTGTTGTTGTTGTTGTTGTTGAGGTTGCAGCAGCGCCTGTTGTTGTTGTTGTTGTTGTTGAGGTTGCCGCAGCAGCGCCGGCTGCTGTTGTTGGGCGGGCCCTGGATGTTGCTGTTGCTGTTGATGAGGCTGGGCTTGGCGTGGTTGCTGCTGCTGCGCTGGCGCCGCTCTTTGCTGCGATGGTGCAGGCCGCTGAGAATGACTCCTCGACGAGGCAGGTTGGCTGTGCTGGGCCCGGCCTTGTTGCTGAGGAGATTCCGACTGTTTCCTGGCTGCCTGTTGCTGCTGCTGAGAGTGCTTCTGTGACCGGGACGCCTCAGCTTCCGGGTGATGCCCAGATGACCGAGGCTGGGTCCACTCGGCAGAAGCCGAGTGAGGGTCTCGTTGGGATCTCTGCTCGGCCGATTGGCCTCTCCTCTGCGGAGGCTGCTGAGCGTATTGCCGGGATTCTTGGCGATGCTGCTCTTTCGGATGCTGCCTTGACGACTTGCGGGAAGGCTCATCAGTGGCGTGGCGTGAAGAGTGGCGGGCCGGCTCTCCGTACTGGTACGCAGGCTGCTTCTGGTGATCCTTTGAGGAGTACCGCGACTGTGAGCGCTCCGCTTGCTGCCAGCTCTCATCCGCTGGTGTCTCCTCATAGTTGTGGCGCGAGTGGTTTCGGTGGCTGCGCCTCTGCGATGAAGACTGTCCACCGTAATGCCTGGAGCGCTCCTTCGGCTTTTCGAACCAGTCTGTCTCCTCTTGGCCCAAGTGATAGGCTTCAAAAACCAAAAACACATTACAGTCACTCTGTTCTCCTGCTGTGCCTGTGGTAGCCATGCAAAGGATCAGTGCAGGCAGCTTGCCACATGCAGGGAGCTCCAGGACAAGTAACTCGACAAACAGAATAGACCAACAAAACACATCACTGAACATACATACTACCAACAGAAATAATGAGCTGTGCAGCATGCTAAAAGTGGTTTTAAAAAGTGCATACAAAAGGGTAAAGGCACACGCCAATCAATTAGGCTTTAACCTTGTAAGAATTAAGTCTGTTTTATACATGCACAAATTTACATTGATGAAAAGCTGTTTCTTTCTGTTGGAAACTTTGAACCGAACATGCTTTGTAAATGATCTGTGTTAAGTTGATGAGATCACCAGTCATATTCGTTACCTTCACTGTCAGAAACAGCACAGTGCATATCATCCATGACGTAACCATCGTCCTCTCTGTAGGTATGGCTACGTGATGACTCTTTCACATCCTGAACATCAGGCAGGGAGTGGCTGGAGCCAAATTGGGATCTACTATCTACAACGTTTGGTGGGAGGGATTCTCTAGAGGTCCGTGCCACATGCATCTGGTTTCCCGTAGGACTCAGAGGACTTTCCTCTTCAGATGCCTGGGATTTTACTGGAGCCCGGCCTCGACTATGGCTCGTTCCTATCTTTTGAGACCTCTCCATTGTGTCTCTTTCATAAGATTTACTTCTTGGACTTGCTGCTTCTTTGCCTGCTTTTTCCATTCCATACATTGAAGATGACCTTGGTCTGTTGCTGTATCCTCTCTCTGAATCTTCCATTGCTTCTCTACTAATGTGACCAGAATATCTCTGCTGGTCATAAATATTTTTCTTGAGACCATATGTTATTTCGTCCTGAAGCTTCTGCGCCCTAAGGATTACATTATTTCCTGCAGCTGAAGTTGTGACAGTATATGAAGCAAAATCAGATTCCACATCTTTGGCTTCTTCTATAGGAGAAAACTTGGAGATTTTCTGTTCTATGTTTTGCTTTCTGTGTTTGCTGCGCTTGCTAGATACTACAGCAGGAGCCATTTGTTTTGATGAATGCTTTTGAGACCCATAAGAAGAGTTGTGCTTGTCTGTGCGGGAAGGATGTCTGTGATTGTTATCTGCATAGTAATATCCACTTGAAGAACTTGATATTCTGCTATGGCTATCAGAATTCCTTTGGTATCCATTCTTCCCTCGATGGTCTGATACCTGGACGTCGTACATGTCTTCCTCTGATTCATCATCCACTTTATTGTAAGCATGTGTTCTAGTGGAGTTGGTTGACTCTGGGAAGTCGTTTTTTTCTTTAGCATGCCTTGAACTACTATGTTGAGCAGGCTGATCTACTTTCTGGCTTTCTGTTGCTGAGGTATTCTCTTTGGTCAATTCACTGATATCATCAATCATAACATAATTACGAGAAACATTGTGCTCCAGGTTTGTATACAGAGAGTCAGCTGAATAGTTAGTTGAAGGACTTTCTATTGCATTTCCACCATCAGTAACTCTCAAATCTGCATTCTTATACTGGTCATAGCTGTTACTCATTGTTGCGGTTGTGTAAATTTTGTCTGTTGGAGTCGCAGAAATAATTGCATTTGGATTACCAATCACTTCATAATTGGTGGGTATTTTCTGTTCAAGATCTGCTAATGATGTTTGCCGAGGTTTCTGATGCTGTGACAGGATGTTTGTCTGTTGCTGATACTGAGCATTGTGACCAGACTGAAATGAAGCCTGATTTGTATAAGTGGCAGGAGCTTGGTACTGGTTCGATGGTTGAAGTCCAGTTACATTCTGTAAACTACCGTCAGTCTGGTAATTTGTGTTCTGGGGATATGCATGTGGCTGAAAAGTGTTCTGAGAATGTAAAGTGGAGTGAGACTGAAGATTGCTTTGGGACTGGTAAGTGTTGGGAACTGGGTACTGAGATGTCTGATAACCTGCAGTTTGGTAAGTTGTCAAACCCTGAGGAGTGGTCTGTGATGGAGGGTACTGAGACGATGTGGTTGGGTGCTGTGACATTGAGTATTCAGAATACTGATTAACTGGGGCAGTTTGTGGCCTAGCTAAGACATTGTTGCTATTATACGATGGCATTCGGATATTATTGACTTCACTGTCTGACATATAGTCTCTGTCTTCTCCTAAGCCTCGCACATAGCCCACGTCTCGCTTTGTTGGTTCTTTGACAAAGGTTTCCTTTCTACGATTAATTCCCAGTTCGATGTAACGAAGCTTTGCATCAATTTCCTTTTCTTCTTCATCAAGTTCTGCCTGTTTCTTCTGCAGTTTGTTTGATTCTTGCTCCACTTTCTCTAGCTCATGGCTGATATCCTTAAGGAGTCTATCGCGAGTGACTTGGTCAGGTAGAGTTCCCCGTTTCCGGGGTAGGGAGGTTCCAAACAGCTGTGGATGAAGTTGTGTACTGCTATGTATTATTTCTTCAGGTGGAGGACTAGGCAGGGTTCTTTTCACTTTCTTCGTAGTGCTCTGCTGCCAAGTTCCAATCTGAGAAAACAAAATTGTACATTTTCAATGCTACTGTGAAGAACATCGTGTCATTTTGTGATTTGCTATGAATTACTTACTTTCTGAAAAGGGCAAACATACACAGAGATCCTCCCAAAATCAAGGCAGTTATCTCATCGAATTAAGCTTGATCAGCAGGCAAGGTAAACTATTTCATTTGGACTTACTCTATAAATGTATAACAAAGTCTATCTGCAATTTTAAGAGAGACTAAATTTTAAGTATTAATATAAAATGCAAAGATTGGAAGCACGTTCCCTCGCTGTGGACTCAACCTAAAAAAAATCACAGGGAAACATTTTTGGGCTCCTACATCAGCGAAAGTATTTGCTAACTCGTAAATCACAATCTAGAAAATGAAAACAAATGTGACAGTACTATGGTATTAAGAGGTGTATTTTGTCCTTTTTTTTAAACAAAGAGAGTTTGAGGCAGAGTTGCTGTAATAATGGCTCTTTCAGAGGCTAAGAGTTTCCCGGCTGTGGAAAAAGTCACTTGGGGTGGTTTACAGAAGGTGTATATAAGGCACAGCTTTTGGAATTGGCAGACAAGCTAGAGTTGGGGTTGCCTTTGTTCATGCAAAAAGAGGAAGTAATTTCACCAATAGCTCGACATGTACCATTGCCAAAAATACCATCGGAATCTTTGGAAATAGCTAAAATTCAATGGCAAATGAAGCAGCTTGAATTAGAGGCAATGGCAAGGCAAAATGAAAGACAGGCAAGGAAAAAGAAAGAGAAAAGGAAATGAAACAGTTTGAATTATGATTGAAAGCAGAAGAAAAACAGAGAGAGAGAGAAGAAAGGGAGCAAGAGCGAGTTTTTAAACTTCGGAAGTTGGAACTGAAAACTGAAAGTTGAATTAAAGTGGAGCAGGTAGATGCGGAAAGGTAGGAGTAGTGATGAGGACAGTGATGGAAAGCAATCTTATCATAGCCAAAGACCCGCTGGCGATCTATTTATATAGGTTGAGGCATTGGCTACGTTTAACAAGAAGGACTTAGAAGCATTTCTCAAATCATTTGAGAAAGTGGCTAACAAAAAAAACGGCCGGTGCCCATGTGGATATTGTTGATCCAAACAAGGTTGGGTATGTAGAGCTAGTGATTTTGGGTATTTTGGGAGTATCATGAGGTGAAAAAAGCCATCTTAAATACATATGAACAAGTTGCCAGAAGCCTACAGACAATGCTTTAGGAATTGAAGGAGGGAACCTGGTCAAAATTATATTGAGTTTGAAAGAATCAAACAAAGTAACTTTGATAGGTGGATAAGGGCATTGAAAATAGATCAGACATTTGACGCTCTTAGAGACACAATTATTTTGGAGGAGTTCAAAAATTCACCTCCTGAAGTAGTGAGAACTCATATGGAGGAGCAGAGAGTTAAGACTCCAAGATTAGCAGCGGAAATGACAGATGGTTATGAGTTGGTTCATAAATCACGGTTTGGCTTCAGGTATCAATTTCAATCCGTGAGGGATAGAAACTGAGGAAAAGAGAAATCCTCAGGTGGTAAGGGAAAAGGAGATCTCATTGGAAATAGTAAAGATAGTTTACCATAGTTTACAAAGGAAACCCACAAAGGGGGAAAGAGAAGTGTAAGAATAAAGCGTGTTTTGTTTCAAGCCTGATAGTTTGACCAATTGAATTGCATCCAGAACGCCTTACACTTGCCTGTAAAAATAAGAAAAAAACTTGGGGTATAGGCTATCTTGCTCATATATTTTGAGAGGATTTGATCTGGTCCATAACACAAAAGATGCATATAAAATGTCAATAAATATTCAAAGATATGGATAATATTGTACCCAAATTTACACAGTCATAAAGCGCAACAGAAACAAACTAAACCTGTTAGGTAGAGGCACATCCATGATCCATATACTCAGACCCTTGGCTTTCAGAATAGAAACTGTAATATCTGGCTGTTTCCCACAAGCTATTTTGGTTCAGAAATGGAGTCAAATTTCAATACTGAAATGTGACTTTCAAGTTAGTAAAGTCTCACTTATTATGGTAAGGTCATATGAACAGGAGTAGGCCTTTCAGCCCATTAAGCCTAATCTGCCATTTAGCTAGATCATAGATAACCCACTACCTCAGTACCAACTTCCCACACCATCTCCTCATTGATCATTAATGTTGTATATTTTATTTAATCATGTTTTTCTTTGCATTGTATTGCAAAAGCAGTTCTATTCTTATCTCTGATTTGCAATTTTTCTCAAAACTGAATGTTTAATTATTGCAAATATCAATACTTTCATTGTCAAGCCTCCTTACTATTATTTGACACAAAGAAGTGCATGTTTGTGACCACCTTCATAGTTTTTTCCAATTCTCCATTAATACAATATGAATAATAGCCAAGATGGTGATTCACTGCGAGGAACACCCAATGTGCTTTATCTGTCCCACATGACCAGCTGTGATGCCTCAACCATATCAAGAGGAATCCAGAACTGAAACTCTCAAAAATCTACTTAAGCAAGAGGACAGCATTAGGGAAAAAAAAACGCTGTAAATACCAAGGTATTTCCAATTTGCAAAGGTTTCTACAAGGGATATTCAGGATTTTAAAGAAAATAGGAAAATAAATTACAAATACTCTAGAGCCATAATTTTGCAAAGAATTATAGATTTAGAATTGTCTCTTTAAATTGTAATATTGCAAATATATTTCAAAAAGCAAATTAAAGATCTAACAGCTGCATTTGGAAAATACTGGAATCTGTATTTAAGTGTGTGACTGAGGACTGAGGGTAATTTGAGCTGATTGGAGACAGCCAATTTGAATTGTAAAGGGTAGGTCATGTCAAAAGACTTAACTGAACTTTTTGAGAGATAAACTTAAATAATAGACTGTGGAATGTCAATGAATGTAGTTAATATGAATTTCCAAAAGACATTTGGTAGAGTTTCATGTAAGAGGCTGCAAACTTTAATTAAAGGTGATGAAGTTAAAGACAATGAAATTCAGGGCAAATTATTGACCTGGATAGTAAATTTGCAAAACAATAGATGGACGACAGAGAGAATGGCCAATGGACACACTTTCAAATTGAAAGGAAGAAACTCATGGTGTCCCACAAGGACCTAGCTGGGGATTCAATTATTCATTCTGCTTAGCACTGACTTAGATAACTTGACAGATTATGTAAACCTGCTGATGACTTAAAGGTAGGTAGTATTCTAAGCAATGTAGTCAGTACAGTGAAGTTACAAAGAGATCTTGATGGATTAACTGACTGAGCAAAACTATGGAGTTGTTGGTTGCTTCGCCGAGCTGACTGGTTTTCATGCAAATGTTTCATCTCCCTTCAGTGCTGTCTAGCCTCCGTTGAAATGCTGTTGTTCTGACCTGCTGTGAATATATATGGTCCAGTCTGTCATGGTGGGTTGTCTTGTTTCTGGTTTTATACCATAGTGGTATGTGGATGGGGTCTATTTCAACATGTTTGTTTATCGCACTGGTGATTTAAAACCAGGCCTCCAGGAATCCTCGTGCTGGTCTTTCTCTCGCTTGTCCCAGTACTGTAACTTTGTCCCAGTCAAACTGATGTCCTTCTACGTCGGAGCGTATTGAAACGAGTGAGAGTTGGTCGTGCCGTTTTGCTGCGCGTTAGTGTTCATATACTCCATTCCGGATAGGAAAGGCAGTTCCAAGTACTTTCACAGAATCACTAAATTGTTATGGCACAGGAGGAGATCAGTTGACCTATCATTTCTACATCAGGTCTTCAAATGTGCAACATTACCTCATGTCAATCTCCCATTTCTCCCCATATCCTTGCACACTATTTCTATCCAAATAATCATTCCTCAGTTGAATTTGCTTCCACCCCATTTCCAAGTAGTGTATTGCATGCCCAAACTACTTGCTGAATGAAAAAGCTTTTCCTCACATCACTCCTGCTTCTTTTGCATTTTGTTTTAAAACTATACCTCTCATTCTTGTTGCTTTTACGAGCAAGAATAGTTTCTCCCTATCTAATGTATCCAACCTGCTCATAATTTTGAAAATCTCTATCAAATTGCCTCTCAGTTCTCCAAGGAGAACCACCCTCAACTTCTTAAATCTATCCTCATATCTGTACTTCCTCATTCCTGGAACCATTTTTATAAATCATTGCTGCACTCTCTCCTGCATTCATATCCTTCCTATAATGTAGCATCAACAAATGTATACAATATTCCAACAGAGATCTAACACGTGTCTTATACAAGTTCAATATCAACTCTTTGCTGTTGTATCCTATGCCGCTATTAACAAAGCCAAGGGCACTGTACGTTTTATCAACTCCCCTCTCCACTCATTCATTTTTAAATGGTAAACTACAAGATCCCAGTGGAGTTGCCACAAGTTTCAGTGATCAATGTATACGCATCACTATAATGAAATAGTGAGGTTCAAGAACAACTGAAAGCCTCATGGAATTTTAAACTTCACAAACCAGAAGCTGAATTATAAAAGGATGAGCTTTTGCCATACCTTTAAAAATCATTTTTCAGATAAGTATGATCCTCGGCATTACACCTTAGAAAGTAGTTACTGGCCTTGGAAGGATTGAAGCACAAATTGATCAGAATGTAACCTGAGCTCCAAGGCTGAAATTGTGTGGAGAAATTAACCAAGATGGTCTTGTATCCCTTCTCATGTGGAAACTTAAGGAATGGTTTGATTGAGGTTTTATAGGATTTTGAAAGGATTCAATATGGCAAATAGAGGGACACTTTTTTAAAAAATTATTCATCCACAGATGTGGGTGTCACTTGCTAGGCCAGTATTTATTGCCCAGAGGGCATTTAAGAGTCAATCACATTACTGTGGGTCTGGAGTCACATATAGGCCAGACCAGGTAAGGATGGCAGATTTCCTTCCCTAGAGAACATTAGTGAAACAGATGGATTTTTTCCAGAAAATCAACAACAGTTTCATGGTCATCATTAGTCACTTATTTCTAGATTATTATTGAACTCAAATTCCACCATCAGCCATGGAAGAATTCAAACCCAGGACCCCAGAATATGACTTGGGTTTCTGGATTAATAGTTTAGAGATAATACCGCTAGGCCACCGATCCTTCTCCCACTGGTGAGTCAGTCAAGGACAACGGAAGATAAGATCAGAACGAGGTCCATCAGCTTAGGAAGCACTTCTTCATGTAAAGGGTGATGGAAGCATAAAATCTCAAACGCATTTAGCAGAATCTTCACAGCCCCTGAAAAATGTGGGCAATGGCAAGAAAGTTGGGAGAATTGTGTCAGATGTCCAACAAGGAGCTTCCCAAAATTGAGACCAAAAGGTTCAATTTCCAACAAAATGTAAAATGACAAGGTGTGGTTCTCACCAGTGAGCTGCATCAGGCCTACTTGAATGGATTAGCGTGCATCAAGATTCTCATTATTACGTCAACTCATCTCACTGACATGCGGTTTCCCATTCTCTCACCCACTGGATAGCAACAATTCCCAACATCAAAATCAGAGCAGTAACCTGGTAACTCAAGCTTGCCACTTCCTCCTCTGGCTGTCCATCCCATGGCATGCTCCATGGGCGGCGACTGCACTCAAATCCTCCAGGTCCCTCTTGGCAAAGCAGAAATGCTGACTTCCCTCTGCCCGACTTCACCAATACCTTCCTGCAGCATCGGGAAAGTGGGTAACCTAATCATAGAACTCTCCCACCCTGGTTATAATCTCTTCCATCCGGCAGAAGATATACAAGTTTGTGTGCACATATGAACAGATTCAAGAGCAACTTCTTCCCCGCTGTTATCAGATTTTTGAATGGACTTCTTTAAGGTTAATGTTGATCTCTCTCTACACCTTCTCTGCAGCTGTTACATTATATCCTGCACTCTGTTCTGTTACCCTGATGCACTTGTACAGTACATTCTGCCTCTTACCTGCATAAGACAGCTATTTTACTGTACCTGACAGTAATAAATTAAATCAAATCAAACAAGAGGCGCAATTGACAAGAACCATGCAGGATAGCCAATGGACTGCCAGCATTTAGCTAGGTGTACAGCTGGGCTATAAACATGTTGCTAGTGCCAGGAATCAGAGGAGTTCCAAGTAGCGGCTACTACTTTTATCTGCAGCAACTGGGAGACTACAACATGTGTATTGCTATTAGGAGTGATGCATAGGTAATGAGGTGGGTTTGGGAAGTTGACATAGGAAAAAGTGCTGGATCTTGCAGAGAAAAACCCTCCATAAAACTCACCACAACAGACACAGCTGAGTTCTGGTAAATTTCAGCCCTTAAGAACACTCATCCATGAGGAATTTATGAAATGATGCATTCATATCATACGGAAAATAGCTGACAAAAGCACTATATGACAGTGTTTTGTGCTTTCCTTTACTCCTATTTTGGTGGCACTGAAAGATCAGGAAAGCAGAGTTTGTTGCATGACAAAACTCTGCAGTATCTCAGTCATGTAGCCATTCTTAATATATGAATCTTTCAAACACATCATAGGATAATAGTTGTAATTTGACTGAAAAATTACATTTCATTGTAGAAAATGCTAGAATACTCTTGCACTTGGAAACTTTTCCTGATCTTTCGTCCCCAGCCAAGTGGTAATGAAATTACTTGTTATGCTCCATCTCCTGTTCTGACAAGAACAAAATCATGCAATGATTCAGCACACAATGAAACTGTTTGGCTTGTAGAAAGTCAATATCTTTACTACAGATGTCTCACTGCAAGAAGAGCACCATTTTCCAGCACATTGGAATTGCTGCCCATTGAAGATTTATAAAGGTAACTTTTTCAGCTCCATTTGGCTGCAAAATTATGTAAATAAATAAAAATATAGAAAAGATTCAAGGGATATTAAGAAATCAAGTAATCTTAATTTTAGATGTTTTGTAAACCTATCCAAAATTCATTAGAATCTGTCTATGTAATCCCGTCTAGGGACTAATAAACACCTTATTTCCAGCAAGATGGTGGCAGTGTAAGTTGCTCCATTTGGAGCCTCAGTTTGCTCATCAGTTCCCCTTCCTTTCCTTTTCTGTTTTCTTCTTTTTTTCTTTTTCTTCTCTCCCCTCTCTACAGTAATTCTATCCCCCACCACCTCCTCGCCCTTTTAACTGCCTAGCTAAGGAGTCGGGTTGCAAAGGGGAACCGTGTGGTGGGAGCTGAATGGGCAGGCTGTGGCCTGCAGCAATGGCGGATCGAGCATGGGCCAGAGCAATGTCAGCGGCGACAGCGGACCAGTGACACAGTGGCAGCAAGGGCAGGCTGGTGAGGCAGAATGAGTCGACAGCGAGAGCGGCCTAGCAGTTGGAGTGGCCCCTGCACCATTGTGGACATGGGGCTCGGGACTCGGAGATGTGGACTTTTCCTTTCTTGCTACCTTTTTGGCTGTTAAATCTGCTAATTCTGATTTTTGTAACAGTAAATGGCGACTTTGTGCACTTTTCACTGTACTTATATATTCCTATGCTTAGTACATGTGACAAATAAATAAATCTAAATCTTTAGATTGTTTTTTTAGACTTCATTATTGATGCCGCAGCTGTAAGCAGCATGAGTGCACTCTCCACCACACAGAGTCATTACAAATATCATAAAATGTTATAGTGAGGGGATTGCATTATAGTGAGATATTTAACCAGTTTTTCAGTCAGTCAGAGTCGTAAAAACAGCCTTTTCTTTCATGAAGGCACATTGCAGAGAGGCATTCCATATCAATGACTGTATCATAAACAACTGTAATCACCTTATAGTCAGAGAATGTTAGATGTGTTGTAATATTTCCATATTACTGAGGGACTAATAAAGACATTTTTCAGTGAGGGAAAGTATATTTCCATAGCTACACTAAGAGAATAACAAATTATATTTTTATTGGAAAGTACTGGAAAGATGCACATATTTGATGGCCTAATAAGAAAACGTGTCCCATCAGTGGTAGTCTTTAATTTATTCTTTCATAGGACTTGAGAATTACTAGTAAGGCCGACCTTTGTTGCTTGTCCCCAAATGGCATTGAGAAGGTGGTTTTGAGATGCTTTCTTGAATTGCTGTGATTCACACGGTGTAGGTACAGCTACTGTACTAGGGAGAGAGTTCCAGGATTTTGATCCAGCGAAAGTGACAGAAGAATGAAATAGTACCATGTCAAAATACCACTCTGTAGAGCACCTGTGCTCTTTTCGCGACAATCGACAACACCTTCCAGTTGCGAACCACTTCAACTCCCCCCCCCAACTCCCTGGACGACATATCCATCGTGGGCCTCCTCCAGTGTCATAATGACGCCACCCGGAAACTGGAGGAGCAGCACCTCATATTCCGCCTTGGGAGCCTACAACGCAATGGTTTCAATGTGGACTTTACTAGTTTCAAAATCTCCCCAAGCCCAGCCTCATCCCATGACCAACCCTCCCTCTTATCCCCGCTTCCTTGACCTGACACAACCTATTCATCTTCTCTCCTACCTATCTGCTCCTCCCACTTCACTGACCAATCCCCACTACTGCCTACCTGCACTCACCTATCACCATCCCACCTACCTTCCCCAGCCCCACCCCTCCCCTCTATATTTATTTCTGAGCTCCTTTTCCCACCCACCCCCATTTCCTAACCCTAAACGTCAGCTTTCCTGCTCCCCTGATGCTGCCTGGCCTGCTGTGCTCCTTCAGTTCCACGCTGCGTTAGCTCTGACTCCAGCATCGACAGTTCTTACTATCTCTCATTGTCAAAATACAACTAGTGCTCTTCCTATGCATGTCTGCTGCCCTTGTCCTGTGTTGATAGAGCTCACAGGTTTAGTAAGTACTGTCAAAGGAGACTTGGTGAGTTGTTGCAGTGCATCTTGAAGATGCACTTGTGACTGGGCACTGGTGGTGGAGACAGTGAATTCTATCATGATGCATGGGAGTGCTGATCAAGTGGCTGCTACATCTTATATTGCGTTGAGCAAGAAGCGCAAGTATTTTATGAGGCAAATTTGTTTTTGGTAATCTTGCTACAGTATAGAATACCATAGGCAATGGCCAAGTCAATGTAATCAGTAACAACTTTGCTTTTTGATTAAACCTTCAGTCGTAAGTGATATAAATTCTTGTTCAAATGAAGATCCTATAAGCCAAGAATACCTTTTTAATCGTATTTTTATTTTTAAAATCAATTTCTTCTCTTCCTTTCACTTTTAGTAATGACATTTCTCCCTTTCTTTGATACTCTTCCTGCAATACAATCTCTCAAAAACTCAAATGAAAGGTTCATACGACAAAGCTGGCCTATAATGATCCTCAGCCACCCAAGAACAGGACTGTATCAGGATAGTCCACGTTATTTTATTCCTTTGCTTTGTGGGCTGCCTCTTCTGCAAGCAATTTGTGATCAGCAATTTGTCTTGACAGATCCAGGAGAAAAATTGCATTCCCTCAATTGTATACATATAAACATATTGCACCACTGGGCAGCTAATGAGGCTTACTGAGGTTGGCATCTGTTAAAGCCTCACACACGTAAAATAAGCGAAAACATTTCTGCGAATATATGCGAGTGTGTAAATAGTGTTGGTGTCTCACCAAAAATACACATTTTGAAGTAATGCACATTCACAAGAAGCATCTACTATTGACTTATTGTGACATTGGGAAGTAAAGAAAGAAGAGTGTCAACATTGAACATTAGTCTCCATTCTGTCATTGGAATCCAGGTAACATGATTCAATGAGGCTTTGTTCAGATAATGGCAAAATCTTATATGCACTTTATGTGGTTAAGACAAGCATTATAAACAAAAACAGAAATTGTTGGAAAAGCTCAGCAGGTCTGGCAGCATCTGTGCAGAGAAACCAGAGTTAACGTTTTGGGTCAAGTGACCCTTCCTCAGAGCTCAAGCATTGTAAACACTGGCAAAGAAAGCAGACTCCTCAACAGAAATTAAAGAGAGATAATAAGAAAAGGAAAATGTATAAACCTAATTTATGATATGATCTTTTGAAGTATCCCCATTTCCATATTTCTACCAGCTGATAATGGATTAAGAAAATTATAGCGCTCAAAAAATGTGAGAACTGAAAATTGTTTTAAAGAAAGCAAATAATGGAACTTGACAGTACCACTGACAATAAGTAAGTCCAAACACTTTCAAAGGCATAATCATTGCCAATCATTTCCATTAACTGAATAATATGCAACTAAGTCATGAAAATTGGAAGTTTATCACAAGTACTGTTAGATTAGTTGATCTCTGCCAGGGTCAGTAATAAGGCCTTAGTAGCCCTATGTGGAACAAAGAAATAAAAATTTCAATCTTCATATGTGATGTCAGTGAAGCCATGACCTAACCTACAGTTTAATAATCTTATTGCCATTTGTCTTTATACAAGGAGAGTCACATTTGGAATATTGTGTACAGTTCTGGTCATCACACTATTATTCAAGAAAGGCTGCACAGAGAATCCAGTGAACTACAGACCGGTGAGCCTTACGGCAGTGGTGGATAAGTTGTTGGAGGGAATTCTGAGGGACAGGATTTACATGCATTTGGAAAGGCAAGGACTGTTTAAGGATAGTCAGCATGGCTTTGTGTGTGGGAAATCATGTCTCACTAACTTGATTGAGTTTTTTGAAGAAGTAATGAAGAGGATTGACGAATGCAAAGTGGTAGATGTTGTCTACGTAGACTTCAGCATGGTAGACTAGTTAGTAAGGTTAGATCACATGGGATCCAGGGACAGCTGGCCAATTGGATACAAAATTGGCCAAAAGGTAGGAGACAGAGGGTGGTGGTGAGGGTTGTTTTTCAGACTGGAGACCTGTGTCCAGTATTGTGCCAAAAGGATCAGTGTTGGGTCCACTGTTTTTCATCATTTATATGGGATGTTTGGTTGGTAAGTTTGCAGATGACACCAAAATAGGTGGTGTAGTGGACAGTGATGAAGGTTACCTCATAGTACAATGGAACTTTGATCAGACAGGCCAATGGGCCGAGGAGCGACAGATGAAGTTTAATTTAAATAAATATGAGGTATTGCATTTTGGTAAGGCAAACCAGGTAAGGATCTATACAGTTAATGGTAAGGCCCTGGGGGGTGTTGCTGAACAAAGAGGCCTAGGGGTGCAGGTGCATAGTTTCTTGAAAGTAGAATCACGATAAACAGGGTAGTGAAAGCAGCATTTTGCACTCTTGCCTTCATTGGTCAGAACATTGAGTAAAGGAGTTGGGAGGTCATCTTGCAGCTGTACAGGACATTGGTGAGGCCACTTTTGGAATACTGCGTATAGTTCTGATTGCTCCTCTACAGAAAAGATGTTGTTCAACTTGAGAGGGTGCAGAACAGCTTGTACGGTTTGAGCTACAGGGGTCGGCTGGTGATTTTTACCCTGGAGTGTCAGAGACAGAGGGGTGACCCTTAGAGTTTTAAAAAATCATGAGGGGCATGGATTGGATGAATAGCCAAAGCCATTTTCCTAGAGTGATGGAGTCCAAAACTAGAGGGCATAGGTTTAATGTGAGAGAAGAAAGATTTAAAAATGACCTGAGGGGTAACTTTTTTATCTAGAGGATGGAGCTGCCAGAGGAAGTGGTGGAGGCGGGTACAATTACAATATTTAAAAGGCATCTCTATGGGTATATGAATAAGAAGTGTTTAGAGGGATATGGGCCAAATGCTGGCAAGTGGGGCTAGACTAATTTAGGATATCTGGTTGGCATGGACTAGTCTGCCAAAAGGATCTGTTTCCGTGCTGTATGACTATTCCAGAATGTTATGGAGGCTTTGGAGAGGGTACAGAAAAAGGTTTACCAGGATATGGCCAGGTTTGGAGGATATTAGCTATCAGGAGAGATTGGATAAATTTAATTTGCTTTCACTTGAATGTTGGAGGCTGAGGTGTGACCTGATAGAAGTTATTCAGACATTGTGTGATGCATGGATAGAATGGATAGTTGGAGTCTTTTTCCCAGAGTAGAAATGTCAAATACTAGGGGACATAGGCTTAAGGTAAAATGGGGAAATTTTAAATGAGATGTAAGAGGCAAGTTTTCTTTATTACACAGAGGGTGGTAAGTGCCTGGAATGCACTGCCAGAGGCAATGATGGAAGCTGATACAATTGCAATGTTTAAGAAGCATCTTGATATATACATGATTAGGCAGGGAATAGAGGGATATGCATAGAGGCAACTGGTTTTCAATTTAGAAAGACATCATGTGTCAGCGCAGGCTTGTTGGACCAGAGGGCCTGTTCCTGTGCTGTACTGTTCTGTGTTCTTTCTTTCTTTATTTAGCTGATGACTCAGCCAAATGTGGGGAGTATAGATATTTGGCTGATGACACAGTCCAAACACAGGGAAGAGTGGTCAATTGACTGGAGATACTATCTGGACACAAAGAGAGTGGCCATTTGGTTGTTGCGCTTCAACATTGTCAGCATCTGCAATGCAAAACACATTACATTGTTATCAAAGCTCAGTCAAATTTGCCTTTAATCCAGCGAGACATTTTGGGAAACTATCATTCATTTTTCTTTAGTGCTTTGGTACAGCAAGTGTTAGCAGGTTTAATTTATTCCATGGGTAACAGTGCAAGATTCAGAAGCTGATTCTCCTTCCTTCATTTTCACAGAATTTCTTATTCTAGTAGAATACCACCTGCATTTATTAAAGTTTAATTGTATTCCATGATATAACTCTTGTGATTTACATCTTTTTCCTGAAGTCAATTACTAGAAAATACTTGCAAGGATATTAACTATAAATGTAATATCTTTAAAAAACATATTTTCTTTAAGAAATATACTTAATCAATTTGAAGTAATTGCTTCATTGATTTGCACAATGTTGAAGCTTTCATGGAATAGATAATAAATTGTCCAGATAGATTGAGAATCGCTTTAACAATGAAACAGTAGGATGGTGGTAAGTAGAAAATGGTCTGTCTGAAATGCGACAATCAGTGTGTTTTATGGAGATTTGTTTCTTGGCACCACACCTCTCAATAATTTTGAATGCCATGGAACAATGTCCAGTGTGCGCGGTAAATCAGCTGAATAAATGCATATAAACATGGTTGAGGATCTTGCACAGTGTAAACGCACAAGGGAATAAGTAACAGTAAACATGTAAATCTTGAACACATTCCAGTTTGAATTAGAGAAAGCTTAATGTCCCAGGGATATATCTTCTTAAATAAACAATGCCATTAAATTACAAGAAAGAGTTAGGCTGTGGCATTTCTTAAGAACATAAAGCAGTGAAAGGATCACAATGCACAGTTCACCAGTATCTGTTACTTTCACTGCAGATAGCAAGCAAACCTCATGCTGCCTGTTCAGTTTTTGACCATAGGGTGAAACCAGAGTTAAGCATGATATTGAATGGCTGCACATCTGTGCAGAGGGTGCAAAATTGTAAAAAGCTAGGTATAAGTTGCAGCTGACCTGCACTTCGTAAAAGGGGAGGTACATTTTGACTTGATCAGGTGATGTATGCGGCTTGATAACAGTGTCTGACCTGAGGGATGAGTGACAATGTGTGCCAAGGAAGAGAGTGAACTCTAAATTTTTCCAACACAGCACTTGAAGATTTTTATAGCAAGTAGACAAGAGGACAGAAGTTCTTTACTCAAAGAGTAGCCTTCCAGACAGATGCACAGAAGCAATTGGAATATGTCAATGATAGCACTCTTGTCAAAGAACCTTGATGCAGTGTTGCAAGAAATTCAATGAAATCACATGAATGGTTAAGGTCAGTGAATGCATTTTCAAATGTCATAGCCCATCAAATGCACCACGAGCCTCATTTTCTGCTCAAAACATCGGATTTTCATGACTCAATCACCAACCATAGCTTCACCTCAAATCAAACATAAGACACTGCCAAAAGTCTCACTCACACATACCACGCAAATGTTCAGTGTTTAACCATGGCAACACATCATGTTGACACATTTCAGCTTACTAACTGACCTTTTCCTCTCTCCTGGGATACTATATAATCACAGACAACAAGAACTAACTGAGGGGGAACAGCCCTGACTTCATATTCTCATCCCAATGGAAGAAACCATGGTCACCATTACTGGAGTAGCCATAATTGAGCTGTGACCAGTAGGTGGACAAAAAGCATAGAAATTAACAGTAACCTCATTTAATTTGCCTTCTTGAATCATACTGTCTCTTCCAATTTACAAGTTGCAGTTGGTCTAAGCAATCACTCTTGCTTTCACTCCCCACTTCCCACCATTGTGACGTTCTCTTTTACAATACCCAAGAACTGCCACTCGGCAAGGCACTGATGTTAGGAAAAGTTGAAAGAACAGAAAGACAGTATTGGAGATGAAACAACATTATTGAAAATAAAAGAAAACTACTGAAGATGAAACACCACTACTGAAGTTTACACTTCCAGTCTCCAATTCAGATATTGACACTGCCGGTATTGCAGAAGCTGGCTTAGAAGCTGAACCTGCACATAATGAATCATTAATCATGAGTGTTTGCCAGTTTATGCAGGAAGAAAGGGTAGTAGAGGTGCCAGCTCACTGGAAACTGAGTTTGCATGAGTTCTGCTTCAGAGGACACAGATGAAATGGTGGTTTACAGGAAAAGGCTGATGGGTATGCACACACAAATGCTGGTGAGCAGAACCCTTGAAGTCACAATAAAGGCCTTTAGCATGAGCCACACCACTTGATGTTGGGATTTCTTAATCCAATTGCTCAGACATAGCTCTGAAGCAATTGAGACCTGAACATCAGTCTTCTAGCTCAAGAAAAGGGCATTAAGTGTGTGCCACAAGAGACCTGCCACTCCCCGTATATTTTGCTGAATTTAAGAAGTAATAAATACTTCCAAGCACTTCTGCAAACACAGCAACAGCTAGTAGATGTCAATCAGCAATTAACTTGGAAGTAGTTAATGATGCTGTTTCATACTGCTAGTGGAACGTCCTTTCTTCTGCTGAATGCATTTTTCAGTAGATAGTTAAATTGTGTCAAATATGGTACCTTTAACTCAAATTAGTGTTAGCATTCTGCCTTATGAATGTGCTTCATATTTTATATTTCTTTGAGGATTTAAGTTTCGAAGCTTTGTGGATAAATAGATTTATTTCAAGTCTGTGGAAACACCTGGAGTAGTGTTTGGAATGTCACTGTGGACCATTGGAGAGTTTTTTTTTAACAAGCATTCCGAGAAATTACATGACTGACTCTTCTGCTGCAGACCCCTGCTCAGAATCTTTGAACAGCGGCTGCAATGAGTGTTTTAGTTTTGGGACAAGATGCTTGTGAAGAAAGGCTGCCCAGCTGACTTGTGTTATTTCTGAATAATCTTTGTGTGGATCAAACAATTTGCTCTTCACAGATTGAAGGAACTTCTCAATACTGTACTTCCTGAGCAAGCGGTGTCCGCTAGAAGTCCAGAGGCAACTATGTGTAATTTGTGACTTGACTATATGTCAACATGTCAACATCAGAATGGCAAACATTGGAGCATTCAATGTCTTGTCATTTTTGTCTTCAAGAGTTACAATGCCAGAAAGTGATTTTTTAAGTGGATCTCTGCAGAGAGAAAAAGCTGTTACTTTTACCTTTTCCTGAAGGTAGTAAATGTGTCTGTGTGCCTGGTTTTGGTTATTTATAAGAATAATCATTTATACTTCCATTTTACAAAATGTGTACATTAAACAAAATGTGTACATTAAACAAATAGTCATGGCATTTTTATTGATTAATTTTTGTTTTGATAATAAACCAACAATTGTACTTTTACTTTATTTTGTGATCCATTGTGTGAAAGTGCATTTCACCAGCCTCTGTCATGAAAGCCTATTCTGTACGCATCTTAATACCTACAACATGCAGTCAAGGACAACTCTTTGTATGGGAACATCAGCAAACAGACCAAAGAGCACTGAGTTTATGATCTTTCAGCCGTATTTGGTATTTGTTTCAGTGAGCATTCCTGGGAACAGTCCATAGAGCACAGAGTCAATGACACAGAGCAAAACCTATCTCAAAACCTTCTCTGCAGTTAGCACATTTTACAAGAAGGTAAAAATTGGAGGCTTCCCCATCACAGCAATACACTGACGGGGTTGAAACTGTGGGCACATTGGAAGGATCTGAAGGAAAGGGTCTTCTTTACCACAAGCCAAGCTTTATATCTTTTAAGTTCTGCAGTTGAATTATTCTCCCAAATGTCTTTGACAGTCCACTCAGGGAACCATTTGCCAGGATCTACCCTCTCCCTTTTCCACAGGCTCTTTGGGACATTTAGTGCTGACCACTTCCTGATGGACTTGTGATCAAAGGTATTTGTCTGTATAAACCTCTCAATGAGGAACACTTGGTATGTCACATTGCAGCATTCTGTGGCAATGTGGCTAGCATGCAAAAGCACGGACAGGCAAAACTTCTGCTTGCCCATTCAGGGTACTTGTGGCATAATGGTAACGTTACTGGACTAGCAATTGAGAGTGCACTGGAGGTTTGAGTTCAAATCCTACCATGGCAGGTGATGGAATATAAATCCAATTAATAAATTTGAAATTAGAAACTACGAAGATATTATATGAGTCATTGAAGAAGACATCTGCTGTCCTGGTCTGGCCTACCTATGACTCTCAACCCATGGCAATGTTACTAACTCTTAACTGTCCTCAGAAATGGCCTAACAAAACTTTCAATTCAACAATTAGAAATGAACAACAATTGATGCCCATATTCCATGGATAAGTAAAGTAAAAAATGTAGTGACAATTGGTGTTTACACACAGAAGGTCACTGGACAGCTTGATGCAGCTGCACACAAACATCAGGATGAGTGTGATGTTGGGTACAATTTCTTTTGCCTCTACCAATAACATTTCAAATATTTTTCTATCTGGTAGAATTGGTTTTCAAAACCAGAGGTCAAAGTGTTGGCATGCCGGATAGAACATTGGAGCCAAGCTTAGATGGAATGTTGCCCTCTATCTAGACTCCTGTTCCCAGATCCAGCCTACAAGCTCTCTGCTACGATTCCAGACTTTGGGCTGCTCATAGCTCCTCCAATCACATACTGGCTGTCTTCAGCATTTGCTGATAATAGGTTCACTGGTAAGCATAGGACAGAAAGTGCCTTGGATTGAAGGAACAGATCTTATAACATTTTCCACTTATATTTGCCTGTTTTTGAAATTCCAGCTTCAAATAAAACAAACAAAAATCAATAAACTTTCGCTTTACATAATTTTTGTTCCTGGTCTATAACCCTTCTTGTGCAAGCTTACGTAATTATTAATAAAGGGAACCTTATGAACAAGTTGTAAACTTGTCCACCAGTGAAGCAGATATCAAGCCATAGGAAATGCTCTGGTGAGTCATAAGTTAGGTAGTCCTAGTCTAGAGGTTTGTGTATCATATACTTGTGATTTGCAGACAAAGCGGAAAACAGCCTTGGTGATAGCTATCGTTCAGAAGTGAAGAATGGGTTAAATCTTTGCCATATACAGCAACAGTCAGAGTGCCTTGCACCTGATGACCAGGTTCTCACCCACAATGGAGAGAGAGAGAGACAGCGTTGCTCCCATGTGCCCAGTGTTTGTCTACCATAGTCATTTACGCTTTGCCACTTTAACTGCATAACCCAGTCCCTTCAGAACCATACCTCCAGAATGTTCACGTAATCTGACCTGACAGTATTTGATTTAAAGAATAAGGTTTTGCTCTTGCCATGATTTACTATGGCTCCAGACACTCATCAGTCTTTTGCACAGACAGCGGAGCAGCAGACACTGTATTCACGTTCTTGGTTGCTTCACGCTTCCTTCAAATTCTGACAGCTCCTGTCCAAATACATTTGTTGCTGACGAAAGTGCATGCTTTGATCAACTAAATATGTAAAGCACTTTACTGAGTTACATACATTCATACAACATGAGATTGTCGTTCACGCCTTGCGGAGTTTGACTTTGAAAACACTAGGTTTGGCTCATAACTGAAGCTTTAAATTAAAAATTCATGTACTAGAAAGATGTAATTAAGATTTTTTTCATCCAATTTTAAATACTCTCGTTCCTTTATTTAAATGAGTAAAGGCAAGTTACAAAGAAATTGACAAAATGGAACTTACAGTATATTAAGAAGCCACATGCCCGGACTGGGGATGTGCTTGTTTTTATCTTTTGCTCAAGCCTCCCTCACTTTACCATCATATCACCGTATGTACTTAGCTTCCCCATGAATGCCTCATGCCAAATACCTCTGCTCTATGTAGAATTGAGTCCCACATGCTCTGTCCTCCCTGATATATAAAAAAAAAATCCTGTTCATAGGGGCGGCACAGTGGCTCAGTGGTTAGCACTGCTGCCTCACAGCGCCAGGGACCTGGGTTTGATTCTACCCTTGGGTAACTGTCTGTGTGGAGTTTGCACATTCTCCCCATGTCTGCATGGGTTTCCTCCGGGTACTCCGGTTTCCTCCCACAATCCAAAAATGTGCAGGCTAGGTGGATTGGCCATGCTAAATTGCCCATAGTGTTCAGCAACGTGTAGATTATGTTGGTTGGGTCTGGGTAGGATGCTCTGTGGCTCATTGTGGACTTGTTGGGCCAAAGGGCCTGTTTCCACACCATAGGGGTTCCATGATTCTATGGTTTACGAGTGATCACCTTGTATTCGTGGCCATGAGAGTTGGATTCATCTCAAATGGAAACACTGGCTGCAAAGTGAAGCTCCATTGTGCCTGATTTTAAAACTTGGAGTGCTGTTTTGCCTTTAGAATGTTTTTTTGCAGTGTGCGTGCACACCTCTGAGGTCAACTATATCAGATGCCATCTTCATAAAAATCCTAGCATGCATGGAAGGGGAATCTGCTAGGAGAATGCAAATGAAGCAGAGTCTGGCATTAATCAGTGTGATTTGATAGTGACATTCCCATTTTAGAACCCACTGCTCCAGCAATTACCTTCCCATAACCTTGCATAACTGAACATGCATTCAGTAGCAGGACAGAAGACCAAGCAGTGCTATTATTAGCAACTTGTTGCAGATCAGTTTTTGATCACTTTTTGCTGCAAGTCTGAAAGTGTTTGATGGTTAAAGAGTTATTTCAAGTTGTTGTACTAACAGGAAAGTTGTCCGCAGTTTGCTGCAAGACTATGTTTTGACGTCAAGCATTCTCACAAAAATCATTTGATTTATATTATGGATGCAATAACATGCATCCCCCCTTTTGGAATACAGCACGACAGGCAAAATAAGGAATGGTGACCGATCAGAACAAGTTGCAGAAAGAGGGAGATAGAGGTGAAAAAGACACCTCAGCAGGTGTCTATACATACCTAACATATTCAGGGCATAATTCACCTATTTACAACTAAGCGAGGAGCAGCTGACAATCATCTCCGCTTCAGGAAGGATATTCGCATTGACATTTGTCACATGTAGTTGCCACAAATGCAGCCATAGAACAGGGCAAAAATGACATGGCTTTTGAAGGTGACAGTGCCTGAAAACATTTCTGTGCCTGGATGAAACTGGCATTATTTGCCATGTCTTCTATCTTGCCATCACTGTTGCACAAGAAGAAGAATGAGGCTCTGTTCTCAAAGATACCTGAACACATTTCATTCTCTTCTGGCCAATGATGCTCAATATTGAGAAAGCAGTCATGATGCCTTCATTCTGTGGCAGTCCACTGTACTAACTGTGTTTGAACCATCACTACAAACTATGGGTGACCTGAGCTATCCTTTGACAGTGAGCAGCAAGCAGAGCAAATGTGTGGATTCCCGAGAACTGCTGGATTCCCCTGAAACACAGTGCCACAGATTCAATTTGCAGGCATGCATTTGCTTAGAAATATCAAAAAGAATTCCACTTTACTCCAAGTCCAGCTGGTGTTCAACTCTGTGCCATGTTTCACAGAGTTCCCAGTACAGTATCTTGACTGCAGTCAAACTACCTTCATTCCAGAGCTGTCACTGTGCTATCTGTACTTAAACCATAACAGTCAACCAAAGGAATGTCATTGGACAACAAAGGCTATCCTGTGAAACCATAGCCATGACTCAAGTGCACAAATCACTGGGATGTTTAAGTGACGCTTTTGATGCCTGGATTATTCCAGAAGAGCTCTGCAGCACTTGACAGACTCATTGCAACCTGCTGAATGGAGTATAACCTTACCATAATAAGATAATTTGTCTAGGTCACCAGCAGTATGGCAATAAGCCAAGGCAGAGGAGAAGCAATTAACAAGACTCTTTTTGGCAGGGCTAGTTGTGATGCATTCATCTGGTTGTGACATGATTAAAAATAACCCTAATTATTAATCATAAACAGTTCCATCCCCTTACCTTGCTCTTTTACTCTGTTCATTGGGCATAGTGCAACAGTGAAAACCCTTCAGAAAGTAAACATTCCAGAACAATTTTATAAACCATGCTGTGTTGCATATAAAGTTAAATTATTATGGAAGTGCATTCCCTTAGTGTAAACCTTATTTTCACTGTGCTGGTGTTCCTGTGCTATGTTCCTTTGGTACCCCTATGGCTGCAGCATGGCTAATGCAAGCTGGATAACTTCCAATGAGTTTTCCTCACTATAAATAACTTTGTAAGATGAACTCTAGCAGCTATCATTCTCAAAGGCCCAGGTTTGAACAGCAACATATTGGCACATGTTGCTGACAGGCAAAAGTGAGGGCAGAGGCAAAGTCTCCCTGAGGAAGGGTAGCAAGCTCATGCTTCATGTCCCCAAGGCAGTGTTTCTGCAAACCTAGTGATATGTTGGAGGACAGATTGCTACACCACCCTGCAAACTCCTTGAACATTGACACCAATTACAGCTTTCAAACTAGAAGAGATTGTGGAGAGCCTGGAAAGGAACGAAGTATTAGGATATCAGCATTTTTGATGCTTTCAACTCCACCAATGGCCCCAATCTCATTCATGGCTAGTCCAATGACTTTCTGCTCCAGTTGGGGTTGGGGAAGGAGAGAAGGTGAGCGAATTAAAACAAAGAACTGTGTTTGCTGAGATTCTGAAATACAAACAGAGAAACTCAGCACGTCTGGCAGCAACTGTGGAGAGAAAGTAAAGTTAACATTTCAAGTCATAGTCATAGAGATATACAGCATGGAAACAGATCCTTTGCTCCAGTTCATCCACACCAACCAGATATCCTAGATAAATCTAGACCCATTTGCCAGCATTTGGCCCATATCCCTCTAAACCTTTCCTATTCATATACCCATTCCGATGCCTTTTAAATGTTGTAATTGTACCTGCCTCCACCACTTCCGCTGGCAGCTCATTCCATACACACACATCACCCTCTGCCTGAAAAAGTTTCCCATAGATCCCTTTTAAATCTTTCCCCTCTCATCTTGAACCTATGCCCTCTAGTTTTGGACTCCCCCACCCAGGGGAAAAGACCTTGTCTATTTACTCTATTCATGCCCCTCATGATTTTATAAACTTCTGTAACCTCACCCCTCAGCCTTTGGCTGGCTTGGTGGAATAGATATCAGTATGTACACATTGGGAAATGTGGAGTTTAAACTGTGCTATCCGTTCTGATTGATAGTCAGTGAATTAGTGATTGGGGTATGGTATCTCAAGTAGTGCTTGAGCTGAGTGGACAAGATGACATCTCCCCTGCACTCACACCAATTTTAATGCAACACCGAAAATTCTTAAGCCTGTTCTCTGCCATGTTGTGCCACACTTGTGCCCTTCTCAGGCCAGAATCAGTTGTGGAATGGCTACCAACATCTGGTCCAGTCAGAACGTACCTCCCCCTTAAGAGGTACTGGCTCGATTTAAGCAAAAATATTGTCTAACAATGTTGTACTGTATCCTTGTTATTCTATTCAGTGGTTGCACAATGCAATGCAGGAAATTGGCACCTGTTTTAGGGCTTATCAAATTTTACGGCTGTCTCCGTTGAGAACACTTTTGTTAGAATTCACGTTTTACCTTGTGCAATTGTATGAAAGTGTAATTATACCAGTCAGCACAGATTGACAGGCCACAAGGGGAACCATGTGAAAAACAGTGCCAGCAGATCATTGAGATCAATTATCTCAGGATTAAGGGCAGGATGACGGAAGGAAAGCTGTCATTTTTTTAAAAATAAAATCTCCAGCATAGAATTATTGAGGAGAGTCGGAATGCAAATCGGATTTTATTAAGCCTTTCTTAAACATTTCAAAGACATGGGGATAAATTTTCACTTGTAGGAGTGAGGGGGCTTGGGAGTGGGTGTGTGATTTCAAAGTGTGAAAATTGACAGCACGTCAGGAAATCAGCACTGATGCCACAGACTGAGTATGCACAGGGTTCCCAGGCTTAGTAAAACTCACCAGTGAAAGCTAGGCGAGAATAAAGTAGCAACTGAGGGAGCTGATGACGTGATAGGGAAATGTGAAAATAAGTACTGAAACCTCCCAGCTGTTTCCTGATTGCCACATTGGAGGTGTGATTTGACGATCAGCATTAATGCTGTTTGACTTTGAGGTCCAGCACCAGCAGAAACAGGAGGAAGAGCAGCAGAAGAAATACCATAGGACAGTAGCAGAAGCAACACCCACCTGACTCCATTGGCATGCCATTCCACAAGAGTGGACTGATGAGTAGAGAAGTGCAGTTCACAGGAAGCTATACCTGGACCACAGGGTATATAGGCAAAGGATAAGCTTCTTCAACATGTCAGAATACCAATGCTTCAGGAACTTCAGCATCATGAAATAGGCACTGGCAGATATCTGCAGCTTTCAGAAACAAGACCTGCTGTCAAGTGGACCTTTTGGTTACATAACCATGGTGGTCAAAGTCATCATTGCCCCAACTTCTTTCATGTCTTCTGCCTTCTCTTGAAGATATTTGTAGAACATCACAATCAGTAGTGAACAAATACATAGAAGAAGTGATTAATGGTTTTTTATCACAGCAGGCAATTGGGCCAGCTTTGCCTGTCATGACACTGGTCAGAGTGAGCAGCTGCCCACGTTTGTTATTCTGTCTGGCTTGTATACACTTTGATTCAGCAGGGATAGAGGCAAATTGTTCAGATCATTGGGCTGACGCTTTTGGCTGACATATACCAGATTTTGAAGCCCATGTGGTTCTTGGGAAAATGCATGTTCCACTCCCTCTTTTGCAGAGCAGAATTAATCTTAAGAACTGTAGTCATTATAATGAGGTCAGCCAGGTGGACATCATAGAATATGTGTTTCCTGACTGGGGCTATTAATCTGGGCCAATCAGGGAGCCTTGGCTGACAGATAATAACAGGAGTGTCAGACATCCTGTTCACTCTGAGAGCTAGCCCTGAAGGAGCTATAAATAAATTGTGACTTGGTGATGGCATACCGGCTTCTGTGGAGTTATTTAAAAGACATAAGGCGGAATGTGGAGACCTGACTGTGGGCTGCCAGGACCACAGGTGAGCAAGAGATGAGCAGTGGAAGAGCTTTCAGCTAAGTCTCTCCCCCCTTCCAGGTTCTCTTTTCAAATCCATTTCATGCTCTATCTGTATTTCTCTGCAAGCTTCCTTTTTGTTGCAGATCGCAGTTTGTACTAACACAATAGATCATCAGCCTTCATTTTTGTGCTTCATCCCTAGATTATGACATTGCGGTGATGCTAAGTTTGAGAGGAAGCTAAGTGATCAGACATGAGCTGGTTTCAAAATTAAGCCATAAGGCTGTCTCCCTACGTTTTGCTCTATACATCATGCCAGACCTTCATCTGGAGTTCAACTCTATTTAGAGTATACCAATGCTGCAATATAATCATTGAACTGGAAATCAATAAGCAGTAGTAGGGAGAGAAAGGGAAACCTTGCATGGGCTCTGAAGAGAGCACATTTGATGGTCCAGGTCTGGACTTTATATTCTTTGATGTTATAGTGTTGACCATACAATTAACCAGTGTTTGCACTCTAGTGAAGATGTGGAATTGCACTGTAGCATCTTCAATACAGGATAGGAGAAAATCAGGAACTTAAAAACAAAATTCTCAAAACTGATGAATTGGGTCCCAATAATTTTCCAATTGGTACTTTTTTCCACAAAATATAATTTAGTTATTTGTGAACTCACAGCTGTGGTCAAAAGCTGCCACATAAAATCATGAAGTGAAATGGCTTCCATAACCATATAATCTAGAATAAAAATACTTATATGTTGTCAATAAAAACTGTTTTGATTGCTTGGTGAATTGATTTGATGGGCAGAGCCAAATGCATGTAGAGAACCAGAACTCATGACGCACATGCAGCTACCAATAGTTGAAGTAGCGACAAAAACAGCGGGTACAAGATGACACATTTAAAAGCATTCTATTCAGTAGATACGGTATAATTGGCACCTGGCTTGGAATATTCCGAGACAAATTTAACACACTAAGACTGATGCAATCTTGCCTATTGTGTGCAAATCCCAAAATGCTTCCATATGGTCATTGAATGTTACCACTTAAATTATTCCCATTACTTCTATAACCACCCACCCTTCATGACAATTTCTCTAAAGTTAACTGAAGCTTGGAAAGGTAAAATTTATCACTGAACTAATAGCTTTCACTATACAAATGAACAACCTTTTTACACATCATCATTAAGCACTGTTGAAATTCCACTGATAAATGTTTCTTTCAGATTTTATACCCATCATGAAGTTTGGTTTGTGATAACACCAGCAGAGAGTGTAAAAGAGGCAATGGAATCAATGGGAGGGATGGAAAAGGCAATAGCAGGATGGGATGGTATGAGAGGGATAGAATTGCATGGAATGGGATGACATGGAAGGATGAGATGATAAAATTGGTGAGCTGTGCCAAAAATGGTGGGGACAATCATTTGATACAACTTATCAGTTAAAGGAAACATTTTGTGTTAAGAAGTAAGATCCACAAGATTTGAATTGGAAAAACTTGAGAAGTGCTCTCTAGTGATTTGAAACAATACGTCAGCATTGACTCTATAGACAAAGAAATGATAGCAGTCTGTGCCCTCCAGAGTTTCTACACCGTCTGATTTCAATGGGCATGTGACTGCATAAAATTACACCCAAAGAACGAGCACCTATAATGTTGAAACAAAACCAGATTCTGATAAAAGGACTTTGTCATGGAACAAGATTAGCAGTTAAGAAGTTGCAAATGTATGAAACAGGACCAGAAGTAAACCATTTTGCTTTTTGAGCCTGCTCTTCTATTCAGATCATGACTGATCTGTGCGTGCTTCGACTTCCACACTCCCATCTCCCATAATAACCTGTGATTCTTTTCCTTAATAAAAATCTATCTACCTTTGTCTAAAAATATTCAATGACTCCACCATCACTGCCTTCTGAGGCAAAGTATTCCAAAATCACGCAACAGTCTGAGGAAAAAAATCTTATCGCTATCTTGAAAGTATGATCCCAAATTTTAAAATGGCGGCACTTAGTTCTGGACTGACCCATACAGAGGAAACAACCTTTCCCCATGTCCACCCTGTTAAGATCATTCAGGACATAATATACCTTAATCAAGTCACCCCTCATTCTTATAACTCCAGTAGAAACAAGCTCAGCCTAAGCAACCTATTCTTATAAAACTACCTTCGATAATAGATGCTAAGATTGTTAGAGGCTAGGTTTCAAAGAAATGACCCGCTTATTCTTTCACAAATATTGAACCCATCATGTGTAAACATGTAATTTTAACAGAAGGAAAAAAATTGGTCCCCAATTAGACATAACATTCCAAAATTAAAAGAAATCCTAAGGTCAGAATATTGGCAAAATTTGTATTTATATCCCCCTGCATGTTTTTTTCACATGGACAGCTTTATCTAGCTTTCTCCAAAGTGAGGTTTGATTTTGTTCAGCTCTTTGGTGAAAGAATAACTGGACACTTCCTGGGAACGTACCGTTACAATAAAGATGCACTGTTTACTTCAAATCTTTTGCACACATTTGCCAGTTGATTACTAATATTAATAGACATGTATTTCACAGTTCCTCTTACCACACTCAATTTAGTTGCCTGAAAGTTTTAAATTAGCATTAAATCAGATCAAGGGCAAGGAAGGAAGAGGTGTTGGGATTGTTGTACTAATTAGAGATAATATAACAACAATATAAGAGACACAACCAACTTAAGGTTAAAAAGAACATCAATGTTTTTTGTTAAACCCATTAATGAGGAAATGGGCAGGTTGACAATGTTAACATTTATTGTCACTGAACTAGTGTCTAGAGGCTCAGGCTAATGGTTTGGAGACATAGTTTCAAATTCCACTAACAAATTAATTAATTAACCAATTCATAAATTTAGAATTAAAATGATGTCTGACACTGACCATGAAACCACTTTCTATTATTGCAAAAATCTCTCTGCTTCATTTTAGGAAAGGAAATTTACCATCTGCTCTGGCCTACATGTAACTCCAGATGCACAGTAGTGTGGTTGATTCTTAACTGCCCTCCGAAATGGCTGAGCAAGCCACTCAATTGCATCAAACAGATACAAAGCCCAAGAAATGAAAATGGATGGACCAGCTGACCTAGTCCTAGACACTGGAAATTTACAACGCCAAACTCAGGCCTGTCGATCATGCCAAGCCCTTCTTACAAACATTTAGCATTCGGAAAGCTCTCGCAACTTGTCAAGCAAGAGCCTGACCCTGGCTGTAAGCTATGGTTCTATGATTATAATTATCTCCCCAACAGCATCATCAACACAGCTCTGAGGAAGGTTCACCGGACCCGAAACGTTAACTCTGTTTTCTCCTTCACAGATGCTGCCAGACCTGCTGAGCTTTTCCAGCGACTTTGTTTTTGTTCTTGATTTACAGCTCTTACAGCAGTTCTTTTGGTTTTTATCAACATAGTGGTAATAGCACACAATGCAATGCATGGTATGCTCAATGTGAAGACAGATTTTTGTTTCCACAAGGACTGAGCGGTAGTCACTCTGACTAATACTGACATGGATAGATTCAGGTACTAAGATACCCAGATCCTTTTGCACCTCAAAACTCTGCAATTCCTCACAATTTAGAAAATATGCATAATTTTTATTATTTCTGTCAAAATGAACATTTTCCCACTTCCCACATCATATTCCATTTGACAATTCTTTGTCCATTTATTTAACCTATTTACATATTTCTGTATTCTCCTATGTCTTCTTCATAACTTACTTTCCTACCTATCATTATGTCAGTAAATTTGGCAACCATTCCTTGGCTTCTTCATTTAAATCATTTATATAAATTTTATAAAATTGAGGTCCTGGCATTTGATCTGCCATCCTGAAAAAGACCCTTTTACATTTCCTCTTAGGCAGCCAATCTTTCATCCATACTATTAAGTTGCCCTCGACACAAACTGCTGATGTGACACCTCGCCAAATGCCTTCTGGAAACCTAAGTACAGTACATTTACATTTTCCCCATTATCTATAACACGTTACCTTCTCAAAGAATCATAGAATCCTTACAGTTTGAAAACAGGCCCTTCGGCCCAACAAGTCTACACCAACCCTCAGAGTATCCCACCCAGACCCTATAATCCACCCAACTTACACATCCCTGAACACTATGGGCAATTTACCATGGCCAATCCACTTAGCCTGCACATCTTTGGATTGTGAGAAGAAACCGGAGTACCCAGAGGAAAACTACACAGACACAGGTAGAACGTGCAAACTCCACACAGACAGTCGCCCGAGGGTGGAATTGAACCCAGGTCTCTGGCGCCGTGAGGCAGCAGTGCTAACCACTGAGCCACCGTGCCGCCCCAGTGAAGTTTAAAGAACTTCAATAGATTATTCAAACACAATTTCCCTTTCATAAATCCATATCAATGCTGTCTGATTACTTTGAATACATCTAAGTGCCTGCTATAACTAACTTAATAAATTCCAATATTATCCCTGTGTCAAACGGTAAGCTAGCTTCCCCTAGTCTCCTGCTTTCTGTCGCCCTCTCCTTTTAAATAATGGAGTTACATTCATTATCTTCCAATCTAATGGGACTGTCCCAGAATCATGGGGGTTTTGGAAAATTAAATCAATGCTTTAACTACCTTAGCAGCTCCTTTTTTTAAGACTCTTGGATGAAATCCATCAGGACCTGGAAACTCGACAGTTCACAGTTTCCACACTGTTGCCTGGCATTTCGACTAATAAGTGCTAACCAACAACTGTCCAATACTTTCACTTCCCTCTCCCTGGATTACACGACTGAATATCAAGTTATTGCATCAAGGACCTGTTACTGACTTCAGCTCCACTGAAAATCTTTGCACCACAGCTCCTGTTTAAAGTTCCCCAACTCCAAAATTTTTTTTATTATTCATTAATGAGATGAGGGTATCGCTGGCTAGACAGCATTTATTGCCCATCCCTAATTGCCCAAAGGGCAGTTCAGAGTTAACAACATTGCTGTGGGTCTGGAGTCACATATAGGCCAGACCAGGTAAGGATGGCAGTTTCCTTCCCTAAAGGACATTAGTGAACCAGATGGGTTTTCCGATAATCAACAATGGATTCATGGTCATCATTAGATTCATAAATCAAGATTTTTTTTTTAGTGAATTCAAATTCCACCATCTGCCATGGCGGGATTCGAACCCGGGTCCCCGGGACATTATCTGGGTCTCTGGATTAACTGTCTAGCAATAATAGCATTAGGCCAGCACCTCCCCAATGGCCCACTTCTACCGTATGCCCAAAAATCCATAAACAAGACTGCTAGAAGAATGTATCATTTCAGAACTCTGCTGCCCCACTGAACATAACCCAACTCCTTTCTTGCACTGTTTCTTGTACGAAGATTTGTGACTCTTCCAATGCCAAATGTCACTTCAACAATTTCCAGTTTCATGTCCCTAACCATTTCCTTTTCACAATGATGTCCAATCTCTTTATACACCCATCCTCCACCAAGACAGTGTCAGAGCCCTCCAATTCATACTCAAATGGAGGACCATCCAGTCCCCATCCACCACATCCTGTTCTGTCTGCCTGAACTTGTTTTCACTCCATATGACTTATCCTTCAGCTCCACTCACTTCCTCCAAACAAAAGGTGTGTCTATGCATACTCACAAGGGACGTAGCTATGCCTTTATGTGAGCTATATAGAACGTTCAATATTCCACTCAAACCTAGGACCCCTCCCTCATCTCTTTTCCAACTGTGTTGATGCCCGTATTGATGCACACCTTCTGCTCTTGCCACAAACTGAAAAATATCAGTGATTTTGTTTCAATTTGTATCCTCTTCACCTTTCATCTTGAATGTTTAAGTTTCAACTTTTTTCTTCTTCTTAGACCAGATGGGACTCAGGTCTCTTTGTTTAAATATTTATTCATGAATACATGGAATATTCCAATTGGCATACATCTCAACTTTTACTGCAAGAACAAAGGTTTTATATTCGTTTTACAGATAACAAGCTTTGAATCAAAATGTTACACATTTATTCACTTCTATCTCCACCAACCTTTGTACGTTCACATTTCACGTTAGTACACATGACTGACTATATCTTTCAATCCTGTTCAAACTAATACATGACTATATTACCAATCATATTATTACATTTCAATATCTCAAACTGTTCATACATACTTTGCAATTCGTAGTAAACCACCATTGTCTATTTTTTTCCTTTCAGTCTTTCCTATTGGCTATACTGTCTAGATTTCCCTTTCAGTTCTTCTATTGCCTAAATGTCTATATTTCCCATTTTCCCTCCTACTGCTTATACTGTCTATTTTCCTTTCCAACCTGCTCATTCTTAGAATTTTCTCTGCATTTCCTCAACTTCCTTCTCTCAATGGAGAAAGGCTATCAGATAATATTCACTACAAACCCATAGAGTGCTGCCAAACCATTTCCTCACACCTCATTTCTATTGAGGACTCCTTTCCATTCTTCCAGTTTCTTCATCTCTGTCACATCTGTTGTATTGATGCAATCTTCCACACTACTGTCTACTTTTCTTTCCTCAATGATAATTCGCACCAAGTGTTGCTAATAAGGCCCTCCACCTTTTCCAATCCATTTCACCCATTTCTGCTTTCACCCCTTCCCCTCATGTCCATCTCACCAGACTCCATATTCAATGGACTATCCTCTGCCATTTCTGGTAGCACCAAACATATCATTCTCTACCATTCCATTCAGCATTCCAAAAGGGACTTTTCCCTCCATGACACCCTGGTGAACTTCTCAGTGACGTCAAATGCCGCTTTCTTTTCCTGGACACCTTTCTGTGCAAGTGCAGCCGATGCAACATGGGTTATTTTGCCCTTCCTGTTCTCAACATCCAAGACCTTAGATGTACCTTCTAATGAAATAGTAGTTTACATATATTTCTTTCAATTTAGTACACTGCATTTGCTGTACACTAGGTATATTAAATGCCACTTGGGGGAATACTTTGGGGACCAGCTTAATTCAGATCACAAGCATAGTTCTGAACTTCCCGTTACTTGCCATTTTAATTCTTCACATTGCTCCCATTCAAATGTTTTTGTCAATAGCCTTCTACAGTGTTCCAATTCCAAAGTTTAATGCAAATTCAAGAAATAACACCTCATATTTCAACTTGGAATTCTAGATCCTTCTGGACAACATCAGATTGTAATCTCTGCCTCCATCTATGCTTCTTCTTTTTTTTGCTTGCTTATCTCTTTTTCTACCCACATGATGCATTCAGATAGCTCAAACCCCATACGGAAACAACTTTTGTCAATTTACTATACCCATTATTGCGCTGTTTAACAATGAAATACAACAGAGGCTGGAGATTTGAAAGAAATAAAGAAAATTCGAGAACTTCAGCAGGTCTGACAATATTTGAGGAAAGAGAAACAGAGGTTACATTGAGTCTCTGTGACTTTGCCTCAGAACTGCCCTTCACCCTATCACAGACTTTCCCTATTGTTCTTCCTGCTTATCCCTCCTCCTTGGCACTCCCTCCCCTCCTCCCTCCCCACCCCCGCTCCCCCCAGCCCCCACAACCCCCAAACTGGTTGACAAGCTCTTCCATTTCTCTCTTCCTTCTGTTTCAATGAAAGATTTTGTACCCGAAATGTTAACTGTTTCGTTTTATGGATGATGTCTGACCTGCTGGGGATTATCATAAGACTGCAAGGTGTAGGAGCAGAAGTAGGCCATTCAGCCTATCAAGACTGTTCAATCATTCAATGATGAGGTCGGTTGGCTCACTGAGCTGGTTTGTTGTTTCGCAGACATTTCGTTACCGTGCTTTGTAACATCCTCAGTGCAGCCTTCGATGAAGCGTTGGTGTGTTTTCCCACCTGGTTTTTAAACTCTGGGGTCCGTTGAGATGGATTGCCTCACTTCCGGTTTTCCTTCATAGTGGAATGTGTTGTTGCCCTTTTAAATAGTGTTCGCACGCAGCTTCGTTTGTGTGTGCTGGGATGGTTACTATTGAAGTTCAGTACCTGGTCTGTGTGTGTGGCTTTTCGGTGTACTTTCGTTTGCAGTTCCCCATTTGTCTTGCGCTCTACCATGACGTCCAGGAATGGGAGCTATTTGTTCTTCTCCTCCTCTCTGGTGAATTTTATTCCAGTGAGGGTGTTGTTTATATGTTTGTGTGTCAAGAGAAAAATGGCAACAACATACTGCAGCAACACGGAACTACGCCAAGAGAAAGAAGAATACCTCTTCTAAGTGTTCAAGGATAATGGATATCCAAAGAACTGGGTCAGAAGATGCCTACACGAACAGCATCAGAAAGATTCTACATGCCCCGACACACTCATCACACTACCCTACATCAGGAACACGTTGGAACTCACCACAAGACTCCTACGACCTCTGGGCATCAGTGTGGCACACAAGCCCACGTCACCCTACGACAACTGCTCATCTGAACTAAAGACCCATTTCCCACCATGGACAGGACCAATGTCATCTACAAAATCCCCTGCAGAGACTGCGAGAAGCACTACATCGGACAAACAGGAAGGAAACTAACAACAAGAGTACATGAACAACAACTGGCTACAAAAAGACACGACCAATACTCACTCATCTCAATCCTCATGGACAAGGAGAACCATGACTTCGACTGGGATAATACCAAGATCCTCAGACAGGCTAGGCAGAGACAAGCACAAGAATTCCTGGAAGCATGGCACTCCATGAAGCATGCTATTAATAAACACATTGAACCCAACCCCATATACATTCCACTACGAAGGAAAACCGGGAGTGAGGCAATCTATCTCAACGGACCCCAGAGTTTAAAAACCAGGCGGGAAAACACACCGACGCTTCATCGGAGGCTGCACTCAGGATGTTACCAAGCATGGTAACGAAACGTCTGCGAAACAACAAACCAGCTCGGCAAGCCAACCAACCTCAACACCCACAACCCGAGCTACAGATCCACTCCAAAACCTTAGAATCATTCAATGAGATCATGGCTGATTTCATAATCTCCAACTTCACTTTCCTGGTTTATCCCCCATAACCCTTGATTCTCTTACTGTATAAAAATTTGTCTATCTCAGCTTTGAATGTATTAATGATCCAGTCTCTACAGCCGTCTATGGCAAAGAATGCCAAGATTCATAACCCTCGAAGAGAATAAATTCCCCCTTATATCTGTCTTAAATGTGTGACTCCTTATTCTGAGATTATGCCCTCTGGTCCTAGACTCGCCTACAAAGGAAACAACCTTTCCACATGGTATCCAGAATTTCCAGAATTTTGTGATTTTGCTTCTGATTTTCAGCATCCACAGTATTTTGATTTTCGGTTTAAATGGCTGATCCAGGTACATTTCTGTTTTTTGGTAATCCCAGAATCCTGAGGGGAGGAATTAGTGATGATAATGCTGTTGAATGTGAAGGGAACCCCCTCATTTTGGGGGTGGTTGTTACCTGGCATTTTGCTGCCAAATTGTCAGGTTGATGCCAGTGTTTTGGCTGTACTAGGACAACTAGGTGAGTGGAGCGCCTGATTTTGGATCACATATCTTCAGCATTATAGTGGGATGTTGTCAGGGACCATAGTCTTCCAGTGCTCTCAAGTATTTCTCAATATCACAGCGAATGAATCAAATTAGTTGAAGACTGTATCTATGACGTGTCCTCAGGAGGAAGCCAAGGTAGAAACCCAGTTCCAAGGTAGAAACCCTGAAGTACTGGGTTTTGTATTTTTCCACTTCTATTTATGTTTACTTACTTTCTATGCAATTTTTCATTTAGGAAGGGCAAATAAGTCCAAGACAGTAACAAAACTTTGGTTTCTATCTTCATTATAATGCCTGATTAGTGATTTATTATTCAGGAATTATTGTCCTTCAGACACACAGATACCACAAATATTAAATTTTGCAAGTTACACCTTGTTTTCAAGGGTGGAGGTTTTTTTTAGGTAAAGAAATGAAGCAGCTTACATAGGAGGACTATGTCATGCATTTCAAAAATATAGCTGTATTACAGCCATCAGAGTTCAACAAAGATAAATAATTGGAATTTTTCTGTTCACTGCGGAGCAATGTGTCAAAAGTGGTTAGTACAATTAAAAGGTGGCCAAGGCATATCTTCTACATTAAAGTGAAAAAATTGACAATGTTGAAATAGTTTTAAAAAAACTGTCATAAATGATTTGCATTCATCAACGCTGCAAAACTGTGCTATAATCTACTTTAAATCAGTGACACTTTGAAATATGATAACTTTATTAAGAAAATAACAATTATATATCGTTTTGCAGATGATACAAAGATAGGTGGAGGGACAGGCAGTATTGAGGATGTGGGGAGGCTGCAGAAGGATTTGGACAGGTTAGGAGAGTGGGCAAAGAAGTGGTAGATGGAGTACAACGTGGGAAAGTGTGAGGTCATGCACTTTGGTAAGAAGAATAGAAACATGGACTATTTTTCTAAATGGGGAGAAAATCCAGAAGTCTGAAGTGCAAAGAGACTTGGGAGTTCTAGTTCAGAATTCTCTCAAGGTAAAATTGCAGGTTGAGTTAGTATTTAGGAAGGCAAATGCAATGTTGGCATTTATTTTGAGAGGACTTGAATATAAAAGCAGGGATGTACTACTAAGGCTCTGGTCCGGCCACATTGGAGTATTGTGAGCAGTTTTGGGCCCCATATCTCAGGAAATATGTACTGGCCCTGGAGTGGGTTCAGAGGAGGTTCACGAGAATGGTCCCAGGAATGAAAAGCTTAAGATATTAGGAACGTTTGAGGACTCTGGGTTTTACCCGATGGAATTTAGAAGGACGAGGAGAGATCTAATTGAAACTTACAGAACACTGAATGTCCTGGGCAGAGTGGATATTGGGAAGATGCTTCCATTGGGAGGAGACACTTGGAGGAAAGGGAAGACCTTTCATACTGGAGATAAGGAGAAACTTGTTCAGCCAGAGAATGGTGAATCTATGGAATTCACTGCCACAGAAGGCTGTGAAGGCCAGGTCATTGAGCATATTTAAGACAGAGATAGATAGGTTCTTGATTGTCAAGGGTTACAGGAAGAAAGCGGGAGAATGGGGTTGAGAAACTTATCAGCCGTGATTGAATGACAGAGCAGACTTGATGGACTAAATGGCCTAATTTCTGCTCAAATGTCTTATGATCTTATTTCTAATGCACAATTTTGATGCCCCATTTCGTCCAAATGGAGGAATTATATATCACACTTTCATGTTTCTGATTTCTAAGCCAATGTTGGGTTAGAGGTAATTAATTGTAATAGCTGAGACTGACTTATCAACTACTAAAATAAAATGAAAAAAGAACAAAAATAAAACAAAAAGAACTGCGGATACTGGAGATCTGAAACAAAAACAGAAATTGCTGGTGAAACTCAGCAAGTCTGTTATGATATCTGCCCTAGTTATGCCTGTCTCTTTGTGGGGTATGTTGGACATTCCTTGTTCCAATCCTACTTGGGACACCCAACCCACAACTCTTTCTTTGGTACATCAATGGTTCTGCTTCTGTCACTCATCTGGAATTGGAAATATTTATCAATTTCACTTCCAAATTTCACCCCGTTCTCACCTTCACCTTGTCCATCTCAGACTACTCCCATCCCTTCCTTGACATCTCGTGTTTCCACTTCTGGAGATAGGCTGACCACCAATGTCTACTACAAACCCACTGACCCCCACAGTTACCTCAACTATACACCCTCACACCTGCTTCCTGTAAGGACTCCGTCCCATTCTCCCAGTTTCTCTGTCTCCATCACATCTATTCTGATGATGCCAACTTCCATAGGGAGGCCTCAGAAATATCAACCTTTTTCCTCAACCAAGATTCCCCGCTACCATGATGGACAGGACCTTTAGCTGCGTCCAACCCATTTCCTGCACTTCTGCCCTTCGCTCCTTTTCTTCCCTCCCACAGCAATCGGGTCACCCTGGTGCTCACTTCCACCTCCCAGCCTGGACATCCAATTGTAAGTCATCATCTCCGTCACCTTCAGTGCGAAGCCATCACCATACACATATTCCCCTCCCCTTCACTATCAGCATTCTGCAGGAACCATTCCCTCTGGAACTACCTTGTCCTCTCCTTCACTCCCAAAATCTTCTCACAGTTCCACGGGACATACCAAAAATTGAGGAAGGTGTAATACCTATCTGTTTACTTCCTCCATCCTCAGTATCCAAGGCCCCAGACATACCTTTCAGGTGAAGCAGTGATTTACCTGTACTTCATCCAATCTAGTCTGCTGTATTCACTGTCCACATTGTGGTCTCCTCTACACTGGGGAGACGAAATGCAGACTGTGTGACTGCTTTGCAGAACACCCACGCAATGTCCGTAAAAGTGACCCAAAGCTTCCAGTTGCCTCCCACTTGAGCACATGACAGTGTTCCCCACTAATGGTTATGTCTCTGGCTTACTGCAGTGTTCCAGTGAAGCTCAGCACAAGCTGGAAGAACAGCATCTTATTTTCCACTTGGGGTCCCTGCAACATCAACTTTGAGCTCAATAATTTTACTGCCTGACCTTGTCCTTCCTCTCATAACAATCTTTTACTACCCACCACAAAATCCTGGTCCTGTCATCACATTAGATGCTTTCAGCACAGCTAACGCATTTGTACCCACTCTCAGACCTATTATCTCATGATATAGATTACTTTCAACACAGTTTATCTATTCTATCCTACTCTCAGCTCTCATAATCTCTGATTCAGCTTTTGTCTGGCCTACTATCAATAAACCCCTTATCTGGCTACCCATCATATCTCTGTCTCTGGGCTTTGTCTCCAACTATCCACTCACCTCTTTCTTCTTCCCTCTCTTGCCCGTCTCCCCACACTACCACCAACCTCGTCTTCAGCATAAATACCACCTTTTCCTCGCTGTTTTCACTTCTGACGAAGAGTCATCAGGCTCAAAACGTTAACTCTGCTTTCTCCCTACAGATGCTGTCAGGCCTGCTGCATTTCACCAGCAATTTCTGTTTTTGTTTTCGACTTACCAAATATTTGACAGAATTCAAAATGAGAAATAGCTGCATGACCTTTTCTCAGCCTCTTCAAATTAAAAATGAGATATTCACAGGGATGCATGGGAATAAATGCATCCCCACCTAGTCTGCAGGACAGAATTATGTGAACACAATCCACCATTTACAAAATGTTAAATGAAGGATTTTTTTGAAAAATCCAGAATGACGACTGGATTTCGTCCACTTTGGCAAGCAGCAACTAACCATCAACTAGATCTTTGAATCTGTTCATTAGAAAAGAATAACCATGAAAAGCAGATTTCTTACTAGTTATTATTCACATTAGCTTTTGACTTCACAACTATTAACAATTCCCTTGTAATATCAACGAGAACCAATGAAGTTAAGTGAACGGTATTCTGCATGGAGGCTGTAAAACAAAACATTGTGTACTTAAATTCAACAGTTGTTCCTTGATTGAAGTCACGTTCAACAATGTATTTTGATGCATGCAAACTGTAAGCCACGACTGTCTGACTTAGTTTCAAGTAATGGAAAAATGTTTTCAAGGTTTATAGCCTTGTAGTTACTCTTACTTTATTGCATGGATCATCACATCAGTATTGAATTCCTCACTCTCCTATTTACGAGACCTTAGACATTTATTACAGGTATATATATCTATTATAAATCAAACTAACAAAAACAATTTGACATAAGCATGCAAAAAGTACATGTGAAGTCCATGTAACTTACTGTTTCTTTCAGGGTCTTCAGTGCCCCCCAAACTAAAACATTTTGGCATTTCAGAGAAACTTGATACCCTGATCAGAAATATACCAAATCAGATAGGATATGAACATTTTTCAGATGGTTAGATATCTTTAGTAAGGCTGTATTTCTGGAACACCAAACTTACTAATGCTATCTCAATTCATGCCGTTTCATACCTGACTGCCATGCAGGGCCTGTTGTTGTTGATGAGTGAAAAATCTAGATTTCCCAGATTCATCTGAGGTCGGGCTGACAGGCTTAGGGTCAGACATGGAGCGCTGCATCACTTTGATTGGCCGAGGCAGACTTTGCTGCCGTTTAGGTGATTCAGTGGTGAAATGTTTTTGAGGAGTAACGTGGGCTTTGTTTAGCTTCTCACATGAAGTGAAGGATGTGTCTAATAGCCGATGTGGGGACAGCGGTGAGACAGGCGAGTAGAGAACTTGTGGAGACTTTGGAGGCTGGCGAGTCATTTGAGGCAAAGGCTCAGGTGGGAGATGACACTGATATCCTATTTCCAAAGGATCTGGTTTCTTCTTCTCAGCCTTTGGGACGATCATAACTCCCTGCTGCCTGTTATTGGTTTGGTCCAGCGGGCCAGACGTTACAATCTGTATGTTAGTAGAGTAGGGATTAATGGTGGTTGGAATTGCAAACTGAGGGACAACAATGCCTTGTGACTGTGCTTCAGGCTCCGTTTGGCAAGCAAGACTCTCACCTTTGTAGGTTTTCTCAGGAGCAGATATGTATCTTACAATTTCCACTCGTGGGTCAGGTGTGATATGGATGGCAGGGAAAACTGGCCCGAGCTCATGTTGATCTGTCTGGACAGAGCAATCATTGACGGTTTGTATGGCAATACTTGAGGTCCCCTTTGATGCTTCCCGCTTGTGCTCTGTGCTTGAATCTGAATGCTTTGAGAACCTGGAACGGCGTCTACGAGTAGGTTGCTCCAATTCTCCATTGTCTTCATCGTCTGTCTGTACACTGCAATCCACACTCCGTTTAGGTCTTCTCCGACGGGATATGTAGTAGCCTTCCTCACCTTCCTCGTCATCAGTCTGTACGCTGCAGTCTGCTATTTTCTTAACCACATACTGATCACGTAAGGATGCATCATCTCCCTCATAAGCGTCCCTTAGCCTAGGCACTGAGTTGCGCTTCTTGATGGTTCGATTTTCCCAGTGCTCATCAGTTCGAAGAGACAGTTCAGAAGTGGATCGTTGTGGTGCTTCTATGAATGCCCTGTGATGTGGAGATACATATGCTTCTTGGGCAGTAGTGGCAACAGGGGCACCTTCCATGTATGGCTGGTTCACAGGCCAGTACTGCCCATTCTGAGCTATTGTTCTTTGCATTTCAATAGCCATTTCTGACATGCTGTGTGGATTGATCCTGCCTGAAGGGTCACAAACTGCAGGAAAACTTACGGTATTTCGTACTTTCTGCTCTTCCAGTTGCTGGTGCAGTTGCTGTTGGAGCTGTTGAATCTGCTCTAGTTGCAGCCTTTGTTGTGCCAACTGCTCTCGTTGCAACACAAGCTGGGCCTGCCTCTCCTCCTGCTGTTGGTGTAATACTTGCTGCTTGATGGTCTGCAGCTCCTGAAGCTCGCGTTGCACAATGATTTGTTCACTCTCCCGGTGGCGCTGCAACTCCAGGCGCTGGCGTTCCAATTCCTCCTGCAGGCGCTGATGCCTCAGCTTTTCCAGCTCTACACGTTCCCGCTCAATGAGCAGCATGTGGTCTTGCTGCTGCTTTCGCTGATGCTCTTCCTCTTTGTCCTCGTGCTTCCTCCTACCAGCACCAGTCCTTGCAGTGTCACTTTGCCGGGCTTCCTGTTGCTTTTGTTGCTGCAGTTGCTGCTGCAACAATTGCTGCAGTTGCTTTTGTAGCTGCTGTTCTTTCTGCTGTTCAAGCTGCTGTTCTGCTTGTAGCTGTTGTTGAACTTGTTGCATTTGTACTTGCTGTGGCTGTTGTATCTGCTGTTGCATTTGCTGTTGCATTTGTACTTGCTGGGGCTGTACTTGCTGGGGCTGTTGCATTTGTACTTGTTGGGGCTGTACTTGCTGGGGCTGTTGCATATGTACTTGCTGGGGCTGTACTTGCTGTTGAACTTGTTGCTGTTGTGTCTGCTGTTGTACTTGTTGCTGTTGTGTCTGCTGTTGTACTTGTTGCTGTTGTGTCTGCTGTTGTACTTGTTGCTGTTGTGTCTGCTGTTGTACTTGTTGCTGTTGGACTTGTACTTGCTGTTGTTGTGATTGCGCTTGATGCTGTAACTGTTGCTGCTGCTGGATGAGCCCAATGTCAGCCTGATTAGCATCAGAGATGAACTTCTGAGTCACGGGAGCTGAAATATTTTGCTGAGGAATACCACTTTGTTCCTGCCTCTGCGTGGTCTGGGCCGGCACAAGCTGACTCATATTTACACCTCCAGTTCTGACATTATTCCCGGGTGCCGCTCCAGACTTTCCAAGATATATAGGTGCTTCCCCAGCAGAAGTTGTGGGAGCAGCTGGAAACCTGTTTGCAGGGAGGTAATGGTACAGCCCAGGAGCTGCAGCAGGCATCCTTGGTGCAACAAGAGGGAGTCTGCTCAACCTGGCCAGTGGCACGGCTGTGATATTACCAGGTAAGTAGGGCCTGTAAACACCTCTTAACATTGGACACAAGATAGAAGCTGGCTGTGTCGTAATAGGGAGCGTGGAAGCAATTGGAGTATTGATTGTAGAGTAAATCATGCCATCAGGTGCTCTCACGGGAGCAGCTGAAGGATACATGTGCCTAATGGCTCTCAAACGTACTGCTTGCGGCATGTTGCCAAAGCCATGCACTGCAATACGACGTCGGGAGTCAGACAGGTTTGGACGATACTTCATGTCTTGTTTCAGTGGTGGCATTCCTTGATGGTGTGACATTACACTGTTTCTTGCAAGTTCACTGCAGTGAGCATTTGGCCCAGCTGGTCCATACTGAAGGGAATCTGAACTGTTTGTATATCGGGTTCCGTAATGATCCATGGAATTTAGGGCTGCACACATCCTGCTAATCTCGCGAGCAGTGGTTGCGCTGTATTGGGCCAAACTAGCCTCTTGAAAATTTGGCAAATCCTCTCGTATTGAGTAACCATAACCAGAATGAATATTAGACATTGAACTATATCTTCTTATAGGCGTGGGTTGGCTCAGGATATCTGACTGTTGTCTCAGGTCAGTGAAGGAACCATACTGCATTCCAAGCTCCCAATCGCTCCCCTGGCCGAAAGATAAACTGTAGGACTGTCTCATTGTACTCAGATCTACAGCTGCATCTCCTCCGGGCGGGTGATAAAAAGGTTCGTCCTTCATTAGGTTGTAATTAAGACTAGCTTCTAACAAATTAGAGTCTGACATGGATGAATGTAGTCGCCCAGAAAATACCTGAGGAAATGTTTTGTGCTCTTTATACAAATTAGAACCGTCCTGGTAAGTAGCCATGGGCTCTTTATACTGGTAACTGTCAACAGGCTCCTGAGCCCTGTTGTCATAGTATTTCTGAGCAATATTCCTGTCATCGAGCTGTGGTTCAGTCATTGCTTGTTCTGGGACTTGGGTGCCTGAATTAAATGACCCTGTGCAGCTACTAGCAAAAGGAAATTTATACACAACATCACAACAAACAGCCCTTTCTGGTTTGGCTCCGGTCAAATCCAAAGCATTCGAAGGAGTATCTTGCTTTAACAGCTTTGTAACTGTGCCAGCTGCTGTGCTATCCAGTTGCACCATCATAGTGTGTGCTTTCGCTCCCAGCACGTTTGCTGGAGGAGCAGATGGCTTTAATTCCAGTGATGCTTCTTGGTGTACCTGTGAAGTGACAAAGCCACTATCAAGAGGCACTGATCTTGGAATGGCACTAACACTAATGGCGTTATTAATGTTGCCCTGATTCACTAACATGTCCAGTTTGCGCACTGGAGTCATTTGGTTAGCTAAGTTAAATCTAGCAAAATGTGGCTGGATTTGACTAGTAAAACCTGATTTTGTTGTAACTGTTGCCATATCTGTATTGGTTCCACTTTCTGTTACAGTAAGGGGTTGGACCATTGATTCAAGCTGTCTTGCTTGTGTGAGACAGATTGCTGTGGCTGTGCCATGACCAAGATCCATTAGATTCTGGAAAGGATCTCCATATATTTTTGGTACTTTGGATTGGGAAATTAGCATTGATGATGTTATTGTTATGCCCACTGTCGTATTAGAAGTCGTATTTACATGCGGATATTCCTGCACATTAAGATTCATGATTAATGGCTGCACAGCAGTGGACTGACGACATGGAATCTGGTCTGATTCAAGTGAGTATTTTCTACTTTCTGTAGCTAAAGATGTCAAATCCATTCCATGATCTGTTATGATAACAGGAGGTGATTTAGTAGCTGTTCGGAGATCTACTATAGAGCTACCTGTCCTTGAAACTTCCACTGAGTTTATGTTTGCATTTGCATTCTGGTAAAACCACGATGCTTTGTTGAAACAGGTATTTTCCACAGGAACCACTTGACCAAGCACAGAAGTTGTGACAACTGTTGAAGATATCTGTCCTCTCTGAGTAGGCTGCATCATGGATGTTCTATCATTCTGTGATGAAGACTTGGCATACATGGGCTGGAGCTGCATCTGCTGTGGTGTTGAAGCAGGCACTGGCTGTGTCCAACCGTGCAAGGTTTGTTGTCGATTCAACCGAGTCGGCGAGGCATTTGGTGACACAGATGAGTTGATGGCTAACGGTTGGGCTGAAGATGAAACATTTGATGCCAGAGTAATGACCATGCACGTGGATTCGGGAGAGGATATTTGCCGAGTGAGTCGGGGTGACCTCGCTGATGTCTGAGTACCCTGAGCCATCATTGTGGAGGGTGATGAGGCCACGGTCACATTGGAAGGCAAGATAACTCTGGCGTTGGAAGTCTGTGTTGAAAATTCTGTAGTGGATTTACCACTGGACAGGGAAGTTGTTGATGTGTCAGTTCTAGTTACTGCTGTCTGCGATGATGGCGATAGGGGCTCCTCGGGGCTAGGAGTTTTGAAAAAGCTCCCAGGTGTCTGTGTGGATGTTCCATCAAGATTTGGTGCCCCATAAGATTCGCTGAATTTCTTACCCCCAGACAAATTATTTTGAGAGCAATATGGTGTTGAGATTCCCGGATCTGAAGGCCTGACTTGAATGTATCCCATACTTCGATCTATGGGAGAAGATCTTGCAGACATAGAGGACTGACTTACTATTGCAGTGGCCACAGTCACAGCTGATTTTTTGTTGTATGTTGTGTAAGAGGCTGTTACAATATGTGAGGTGTCGACCTTGGTTCCGATTGGTGTTGCAGTCTGGTCCTGCATGTCTCTCATAAAATACTGAGTCACCCGAACATCAGGGATGCCTCTATTAGCTTGAGATGAAATAAAAGTCATTGGTGCAGATGACTGGGTGGGACTTGTTCCAGGTGTAAGAAGTGCATCTGTTTGCTTTGCTAATTCTGTGTAAGCACTTTGCGCATCAAGAAGCTTCTTTTCCTGAAAAGACCTCTCAAGGTTTTGTAATTGAGCATTTTGTTGCTGCAGGCGGAGCTCCAGCGATGGTGAATGGGACAGTTTTGGAGTTTGTGCAGCAGTTTTTGCAGTAATCTCATATGCTTCTGCTTTCTGCAGCTCACCTGGTACACTTGTCTGAGATAATGTTATTTCATTGTTCGAGTAAGTGTAGACATCTGAAGATTGGTACTTGTAATTATTCTGCATGTAATCATCTTGTTGGTAAGAACTGCCATAAGCCATTGTCTGTGCTGGCTGCTGTGTCTTTAGCATTTCGGCTTTCCTCATCATTTCTTCATATGCTTCCTCGGCACTTTTCAATGGTTTTTGATTTACTGAAGAACTACTGGTAGTTGATTTTTCAGTTGGAGAATACAAGGACATAAACGATGGGAGGTTGTATTCGCTGCCAGATTTGTATAATCTGCAGGTTGTTATTTCAAAACCCTCAGCTTCTGAATCCATCGTGGGTGAATACTCAGAACAAGATGACCGATGGAGTTCTTCCATTTCTGCAGCTTGGCGCAACTCTTCTGTGGGAGAAGCATCCTCGATGGGAGAAAGATTGCTTGGCGGTGTTTTGGATCTTTCGCGTCTTCTCTGTGCCCTTAATTCTTCTTTGTCCCTTTTTGCTTTACGTGCTGTGCTTCGAATGCGATGTTGTTCCACCTCACGCATCTTCTCCTGCTCTCGAAGCAGCTCTTCTTCCTCTCGTAACTCCTCTTCCTCAGAAGAGTCCTCAATAGTTGGCAACAGAGGACCATGCGATCGATGTCTTGCCTTTCTCTGCTGCTTCACCTCTTCAAGTCTGTGTCTCCGGCTTGGACTACTGTCACTGTCTTCTTCCATTGAGGAGACAGAAGTTGGTGAAGTGCCTGATGAAAAAGTAGGTGTTGAGGGTGGCAATGTGGATGAGTATTCACCCTTTGATTTTTCATCTGGTGACCCAGTCAAACTTTCCATCTCAAGTTCAGGTTCTCTATCAATACTGAGGTCTGCTTCACTACAACCTTCGACATCTCGACTGATGTAAGTGTTTGTAGTATTCAAGTCTATAGTCTTGAAGCGTCGTAGCCCAGCTGGTTCTCCCACTGAATCCTCTTCTGCACGATTCAGGGATTCCCTGTATGTATCTTCATGTTCCTTCTGTTCTTGCCATGACTGGCTGTCTTCCTGTCCATAACCTTCCAGTGTTGTATCTTCGTAATTGCTAACTGTACTGGGATCCTGACGTTGCTTTGAAGGGCTTTGCTTATTAGACTCTGAATTACGTTTCTGACTCTTCTTTATACTAACACGTTTAACATGACTATCCAAGTCCTCATTTTCCACAGAGACATTATCCTCTTCTGCACTCATTTCCAACAACTGCCTTCGCATAAATTCTTCATCGGTTAATTCTGCTCCAGATTGTATATTCTTAGCATGAGGAGCTGATACTGCACTTCCACTACGGTCTTCAACATAGCCATGCTGCAGTTTCCTGCCAAATTCATCCAACGACTCCAGGCTTTCTCTTCGCTCACCTTGGTTTTCCAATTCAAAAGTGTCTTCATCCTCTTCTTGTATATCTTCCAGCTCTTCATCTGAACTATAAGACTCTGGAGTAATTGAAAGCGATCGGGGTCTATACCCCTGTCTTTGTTCTTCACTTGAACTTTGAGCAGTCCTTTCCCTTTCAGCTTTGTCTTGAACACTTTGGGATTCCAGCAATGGCCGTACACTGCTCTCCAACTTGTTAAATTCTGAAGGGCTCTTTGGACTCTGTTGCATTGGACCAGACTCATTAAGCTTTTGTGCCTCATGGTGCAGTGATGTTGTAATCTCACTCTGAGAACTCGAGATGCCATCTGACGAGTAGCCTGTATCACTTAAACTTTGTGGGCTACGTGACTGTTCTTGAGGATAGCCTTTACTCAACTCCTGAAAATAACAAGAAATTTATTGTAAGTAAACAGTTAATTAGTACACACACTGCCACTTTTGCATTCTACAATTTATTGTGTACAAACACAGCACCAGACTCCTGTGCTTTTTTGTTGAATAACAGAAATTACATGTGAAATCATAATACCATAAGATATAGGTGCAGAATTAGGGCATTCAGCCCACTAAGTCTGCTATACCATTTGATCATGGCTGATATGCTTCTCACCCCATTCTCCTGCTTTCTTCCTGTAACCTTTGATCACCTTACCAATCAAGAACCAATCTTTTCCTTAAAAATGCCCCTACAGCCCTGTGTGATAATACGCTCTACAGATAAACCACCCTCTGGTTGAAGAAGTTCCTCCTCATCTTAGTTCTAAAGGGTTGTCCCTTCAATCTGAGGCTGTGCACTCCTCTCCACACCCACTCTATCAAGACATCTCAGTATTTTGTAAGTTTCAATCAGATTCCACCTTCATCCTTCAAAAGTCCATTGAGTACTGACCCAAAGTCCTTATACACTCCTCATATGACAAGCCCTTCATCCCTGGGATCATTCCTGTAAACCTCCTCTAGACCTCCTCCAATGCCAGCACATCCTTCCTTAGATAAGGAGCCCAAAACTGCTCACAATGTTCCAAATGAGGTCTGGCAGGAGCCTTGTATGGTTTCAGCAGTACGTCCCTACTGTTGTATTCTAGCCCTCTTGAAATAAATGCTAACACTTCATTTGCCTTCCTAACTGCTAACTGAGTCTGCATGTTAACCTGAAGAGAATCCTGAACTAGGATTCCAAAGTCCATGCTTCAAATTTTCAAAGGCATGCCCATTTAGAAAATAGCTTACGCCTCTACTCTTCCCATCACAGTGCATAATCTCACACTTTCCCACATTGTATTCCATCTGCCATTTCTTCGTCCATTCTCCTGCCTTGTCCAAGTGCTTCTGCATCCTTCCCACTTCCTCAACAAAACCTATCTCTCCACCTATCTTTTTTCATCTGCAAAGTTGGCAACAAACCCTCAGTTCCTTCGTCGAGATTGTTAATGTACAACATGAATAGCTGTCATCCCAACACAACATCTGTGGAACTCTGCTAGTCACCGGCTGCCATCCTGAAAAAGACCACTTGGTCCCTCTTCTTTGCCTTCTGCCAATCAGCCAATTTTCTATTCATGCCAGTACCCTGCCCCTAAAACCACAGGCTCTGATCCTATGATTCATTCATAGAATCCCTATAGTGTGGAAACAGGCCCTTTGGCCCAACAAGTCCACATCGACCCTTAGAGCATGCCACCCAGACCCATCCCCCTATAGCCTACCTAATTTACACATCCCTGGACACTACGGGCAATTTCCCATGGCCAATCCACCTAACCTGCACATCTTTGGACTGTGGGAGGAAACCGGAGCACCCGGAGGAAACCCACACAACCACGGGAGAATGTGCAAACTCCACACAGACAGTCGTCCGAGGGTGGAAGCAAACCTGGTTCCCTGGTGTTGTGAGGCAGTAGTGCTAACCACTGAGCCACCATGCCACCCTAGTGACCTTATCTAGCAACCTCCTGTGCAGCACTTTGTCAAAGGCCTTCTGGAAATCCAAATAAATCATGTCCACTGGCTGTCCTCTGTCTAACCTGCTCGTTACCTCCTCAAAGAATTCTAACAGATTTGTCAGTCATGACCTCCCCTTGACAAAGCCGTACTGACTCAGCTCTGTTTTACCATACACTTCTAAGTACTCCACAATCTTATCCTGAATAATGGACTTTAAAATCTTACCAATGACCAGGGTCAGGCTAACTGACTTATAGTTTCCTGTCTTCTGCCTCCCTCCCTTCTCAAACAGGCTGTTACTATAGCCATTTTCCAACCCTCTGGGACCCTTAAATTGAAGGCTAACATTCAGGGCTCATCGAAGATTTGAACCTGGGAACTCTCACATATCAATTGAACACAAACCCTCAAGTGAGAAACATGCTCCTAGACCAACAAGCCAAGCAGCAAGCATTTGGAACTGCATTCAAATAAAAAATTGGTTCACATGAAAAATATTGACAGATTTTTGAGAGACACAGCATTAATGCTGTACAATAGCAAATGATAATACAAATTAAAATCATATCACATTTTGTCAATTACAAGTTAATCATTAGCACATTAAGTAGAAAAACACGTTTTTTCAAAGAAATGGTCTTGTTTGGAGCTCAAAGAGAAAAATTAATGTTGATATTAATTATGTTGATGCTTTACTCAGTGTAAGCAAGCTGTCACACATTTGAGTCTCATGGAGGTCACACAAATGATGTCTGGCTACCGAATGACTATCAAATCTGTATATATTTCCAATCAGTACTAATAATCAGTTTTAATGTCTCAGCATTGTAATCCTGCATTAAGTTTAGCTACTTACTTCCATATATACACAAACAAGAATATGGCATTCACAGTTTTGCTCAGGGAATCCTCTGCGCTCTCCCTGCACCAGATCCTTGTTCATCTCATGATATCTTCTTAAATCTGTCTTGCTCTGTGTCCTCCGTTCTTCCCCTCTGTTTTCTGAGCTCTTCCTCTCTGACTGCTTCTTGATCTGGACGCAAAAATCCCTCTCCTTCTCTGGTGTCACATGTGCTTGCTCTGTCTCTCTTTTTTTGTCTGTCTGTCCTGGTTTTTCTCTCCCATTGATCTGACTGTCCTAACCTGATATCCCAATCTCTTCCCTCTTTGGCTTAAGATATCCCTTGGAATGGAGAATGACTTTCTTCCACTCTAATGCTGTGGGTCCTGAGGTGGCCAAATAGTTCAATCTCTCCACTCTTTCAAACTCAACCAAAGCTCTTGACATCAGGTCTCCAGAGGCCAGTGGAATAGAAAGGCTGCCCTTCAAGCAATTGTGACGAACGTTTAATATATATCATTTTTAACTATTGGAAACTTGGTTTCTAAAGTTGATGAACGACATATAACTTTAAGTTTAATTTGTTAAGAAGGGGAGATGCAGCTTTAGTTACATTATTGAGTTTTGAGAGTTGTACAGATTTATCTCAAGTTTTTGTTTGCACGTATCTAAGTAAGGTCTTTAAATTTCTTGAAGTGAACAGCTCAATACATTAAGACCAAGGGTGGAAGAGTCAAAAATTGCTGCCATCTGCAATAAGGGGTCCCACAACACATGAAGAGAGAAAGCTAGAACCATCCAGATATTCAGGCAGATTCAGTGTGAGCAAGAAGGTGCTGTTGGTTTGGCTGTCTTCAAAAGTGATAGTTGGGGAAAGGTCCTGAATGTCTTAAGACAAAAACACCCAGAGACAGAAAATTGCTGGAAGATGGGAATACGAAAAACTGATATGTTCTTTGCTCTGAAAGTGTTTGGTAGTACGAACAAGAAAGCTCCATACACCGAGAAGCTTTAAAGTGAAGTTTGAGTACCTTCAGTTGCTGAGGTTAAACGGGCAAATTTTTATTTCTGATAATTGTAATAAGACCATTTTAAATAATGCATGTACAGTATAACATCATAAGTCTTTTGATTCTTTTGTGTAATAACTGTTATGTTCTTTAGTTGAATGTATGTCTGCTACTGATTTTGTTCAGTGATTGATCACCGTGGTGAACAAATAGCAAAAACAAAATGCACAATCTCTCCAAGGTGTAGAGCTGGATGAACACAGCAGGCCAAGCCGCATCAGAGGACCAGGAAGGCTGACATTTCAGGCCTAGACCCTTCTTCAGAAAAATTTTTTTGAAGAAGGGTCTAGGCCCGAAACGTC
>NC_063347.1:49181350-49235961 GCF_021869965.1 Rhincodon typus | reverse complement strand
TGTTATCTCAGATTCTCCAGCATCTGCAGTTCCTGCTATCTCTGCACAATCTCTCCAGCCAGGTTTCACTTGGTGATCTGAATTGCTCAGTGCTACCATCAGCTGGGAGTATACTCAGTGTGCAGCAGGGACAGCCTGCACTGCAGACGAGTGCCAGTAAGTAGGTAGGTGGTGGTGTGAGGTTTTGGTGGGGTCGTGAGGGTTGTTTAGTGCATGAGGGGTGGCTGAGTGAGCAGTCGGTGCTTGAGTGCGTAAGCAGGAGGTGGGTGTGTGAATGGTTTGTAGGTGAAGTGTGGTGGTGAGTCATAGTGCATGAGGGGTGGCTGGCTTCACGTATGGTGAGCAGGGCAAGGGATAGATGAGGAGTGGGTGATTGAGTGAGTGGATTGGCAGGTGGTTAGGTACATGAGTGAGTGGAGTGTTAAGTAGGTGGTGGGTGAATGAGCAGTGAATGATGAATGTCCAAGCAATGTCACAGAAGTACAATCCAAGTTTGTAACAATCATTAAGAGATGTCATTTGTAACTTTGGCTCGGGTAACTTCAGTGGTTTTATCAGTGTTTGGTAATGCAGAGTGCTGTGGCACAGACAATACCTGAAGTTCTGAAAAGTAACAGGCTGATTGTGACAAAACTGTCAAAGAACTGTGGATGCTGGAAAGCAAACAAAAACAGAAATTGCTGGAGAAAATCAGTCGGTCTGTTCTGAAGAAGGGTCACTGGATCTGAAACGTTAACTCTGCTTTGTCTCCACAGATGCTTTCCGACATGCAGAGTTTCTCCAGCAATTTCTGTTAAGACTGAATGTAACATTCATTTCTAAGGCTCCGAGTCCAGGAAAATATATGTTAACTGCATAGTGATAATCTTTTTAGGAAATTCTACATTTAAATCTTGACATTCAAGTTTCTACACACTCGTCTCCAAATCCACCTTTACTGCCATGTCCCTGACAGTGTCCCCTTCCTCAGCTCAATGACTATTTTTATCTGATTACACCTCTGCAAAGTGCTTAGGTTTGTTTCTTTTTAAATTGAGACAAGATATAAATTCAAGTTGTTGGCACTGCCCTTGTTTGCAATGGAGGGTGATTAATTAATTACTTAACTAATTGTTTTAACAGTGCTCAAGTGTTTCACTCAGATTAAATGTCCACACTGTACTAAGTTTTAGGATTATAGCTGGTTCAGGCAGTAATGTATTGCTAAAAGTCTTGAGGTTGATATCATTATTAATTTATAGCTAAAGGTTTTCAGTGTGGGATACAGGAGATCATCAGGTTTCTGAGGGCTAGAATTAAGCATACTGAGCACAGTGAGCAGCTTCTTCCAAGTTCTTAATTGATTCACTGAGATATTTCTGCTGATACATATGAATAAATAAAAGGTTTGTGCAGCGATACTCCTTTTAAACATGCAGAAATTGCCTTTCAGTTGTCAGAAGAGATCGCAGCCGGAGAATCAGAACATGGAGAGACTCCTTGCAATTTTATCAATATTGGGAGGTATTCACTGGAAATTTATCAATATTTGAAGGGGTTTGCCTGATTAAATCAATATTGGCTGTTTTTCAATATTTACCTGGAAATACAGAAAAGTTTGAAAACTGTTGAACTATTTGTGAAAGCAACTACACAATAAAAGGATTGGAGGAACTGCTAATGCTGAAGTCTGAGATAACAAGGTGTAGAGCTGGATGAACACAGCAGGCCAGGCAGCATCAGAGGAGCATGAAAGCTGACGTTTCGGGTCTGGACCCTTCTTCAGAAAACACTCTTTTGCTAAACCTGGTGGTGTAGAATTCTTGTTCCTTCACTGCTTCCCTATTTGTCAAATTTGTGTCATTAGAATCCAGAACTCTGATTTAATCCCGAGTAACAACTTACAAATGCCTTCTCCTTGACACGGAGGCCCACCAGTAATTCACACAAATAGGTTAAAACAGAAAACCATTATTTCAACAAACAATTCTTTACTAAAATAAACAAGTCAAGTCTCAGTGCAACATTTATAATTCAAATAAAATCCATTACAAATAACATTGAGACCTCCCTTTTTTGCAATTTGCAGGATAACCTTTAAATAGAATTGCTGATTTAAACAAGTGACTAGGGTAGGACTGTCAGTAGCATTCAAAAGGATTAGGGTGAATTTAGTACATGGGTTGAGGATTTTCCCAAGGATAACTGAATGTAAATTTATGCTGATAGCATGAGTAAAGTACATACTCAATTACAAATATGGCTGATAACAAAGGCAACAAAGGAGAAGGATTGTTTACTTACCAGTGACTTAAAGCTGGAATCTGTGGGGCTAGTTGTGCACTGAAATGTTTCTCTCCTACAATATGAATTCTTTACAAAAATGCAAAACCTTACACCATGACCCCTCATCTATATTCTAGGAATAGATGCTGTATTCACCTAATTTCTCCCCTTTCTGATGAATGTACACCATCCTGTTCAAGGTCAGAATCTTTATCTCACGTGCAGTGCTAGAATGGTATACAGTCTTCCAGATGTGGTCAAAACAGGACTTCATTTAGCTTAAGTGAAACTAACTCTACATATTAAATCCAGCCGTATACGCTTAGAGGCTAATATTCCATTTGCTCTTTTTAGCTGTTTGTTTTCTACTTGACTGCTACATTTTATTGATTGTACAGACATATTGCCAAATCTCTCTGGTCTTCCTCTCGCTTTTCACCGTTTAAAAAAAAATGCTTGCAACACTGTATTCTTGTCAAAATGGATAATCTCACCTGTGTTGAAATTAAATTGACATAGCTTTGCTCATTCAATTAATAGTCAATGTATTTTTGAAACTCTCTGCGTCCAGTTACATGACGTACTGTGCCATCGATCAGTTTTGACAATAAACTTGGACATGTGATTGTAGCATACAGGTTATTCTTGCAGTGAATGGCAGAAGCCCACTACAGATTCTTCTGGGTCATTATTAGCTAACTTGTTTCCAGTTAAAGTGTATACTCATTTATTTGACTGCCTGACCAAGTCAATACTTTGCCTTCAATTGCAAAGAGTCATAAAGTTGTACAGCGCAGAAACAGACTCCTCAGTCCAACTTGTCCATGCTGACCAGATATCCTAAATTAATCCAGTCTTATTTGCCAGCATATGGCCCATATCCCTCCAATCCCTTCCTATTCACATCCCCATCCAGATGCCTTTTAAATATTGCAATTGTACCAACCACCACCACTTCCTCTGGCAGCTCATTCTGTACGCACACCATCGTCTGTGTGAAAAAGTTGCCCCTGAGGTCCCTTTTAAATCTTGCCCTTTGCACCTTAAACCTATGCTCTCTAGTTTTGGACTCCCCCACCCTGGGAAAACAGGCTATTCACCCTAACCATCCCCCTCATGATTTTATAAACCTGGATAAGTTTACCCCTCAGCCTCCGATGCTCAAGGGAAAACAGCCCCAGCCTATTCGGCATCTCCCAGTAGCTCAAACCCACCAGTCCCAGCAACATCCTTATGAATCTTTTCTGAATGCCTTCAAGTTTAGCAGCATCTTTCCTATAGCAGAGAGACCAGAATTTAACGCAGTTTTGGAAAAGTGGCTGAACCAATGTCTTGTATGGCCACAACATGACACCATGTGCTTTCAATTTAGCTCAGAGGCAAATAATGGGTTGCACCATCAAGGGGCTGAGTCAAATGAAGGAGGGAAATGCAAATATTGAGGTATTAGTTGCCAGGACTATATTGAAGGATTAGGCCTGCTCGGGAAAATGGCTGCAAGGCTTTTAATGCTCAGTTTGCGAATGGAATGCAGATCGAAACAACAAAAGTTTTTTTTTAAACACTGGCCTGAGGCAGCAAAATGTTCAAGATATTGGTTTACCTTCAGAGCCCGAGGTGAATATATTAAAATGATTGAAGACTCAAAAAGCGGAAATTAAAACAGTTCAGCCAAACAATTCACTGAGTTATTCACCTTGCGCAGGAGAAATCCAACGTAGTAGAAAGTCAGGGCTGGGATAATGAATAAAGTGCCCCGTTCTGCCTCCCTATGAGTACGGCCTGCAACTCCACGCAGCACAAAAAATAGCTCTTTTTAACTACTCCAGCATCATTAAGTTGTCACATTAATAGGAAAATGTTATTAAAAACATGACAGATGTCCCAGGCAAAAGGATTGCATGCAAATATAATGGGTCAGTTGTGAATACATTTAACATACAAGTGTTAGTGGCAGGCAGCAACAGGAGTTGAGAATGATTCAATACTATTCGCAGCAGTCTGACAAGAGCCAAGTAACCAACAAGGTTGGTTCTGGTGCACATTAGACGGTGCAGGCTGAGTATAGGCTGAAAGAAGGCCAGAGCTGGGAAAAATGCAAATTACAGCAATTGGGTGGAAGCCATATGCCATTGACAGGTATAATATCATTGTATAAATTGCCACTTTGCAAATAATACAGGTCAAGGGTGATAGTCACACTCACAAAAGATGCTGGTAGTTTTTTTAACAATTGATGACTTTGCTGCTTTGGCGTTGCAGGCATCTAGAAACCCAAGGATTCCAAGAGAGAGCAGAGGGGCAGCTAAGCATGAAGATAGGTAGCCATGGTATCTTTAAGTAATATACAGAGTGGAAAGAGAGGTTACAGATGAGTAGAAGCTACAGAAGATAATGGAGTCAAATGTAGGCTGAGGGTGGGGATAATGCCTGCAGTTTTGAAGATCCAGCAACAGTGTCGAGGGACAAATGAACATGAAACAGTTCTCATCGAAAATCATTGTGTTTGTAAAGGCTGGAGAAATGGGGAAAAGTTATGGGATCATGCACAGAGTGGGAATGGTGGAGTGATTTAGATGAAGGAAGTGTTTGAGAGTTGAGTACAATGTTTAGAATAGGTCTCAATGGCATATTGTGCCAAAATCTAGGTGCCATATTTCAATAAGAGATCAAAGTCTTGGAAGATTAGTTGATTAATACCAGAGATGAAGGATAGTGGTTATCTGGACAGTACAAAGAAGTTGAAATTGTTCTTCTCAGACAATAAATGTCAAATTTTATGGAGATGGTTATTGAGGAGAAACTGTTTCCACTGTCAGAAGAATTACAGATTTGAGAAAATTAGCCAAAGAACCAGAGAGGAAATAATAAGCTGAGTAGTTATGAGCTGGAATGCACTGCCCAAAAGTGTGATGAAAGAAAATTCAATCATAATTTCAATAATAGAAAGGGAATTGCAACATATTCTTGAAAATGAACTTCCTGCAGGACTACTTAGAGAGAACAGGGTATTGTACTTAATTCAATAGTGACTTCAAGGAGTTAGCATAGTTAAGACAGACTGAATGGCCACCTCTTTGTTCAATTATTCTACCAAGCAGCTGAGATAAGTCAGCTGCATAATTCAGTCATGGAGACAAAAAAACTCTGAGTGCTTTAAATTTGGATTTGAATTACTAAAATCATCTTTATCATGAAAGAAATGCTCTACAGTTCTGGTTTCCTTCCTTAAACTCTCAACTATATATTGCTCCGGACTCAGAGCTTGCATGATTTATTTTTGACGCATAGCATTTGTACAGTCACAAAACAATTCAACTTAAATTTAAATAATTTTTGGTACTTTTCCATCACATGCATTTTACGTGACTTACCTCTTGAATTTTTGCTTTCTGTAGTTCAGCTGCTTGGGAGGTCTCTTTTGTAGAAGGGTCAACTTTTTTGTCAGTACTGATCACTTTTGATGATGCAGGTATGGTGGTGCTCTGTATTGCAGGTTTTGGCTTCTCCCTTGGTGACTGTGACTTTTTTGGGATCGTAGTCTGGGCCTCGCTTTGCCCAGGATGCATTTGCTGAGCATGTTGCTTATCCACAACCATTGGACCTTGTTGTTTCGTTTGCATGGGTTTTCCCGGTTTAGCAGTTGGTGTTTCCTTATGTTGAGATAATTGTTGACCCGATGCTACAGGGACCTTCTGCGGTTGGACAGGGCCAGCTTGCTGTTGGCTAGCCCCTTTTCTTTGTTGCACACTGACACCTGTTTGCCCTGTTTGATGGTGTGGTGACATTGACGGCTGTTGCTTTGATACCGGTGATGGGACAGGAAGTGGTGCATCTCCCAAATTTCCAGACATCAGTCGTTGGGTCTGACAGTTCAAACAAAGCCATTCATTTCTCTATAAGGCACAAAGAGACACATACAAAGAATAGGGTTAACCAGAGTAATACATATATGTACTTATGTATTAAAAAATAAATTATATGGCAGCCAAATAATGAATTTGTGATTGATATGCGCTGGATATTCTGAGCTTTGGTGTCACCAATTATACCACTAGTTACACGTTTCCAGCCTGAAAATGTTCGTCTGATCCCAACTCTCCATTTTCTATTAGTTAACCAATTCTCTATCCCTGCTAATATACTATCTCCAACACCATGGACTACTATCATATTAAGTAGTCTAATATGCAGCACCTTATCAAACACTTCATCTCTGCTGCTTCCTCAGCTTCATGGGCATAACACTGACCCACATATTTCCAAATAAAATGACAATGCAGATGGATATAAATCAGAACGTAACAACACATATTCTGAGTTTTTAAAAATGTATCTTTTGTTTCCCTTTTGTCACATTTCTCAATGTTCACTAAATGTACGGAGTGACAGTCACTCCAATCTTGAGGTGAGGGTTTCAGTAAAGTATGGCTGAAATTTTCATTCTTTGGCCATTTGAAGTGAATCATAATGACCAAAGTTGACTTTGCCTGGAGAGAGCAGCTTGAGGTATGGGGCATGTCTGTCACCAGTGCTGTTGGTAGTTAAAAATGATAGATTATGGTAGATTAAACAAAGTATACTAAAACACTCTCAAGTTTACTAATTTAAGGATGTTGAATCCTCCAATGTTTTGGGGACCAAATAACAGTAATAAATAGTTCACAGCTGGGTATTTTGCCTTGGTAAAACTGGACATGGAACGGTGGCTTATTAACTGCAGTGACATCCACATCATGTTGCTGAGCTTCCTACATCTTCCCGTTGCAGCACAGGGCCAGACTAAGTTTTTCATTCCTACATTTTCGATACTTTTGTCTAATTTTCACACCATCTTTGTTAACTCGAGAAAAAGAGCTACAAATGTAACCCCTCCAAGTGAAATAAGCATATATGCCTGGTAATCTGGCAGAATAATCTGTCCATTAACCATGGATGCAGTGAATGTAATTCTCATAGATCACCTCTAGCAAACTTCAGATACTTTTCATTAAGTTGCTAACATATCAGCTGGACGGTCACATCATCCAATTAGTCTAAATTGTAAATGAGGATTTCACAAATCCAAAAATAATTGGTTGCTTCAATTTCAGACTGCTCTACAGGACAACATAGATGAAACTAACTATGCACTGCTCCCAGAAAAACCTGGGTGGTTTGGAACAGAGGCTAGTCTCTTTCTTTTCACCTCACAGTACAAAACACTCAAACTCTCAAAAGAGATTGATAAATAGTCTGCTCTTACTGCATTACATAACATTCATTTAAGTTTTTGACCAACAATGATCAACCTGGAGAAAGGTCAGTGGCTCTCCAAAGATGTCGCCAGATCTAACAGTCCTTTTGTTAAGCCTGCATAATAGGGAGCTCTCTGTAAAATTAATTAAAGGTGGGTTCAGAATCTTGCAATCGAGATGAATGATCAGTCTGTTATTGTCGTATTGTATCGCTTATTGATAAATTTCATCTCCCACCAGTAATGGCATCTTCAAAGGAAACATGAAGACATCTACAATCCTTCCAGCCACCTGGCAGCTCATTGCTCTTACATACATCTAGAAACTGCTTTTTTGTCTAGCTTTTGAGTAAGGCTGATCAGCAAGTCCAATGGATACAAAATTTGGACCTTTCATTATGTATGGTGTGCATTTTATTGACATAGTTACATTGGTTAAGGATGACTATTCTAGTTCCTTTGTTGGGTTTAATGATATCTATGTCCTGGTTGGTACTAAGGCCTTGCAACACTACCAGACATTCACATTGCATATGTAAATCGGACAAGTAATTCAGAATCCTACAATATGCATGCCATGGATAAGCTTGTACTTCCAAGGATTCGCGCTCTATGGTGAGGTAATATTTATGATTAGGTTTATACTCATGGTTTATAGTGACTGCATCTGTGTGGGCTGTCCAAGACACACAAAAGTGATGTTCCCTTCATCCGTATCTTGTCTATGACTGGCTCTGCACACTATGAACTAGTGAAATGGTTGAATAAATTGCTACAGCCAGTTTGAGCAAGTTGTCCATTTAAATAGTGAAGGAATATTTCACACTTGCGAAGATCATACAGATCTTGCACATTGATAGTAACGCAATGTGTATGATTTCATTTCATGTTGCTAACATATTCACCAATGTAGAACTCCAATGTAAAGAAGCTATTGACACCTGCCTGCATTAATATATTGTAGCGATTTCAGACTCACCACTATTGCATGAATCAATATTCATTCAATTTATGAACTCAGTAACCCAGTTGAGATCAATTTCATTAACATCATGCATGTCCAAACAGACATCATGGCCTTGGAATCCCCTCTAGGCCTAACACTCCCACATACTTTGTTGGATTCGATGATAAATGCATCTTCAACGTATTGACACCTAACCTCCTAATCCTTTCATATTTCTGATATATTGTTGATATGATTGCTATATCTCAAATCAGAGCAACATGTTCTCACAAGTCTTAATGAGTTCCTGTACTTAAATTCACATTTGAAACTGAACAGGTAAATAAGCTCCTTTTTCTCGATGTCCTTGCTAATAGCTCAGCTGGGGTTCTCTACTATTGTCTACCACAATCTTCCTTTCAATGTTCATTACACGTATTGGGAATCCCACTGTTCCATGCATTATAAGATTTGTGTGATTGGTACCCATGTATATAGGGCCTGAGACATTTTTTCACAATTCAAACTTAATGGTGAAATAGGGTGCATCAACGCAGTCCTGTAGGATATTGAGATCTTTGAATAGGTTATTTCTTGCTGTGTATCTTGTAAACTCACGGAAGACCTGAAGGTAGTAGCTCTTGGTGGTCCTTAAACACCCAGGCTATTTCAGATTACCCTTAAAAGGTAAGGTATCTCAAAAGATTGAGTAACAAGTCAAGCTAGCTGTTTCACACTACGACAAAAAAGTAACAATGAATGGTGTTCACCATTAACTTGATACTGTCATCAAGTCAGAAGACATATGCTTATCATACAAATGATCAATATATGATATTCAGTGCGGGTATGGTATTGGGTTTATGGGCTGTACGACCTACAGATGGAAGGTTTGTATCAAACCTCTCAGCCATTTGGCTGTTAGTAACAAGAGATTTGTTGACTGTACCCAACCAGTGCATGCAAAACTCACAGTGTGGTGTCTAAAATTAGATGTGATTTTGCAATTGGACAACATATGCCACCCTTTTTTGGTCTGGCCTATATTGGCCTCCAGATCCACAGCAATGCAGTTGAATCTTAGCTACCCTCTGAAATGGGTCATTCGATTCAAGAGCAATTGGGGATGAGAAACAAACACAGGTATTGCCAGTGACACCTGTATTGCATGAAAAAAGATGAAAAAACAGTGTACTCAATTATAACACTGATTAGACTGTTAGTCTCCAAGGGAGGTGTTAGGAAAGCCAAGTTCTATTCAATGCAGTGTCAGATTCCGATCAATACAATGCAGAAGGTGGTACAAGTGATTCCTGTAGTTCCATAAAAAGAAATACAGACAGCTGAGGTAACTCAGTGGATGGTTTCTTTTGTGGACAAGCACAACTGGGAGAACTGGATGAATTACAGACTATTACGTGCAGGCATACCATGTGTGCATCTTTTCTTCATGTGCTGTCACAGGTTTCAAAAAACGATACTGTGCAAAGTTAATGAAGCATATTATGAAGCACATGGTGACTCATTAGAAATGAGACAGAACAGTCGCCAATGACAGCAGTGGGCATCAGTACTTGACAGTGTGCATTTTGAGCACAAATTGATGAAAAGCATTTGGAGCTTTTCTTTTCAGAAAAATGAGACATTTTCTGATGATTACTGCTTCAGGGAGGCAGAGAGGTTAAATGATTGTCTTGTGGTGAATCACCAGCATACAATGTGAACAATGTTTCACACTTCATGCTTAATAATATAAAAATGGTGACATCGGCTGTTTCGACAATTTTGACAGAGACAAAAGAGGAAACAAAGAGAAAGGGTAAAATAATCTTGAATCTAAAATCAATCACAAATTTTGAGAAGCAGAAGGCTGTGTCCATAAATCAGCAAAGCAAGAGCAATAGCAAAAGAACAATCACACCATCAAATCCCATCTTGGCAGCGTGGAAGTTGTGAATCATATTACAGTGAGGTCTGTAATCAAGAATATCAATAAGCAGTGAGTTTCATTAAGTTTCACCATCTTCTGCCAAATCCATCTTCCGACAGACAGTGATTAAGTGTATACATTTGCATGATGGTACAGTGAGTTAACAACCGCCTCAGATGAGCAAATGTTCCCTGTGTGAAGAAGTCAACCTTAGGACTTGTCATATATGTGGGTTTGCAAATCTACCACAAAGCTAAGACAGCCAAATGTGGATAGGATTCTCTCATTTTCATAACTTTCAGTTGCCTGTATTATGTAATCTTAAATCCAGAGATGTACTTAAAGGAAAGCTGGATGAACATATTAGGGAGAAAGGAATGAAAGGATTTTCTGATTCAATGAAATGAAGTGGGTTGGAAGGAGATTCGTGTCAGTCATAAGCACTGGCAAAGATCAGTGGCTTTAAATGGCTGTTTCTGCACTATAAATAACATAGGATATATAGTGCAAAATTACATGTAATTTCATGTAAAATTTAACATAAATCAACATAAACAAAGGGCACATAAATGGAGTAAGCTATTTAACTTCTCAGGCCTGCTTTGCTATTCAATAAGATTACACTGCATTTGTGCAGATCACAGGTCATACCGTGCTTCAACTCCATTTTCCTACCTGGCCGCCAAAACATTCAACTCTCTTGTTGATCAAAAACCTCTCTTACTCAACCTTGAAAATAATCCATTGCTCTCAGGGTAAAGAAATACAAAGTTTAATATTTGCTGAGAGAAGATGCACCTCTTCATCTGCTTAAAGGGAGATATCTTAGTTTGAAGTTGCACCCCTGGTTCTAAATTCTCTTATGAAGGGAAATGTTCCCTTAGCATCCATACTGTACTGGGGGCTTGGGCTACAATGGCTGTGTGCCTGCCTTTGGGGAAGGAGGTCTGGGTTCAAGCCTCACTGGAGCCGGAAATGTTTCATAATAAGTAGAAATAGATTGTTTCAAAATACTTCTAAATTCCACTCAGCATAGGCCCAACATGCTTAATCTTTAATCATTAGAAAACCCTTTCATTCCAGGAATCAACTCAGTCAACCTTTTCTGAACTGCCTCCAATGCAAATACATTCCTTTTCAAGGAAGTAGACCACAACTATATGCAGGTGCAGTATCACCAATGTCCTGTAGAGTTGTGATAATACCGCCTTACTTTTCTATGACTTCATTGCCTTTGCAGTAAAGGTCAATATTCTAGTGGCATTCTTAATTATCTGTTGTACTCGCATGATAACATTTTGTGATTTACGTACAAGGATATCCAGATCTCGTCTACCACAGTATGCAATTACTTTTGATTTCAATAATAGTCAATTTTCCAATTCTCCTTCTCAAAGTGGGCAATTTCACTACTTAGAATTGATCTGTCAAGTTTTTACATACTCACTTGGCCTAACTTTTTTTTTAGCTACTAACGGCATGAGGACGTCGCTGGCCGGGCTAGCATTTAGTGCCCATCCCTGGTTGCCCTCGAGAAGATATTGGTGAGCTGCCTTCATGAACCACTGCTGTCTGTTTGTTGTGGGGAGACCCACATCGCTGTTAGGGAGAGATTTTGACCCTGTGATGCTGAAGGAACAGCAACACAGTTCCAAGTCAGAATGGTGAGTGGCTTGGAGGGGATTTTGTAGGTGGTGGCATTTCCATGTATCCACTATCCTTCTAGATAGTAGTAATCATGTGTTTGGAAGCTGCTGTCTAAGAAGTATTGGTAGATTCCTGCACAGTGGTGAAGGAAATTAGTGTTTGTAGATTTGGTGCCAATCAAGCACCAATCAATCCTTTGTCCTGGATGAGTTGGAGTTGCACTAATTCAAGTAAGTGGGGACCACTGAATCCCACTCCTAACTTGTGCCCTGTAAGTGGTGGAACAGGCTTTGGAGAGTCAGGGTGAGAGTTACTTGCTGTAGGATTCCTAGCCTGTGACCTGCTCTTGTTGCCACAGTACTTCTTTTGGCTAGTCTAGTTCAGTTTCTGGTCAATGGTAACCCTGAGGTTGTTAATAACAGGGGATTCAGTAATGATAATGCCACAGCACTTCTTTTGGCTAGTCTAGTTCAGTTTCTGGTCAATGGTGACCCTGAGGATGTTAATAATAGGGGATTCAGTAATGATAACACCATTGAATACCAAGAAACACTTGTCAGGCCGAACTTGAATATTGTCCAGATCTTGCTGCATTTGCACATGGACTGCTTCAGAATGGGCAGGTATCAAGGACGGTGCTGAACTTGGTGCAGTCATCAGCAGAATTCCTGTAACCTCTCCTGAACAGTATTGTGGGCATTTACTACAATAAGGGCTCTGCAACGGTTCAAGAAGGCAGCTGACTGCCACCTTCTCAGAGGCAATTAAGGATTGGTAATAAATGCTAGCCCAGCCAGTGAAGCTGAATGAATTAAAAAGGCAGAGCTTTTAGGAGATTGAAGATGTTGAAAGGGGATTGACAAATGGGGATGAAAAGTATAATTTGAGATGGTGACAGCAAGGATGGATGGATGAGTTAGATAGTATGGTGTAGGATGCAGGTAGCAGAGTTTTACATGGGCTAAAGTTTATAGATAGTGGCGAATGAGTCAACAAAAGGGAAGGGTCAAAGCTCATTTTGGAGTAAAACAGGATTCCACAGTGGCTGTTGTAATATAAGAAATGTAGCAGCAAATTTGCTCACAGTTAAATCCTGTAAACAGCATTACTCTAATGACCGGATAATCTGCTTTAATTGCATTGTGAAGTATCTATTATTTTTCATTTAATCATAACTTGCATTTATTGAAAGCAAATGTATTGGAAAAAACCTTCAAATTCACTTCAAGGTAACTTCATTGGCTGTAAAATACTTTGGAATATTCTGAGATATTGCAAGTAGTTTTATATAAATGTGGTTATTGGCCAGGACACTAAAGATATCTCTTGCTGTTCTTTTATATTCACCTGGGGTAGACAAGCCATTGGTTTAATATCTTTTCTGAGAAGTAGCACGCAAGACAATGTGGTGTACCCTCAGAACTCCAGTAGATTATCGGATTAGATTATGTGACAAATCTACTGAGTGAAACTTGAACCCTGAAGCAAGATTATCATCACCACCACAGCCACGGTTTCCATCTTCTGGAAGTAACATGGAAAAGGAGTTTAATGAGACTTGATACCCGAGAAAAGAAACTTGAAGTCATCACAATCCCAAATTGGATGAAAGACTTAGAATTCCCGACCAGATCTTCCTACAGTGCAAATGTGTTCTTTGGGCCAGTTTTAGTTTTGATGTATTTTAATGTTGGCAGCTGCCTCCTGCACAGACGCTGGGAGTTAATGTGCATCATATGGTCAATGTGTAATTGTGTTCAAATTGAAAGGTGAACAGTTGCAATCTGAAAATTTACTGAGGAATAAAGGGGAGTAGATTACCACAAAATTCAATTGCCAACATATTTATTTTTAAACTGATACAGATGGTAAAAAATGGTAAAATCAGTTTAATTTTAAAGAAATGTTAAGCAACAAGTAAGTAACAAACTGTTAAGATATTGTCAATAACACAATCAACACAGAAGATACCTCTTGCTATCTTTTAACACTTAATCATAGAATCCTTACAGTGTGGAAACAGGCCATTCGGCCCAACAAGTCCACACCAACCCTCCGAACAGAATCCCACCCAGACCCATCCCCCTTCCCTATCCCTGTAACCCTGCATTTCCAGTTGCTAATGCACCTAACCTAAACATCCCTGGACACTATGGGAAATTTAGCATGGCGAATCCACTTAGCTTGCACATCTTTGAACTGCGGGAGGAAACCAGAGCACCTGGAGGAAACCCACTCAGACACAGGGAGAATGTGTGAACTCCACACAGACGGTGGCCCGAGGTTGGAATTGAACCTGGGTCCCTGGTGCTGTGAGGCAACAGTGCCAGCCACTGAGACACCGTGCTGAAATCCTGTAAGATTTTGTGACCTCATTAAAGAAAAGGTAGCAAGTATTTTCTGCTACACATATGGTAATCATATTAAATTTATCATTTGTACAATGCACCAAAGTATGAAATTTTCTGTAATTCATGTTCAGCAAGCTGTCTTTCGTGGTCCGATTGACCTTGGACTCAGACTGCTGCAAATGGTATTGACCTGTGAACTAATGGAGTCCCAAGACATCTTAATTTAACTCTGTAGAAACACAGAAAGAGGCTAAGTAGCCCATCATATCTGTATGGACTGATAAAGAGCCAGTCTAATCCCGTTTTTGAGCTTTTGGTCCATAGCCCTGCAAGTTAAAGCACCTCAAGTGAATGTCCAAGTTTTTTTTTAAATACATTGAGAATTTCTGTCTCCCCCACCCTTTCAGGTAAATGGCCGTCCATTTACCTTTGTTGTAAGATAAGAAAAATGCTGCTGATGCCAGCAATATGAAAGAAAAACACAAAAGTGCTAGAGAAACAAACATATGTGGTGGGAAAGGCAGCAGAGGAGTCATATTGCATTCAAAATGTTAAGTCTGTTTCTCTCTCCCTTCAGTAACATAGGAACAAGGGTAGGACATTCAGTGCCTTGAGCCTGTCCCAGTTTTCAATACAATCATGACTGATTGAACATTTCAACACCTTCCACTCATCCCATTAACTCTGTATGCCACTGCTCATCTTCAACCTCTTCCTTAAATATACTCAAAGACTTCATTTTAACGTTTGTTATTTGACTATAGCATGTTTTCCACTAACGTGACCTCAAGCACTCAGAACATGGGACACTAAACTAATAACAAATGAATTTAGATAAATTCAACTTCCCACTTTATTGGGCAGAATTTTGTTTTCAAAACCAGTTTCTAATTGTTACACAAAACCTGCTTGATGGTCTCAGCAATGGTACAAAATTCATCAGATTGTATTACACCTTCTCCGCTTTCCTTTGAGAATTCCATGACAACTGCAAGCTTGGGAAAAGATTAGGTATGAACTTAATTCAGGCCCTCACTAAGTAACTCAAAGTCACACATAAAATGGTACACAGGATTTTCTCCCCAAAAAAAGTTTATTTCTAGTTTTTGCTCACAGTCATATTTTATTGACATAGCTTAGAACTGAATCTTACCCTACACACATGTGCAATTGTTCACCAGTGTTTTACCTCATTTTGCTACAATTATTTTGTGCTCAAATGTGCTGTGCTGTGTTACAAAGCCTCAAACTGCATTTTTTTATTTTTCAAAGAGAAAGTATAGGAGAACTGATCACGGAGAATATAAAAAAATGGTGAAAATCAGTTGCTAATGAGGAATGGGAATGAATAAGAGAAAATGGAAGTACCAGCCATTGTCATAAAGACTGTGAAAATCCATCTCTCCAAAGGAAATATTTTACTGTAGTGCCAGGGAGCAGGTACAGATCACATTGGCCATTTATTATAAAGAGAAAACTCAGTTTGTACTGGGGATAAATGAGCATTTCAATAATTTCTTTCATATTGAAGGGATCATTTAATTTTCAAGTCAATACCTTTTCACTGAATCCTGACAAGTGGTTATGCAAGTCTTCTTGAAATGAAAAAGCACACATTGACATACTTACCACTAATCTTACATCTATACTGTAAAACATATTTGTACTGCACAAATTTAATGTGCAGTCTACAATAGTGGTATATTTCTGCCAGTAGAAGTTGACAAAACTATTTAATTGATTATTGCAACAAGGAGCTAAAGCACGATATATAACCATGTATCCACAACTTGAAAATTCACCATCTGATAGTCAACTATACATAATATACTAGTATATAAATTTATAAAATAATGTGGATGCCTCATTTAGTTTACACTTATTTGTCACCTTACTTGGTAACAGTGATGTGACGGTAAATACCAGCAGACACTATTACTATTATCCAAATGCCCATTTTTTAAAATTTGAGTATTAAGGTAAATGTCAGAGGAGTGGTAATTGATTGTGGAGAATATCAGTGTTGAGGCAAATTGCTACCAAATATTCACATATCTCGATCAGAGTTTTTGGCTTACGATTGGCAATGTGGATCGCAGTGATTGGGATTCTAATATTTAGTTTAACTTCTTCATTAGTGAAATCATTGAATTCCATACAAATCAATGATCAAAACTGCAAGTAAGAAAGTTAGCAATTTTAGCAATTCTTCTTGTTTTTCCTTTTCCAGACAACATAGTTCAATATCATACTGAAATAAATTAGATTGACCTTCTGTACATTTGGTAAGTTTTACATAAAAGTGGATTGGAATGGGCTACAACAAGAAATAAAGTCAGATTGCCATTAACACACCAAATTACAAATTACTGACTCAACATCCCTGAACAAGGAAGACTGGGATAAGAGATAAAGAAAATATGTTTTTTTTCTCCATAGCCACCCACAATTATTACAAATAATGGGTTGAAAAGTTATAGAGCATGGACAGGAAAGTGAAGTTGAGGCTGAGATGAGATCACAACAAATGGCATTGCAGGCTCAAGGGGCTGAATTGCCTACCGCTGCTCATAGTTCCTATGTTCAATGACCAGGGAAACCTTTCTAAGCTAATGTTGAACTGGTTTCTTGGTGGTCTCTGCTAAAGTATTATACCGATTCCTCAGAAACAAACCTCCCACCCCAGAATAGAAAACAAAATATTGGACATTAGCACCCGGCTTGCCACTAACAGTATTAGATTATGAGTGTTCTGGACTGGATTTTCATTTTGTAATGGAGATGTAAATCAACTATTTTGCTTTGCTTGGTCAACAATTTTTCTTCGCCTTCCCAATTTTATTGTGGCATTTTATAGTTTAGGGAGATGTTAGGCATAAAATGCACATGAACTTCTTCTGAGGTCAGTGTTCTCATTACAGGGACTATAACTGTATTTCTCCACATGATTTCTGCATGCTTCCTCGGAGAGCTTGGGATCAATGCACTGACTTTGTTGAGGAGCCACAAATGTTCAAAGATAAGTACAAAATGTTTGATGCTTTTAAATGTCACTTTTAGGTGCTGCTGTATGGTAATGTAGATTCATTTTCAATGGAGTTTCATCATTGGGATTGTTTCTTCAAAGTTACATTGACCATTTTTGTGGAAGTATTGTCAGGCACTTCAGATAGTATATTTCCATTAAGGAAAGTGCATAATAAATATAAAACAAAATTCCCTGTCAACCCCTGCTGTCATGCTTGTGCTGTGATATAAATCAATGTCAACCATCACATGACACCAGGTTATAGTTGAACAGGTTCATTCAGAGTCATAGAGATATACAGCACTGAAACAAACCCTTCGGTCCAACGCGTCCATGCCGGCCAGATATCCTAAATTAATCTAGTCCCGTTTCCCAAGGTTTGGCCCATTTCCCTTTAAACCCTTCCTATTCATATAACCATCCAAATGCCTTTTAAATGTTGTACCAGTATGCACTACTTCCTCTGGCAGCTCATTCCATACACACACTATCCCCTGCATGAAAAAGTTGCCCCTTAGGTCCCTTATAAATCTTTTCCCTCTCATGTTAATTCTATGCTCCATAGTTTTGTACTCCCCCACCCGGGGAAAAGACCTTATCTATTTACCCCATCCATGCCCCTCATGATTTTATAAACCATTTTCAGATCAGCCCTCAGCCTCTGACGCTCCAGGGAAAATAGCCCCAGCCTATTCAACCTCTCCCTATAGCTCAAACCTTCCAAACCAGGCAACATCCTTGTAAATCTTTTCTGAATCATTTCAAGTTTCACAACATCCTTCCTATAGCGGGGAATCATTTTCCATGTGGTCTCTGTCTTTGTCTCTCTTCTTCCTTTTTAACGTACTGGTGTTTTGATCTTCTTTTTCCCCAAAGTTCCAAAACAATGCAACTGCTTATCAAACAGTAATTACTGCTCCAAAAATTCGAGGAAATCAGATCCAACACTGAAAATACATCAGAAAAGGAGCAGCTCTTGCAGCCACAATTTTTCCCCAACCTCTAACTTGGATTACAAAATCACAAGGGTGCAAGGTGCTGCCCCTTTGTCAGGTGAAGTGGAGAGAGCACCCAGGCACAGACTGCATAACCTGAGAGATCAAAAGATCATACAAATGGTGTGTGTGGAGTGTTGACAACCCGAACAATAAAAATAAAGAACAAAGAACAATACAGCACATCTCTTTTAAAATCACCCCCCTCACAACTGACCCCTCCACCCTGGAAAAAAGCCTTACACTTTCCACTCCATCCATGCCATTCACATTCTTATAAACTTCTATCAGATCACCCCTCAACCTCCTGCATTCCACTGAAAACAAACCCAGTCTAGCCAACCTTTCTTCATAGCTAAAAATCCCACATACCAGATAACATCATGGTAAACCTTTTCTGTCCCCTCTCTAAAGCATCCATGTCCTTCTGGTAGTTGGGTGACCAGAACTGTGTGCAATATTCCAAGTGTGGTCCAGCTAAAGTTCTATAAAGCTGGCAGCCAAGTTCCGTACCCATGAATACGTCCTCAACTGTGATCCTGGGTTCATGTCATGCTACATGTGACCGCACCATACTGTTCTGTAAAATCTTCCTTACTGTCCTGTTCTGGCACCATCACCTTGATAACTTGTTATGATCTCTCCACCTGAATTAGTTTGTACAGATTTAGATTACTTATTACTTAGGTTAGACTCTCAGCATGTGATTCTTATACCAAGCATATTATTCCAGTCATTTGGTTTGTCTCCATTAATTGGATTATAGATCATCCTTTCACTTGTTATTCAGCTGTTGACACTTCACTCACACTGTCTGACACTTGATCACCTGCAGAGACTTATTATTCATCCTGTCAACATCCCACTCACACATTTCTGGTTATGCAGTCTGTGTCGGGGTGCTCTCTTCACTTCACCTCACGAAGGGCAGCGCTCAGAAAGCTTGTGATTTCAAATAAACCCGTTGAACTATAACGTAGTGTCATATGACTTTTGACCTTGTCCACCCCAGTCCAACACCATCACCTCCTCATCATATAAATGTCTGTTTTCGAAGGTCGGTTAAAATAACTGTACCTACTCCTTTGGACAGATTGACAGGCACACTGCTTTGAAATGAAAATGAGATGCAATTCTATTGTCAGTGTTTTTTTCTGAAGGGACTGGAGAACCTTATTATGACATCTGCAACCATTATGAATGCTTGACATGTTTACAAATCGGAATAATGGCTTCAAACACAATAGGTAGTCAACTGATTAAGAATAACTGAAACTTTTTAGAAACTATGACAATTTCATATGTCTTTGATGTGCATCTTGTTTGTGTACAAACATAGTTGGTACTTAAATGGTTTATTTTCGCACTAGAGTGTCTATTATTTCTTTGCTGTATCAATGACAATGTGCTTGATATCAGGATTTTACTATTCTGTGAGAGGTATAACTTTCATCTCCCTAGTAATTTTAAGATAATTATTATTGTCCTTGAATGGATCTTGAGCATTGTAGATACTGCATATTTGGCAAGTGGTAATGAAGGATACTTAAGACAGGGTACGGAAATGGCATGGGATCCTAAAAGGTCATGATGGATGGATGGAGGATGAAGTGGACATAAGGGTAACAAGGGTAATCTAAGGGGACATGAGGATTGGTGGGCAACTGGAGGGGAGAGTTTTAGTGTGATTTTCAGTGATGTTGGGAACTAGGCTGGTGTGTTGGAATACTGACACAGGTCTCACCACCAAAATGTATTGCAAACTCAACTCCTGCGTGAAAAGCAATGGGCAAAGTTGCTCGTCAGATGTGCATTTTGGAAGTTATGGAAGTGTACAGGTTGGGAATGCCTGAGCCCATAGGAAAAGTCAACTCTGGTTCATGGGCCTTTCCAGACTTAATTGGATCAGAGGTTGAAGGTGGAGGTCCCAACTTCCTACCCTCCAGCCATCTCTTGTAAACTTTGCATGTCCTCAGGATAAGGTTAAAGCCATATTTCAGGATAACTCTAACTGCAGAAATTAAGATGGGGAACCTGCTACTTAAGTGGCTGCAATCCTTAATTAATGCTATGTTTTTATTAACAATGAAGCTTTTTCTCTGTCATCTGCATAAATTCTGTCACATGAAAAAATTCCAGCTGATCCATTAGTATGCGCTTGTGACTATGGGAGATTTTACAAGTGGAGGAATGAAATTCATCTGTCCACTGCTGCATTCCAGGGGGCATTAGTCTAAAGTACATCATAAATGTCTCTCTTTACGTCATGACATATTACACGACTGAAACAAAGTACCTACATCAGGAAAATAAGAAGGTTGGAGAGAGTGAAGAAGACAAGGCTAAATCAATGAATGGCTGAGCTTAAAGCAATAGTCAAGATTTTAAAATTCAAAAGGGGAAGAGGGGCAAGGGAAAAAAATCGATGCATAACAATTTGGTGAACTTTAGTGACTGCAAGTTCAAGTGAATCACTGTGTGACAAGTAATTAAAAGGGCTTGTATGTGGTTTTAGTTGTGACAAATTTGCATTGAAATCCTGTAACAAGTGAAAAATCATCATTGGACTTCAGCAACAGCAAATCACCTCCTCATTATAACTTCTGGTTTTAACAAGAGGCACAGACAGTTCTATGCCTGAGAAAGAGGTTGGCAAACTTTAGCCTGAAGTCTACTGGATTGTTCCAGCTCCCATAACCTTTATCAGACAACAAACACATGCAATCAGAGTGTTAGGAAAATTGCATCTGTGTGATTTAAAGACCAAAACAGTTCAAGATTCTCTGAAATTTTCTTCAGGCAACTCTTCATCTTATTGCATTCAAGATTTATCATTTACTTCAGGGATTGTTTCTTTTGCACCCTTAAGTCGAAGCCATGAAAATGACTAGCAGAAATCAAACTCAGAAGACAGAAAAAAAAGTTTTCCTCTGTATTTGTTAAATAAACTCTTGCTGGAATAGCACCATGGTAAAAATTTGGGACCATCATTTAAAAATGAACTTGGGATTGGCATGATCTGGAAACCAAGTAACAGAATTCTGCTGAAAACTTTCAATGATCCTCCACGTTTCCAAGGTGATGGAAGTACAAAGGACTGAATAAATTGCTTTCTGTTGGTTCCTGCTCGTTTCAAAAAATTTTCATGGTTGTTTTTCTTTCCACTTAGATTCTCATCAATACTAATGTAAATTACAAAATTAACTAATAGTCTAATACTGAATGAATGGGTTTTCCAGCAGGACCCAGCTATGTGGTGTGTTACTAAGTAAAGCATCAATGTAGGGATTGTTAAATAAATCAGCTGGCGTGAGAGATACTTTGCGTTTACATGTGAATACTGATACGATCTAATGTACTAACAGCGGTAAAGTAATCTTGCTTGGTCAGGCAATTAATGCATGACAACAGTCCTTTTATTCTGTGGGAAGCTGGTCTGGCAGATCCTTGATAATACCACTGAGCTCTGTTGATGCCTGACTGACTATAACGCTAGATGCTTCCCTAGAATCCCCAAATCACAGGATGGCATATTTGCAGTGATATTGACAGTGGTGCATGGAAGGCATAGTTGATTTTTCATCAGCTTCTTACTGGACATGCTATACAATATCAGAAGGGCAAGATTGGCAACTCTATATCCCAGGATATAGATGCTTCAGGCGGGATAGAAAGGGAGGTAAAAGGGGTGGAGGAGTTGCATTACTGGTCAAAGAGGTTTTCACAGCTGTGCTGAAGGAGGGCATTATGGAGAACTCCAGGAGTGAGGCAATATGGGCAGAGCTCAGAAATAGGAAGGCTGCGGTAACAATGTTGGGGTTGTACTACAGGCCTCTCGACAGCGAGCATGAGAAAGAGGCACACATATGTAACCAGATTATGGAAAGATGTAGGAACAATAGGATGGTGGTGATGGGAGATTTTAATTTTCCCAACATTGACTGGGATTCACTTAGAGTTAGGGGTTTAGATGGAGCAGAATTTGTAAGGAGCATCCAGGAGGGTTTTCTAGAGCAGTATGTAAATAGTCCAACTCGGGAAGGGGCCATACTGGACCTGGTGTTGGGGAATTAGCCTGGCCAGGTGGTTGAAGTTTCAGTAGGGGATTACTTTGGGAATAGTGATCACAATTCCGTAAGTTTTAGAATACTGATGGACAAAGACGAGAGTGGTCCTAAAGGAAGAGTGCTGAATTGGGAGAAGGCCAACTATAGCAAAATTCGACAGGAGCTGGGGAATGTGGATTGGGAGCAGCTGTTTGAGGGTAAATCTACGTTTGATATGTGGGAGGCTTTTAAAGAGAGGTTGATGAGAGTGCAGGACAGACATGTCCCTGTGAAAATGAGGGATAGAAAGGGCAAGATTAGGGAACCATGGATGACAGGTGAAATTGTGAGACTAGCAAAGAGGAAAAAGGAAGCATACATAAGGTCTAGGCGACTGAAAACAGTCGAAGCTTCGGAAGAATATCGGGAAAGTAGGACCAATCTGAAATGAGGAATTAAGAGGGCTAAAAGGGGTCACAAAATATCTTTAGGAAACAGGGTTAAGGAAAATCCCAAAGCCTTTTATTCATACATAAGGAGCAAGAGGGTAACTAGAGAAAGGGTTGGCCCACTCAAAGACAAAGGAGGGAAGTTATGCGAGGAGTCAGAGAAAATGAGTGAGATTCTTAATGAGTACTTTGCATCGGTATTCGCTGAGGAGAGGGACATGACGGATGTTGAGGTTAGGGATAGATGTTTGATTACTCTAGGTCAAGTCAGCATAAGGAGGGGGGAAGTGTTGGGTATTCTAAAAGGCATTAGGGTGGACAAGTCCCCAGATCCGGATGGGATCTATCCCAGGTTACTGAGGGAAGCAAGAGAGGAAATAGCTGGGGCCTTAACAGATATCTTTGTAGCATCCTTGACCATGGGTGAGGTCCGGGAGGACCAGAGAATTGTCCCCTTGTTTAAGAAGGGTAGCAAGGATAATCCAGGAAATTATAGACCACAGTGAGCCTGACATCAGTGGTGGGGAAGCTGCTGGAGAAGATACTGAGGGATAGGATCTATTTACATTTGGAAGAAAATGGGCTTATTAGTGATAGGCAGCATGGTTTTGTGCAGGGAAGGTCATGTCTTACCAACTTGATAGAATTCTTTAAGGAAGTGACAAAGTTGATAGATGAGGGAAGGGCTGTAGATGTCATATACATGGACTTCAGTAAGGCGTTTGATAAGGTTCCCCATGGTAGGCTGATGGAGAAAGTGAAGTCGCATGGGGTCCAGGGTGTACTAGCTAAATGGATAGAGAACTGGCTGGGTAACAGGAGACAGAGAGTTGTAGTGGAAGGGAGTTTCTCAAAATGGAGAACTGTGACCAGTGGTGTTCCACAGGGATCCGTGTTGGGACCAACTGTTGTTTGTGATATACATAAATGATCTGGAGGAAGGTATAGATGGTTTGATTAGCAAGTTTGCAGATGACACTAAGATTGGTGGAGTAGCAGATGGTGAAGGAGACTGTCGGAGAATGCAGCAGAATATAGATAGATTGGAGAGTTGGGCAGAGAAATGGCAGATGGAGTTCAATCCAGGCAAATGCAAGGTGATGCATTTTGGAAGATCCAATTCAAGAGTGAACTATGTGGTAAATGGAAAAGCCCTGGGGAAAATTGAAGCACAGAGAGATCTGGGTGTTCAGATCCATTGTACCGTGAAGGTGGCAACGCAGGTGGATAGAGTGGTGAAGAAGGCATACGGCATGCTTTCATTCATCGGATGGAGTATGGAGTACAAGAGTTGGCAGGTCATGTTACAGTTGTATAGGACTTTAATTCGACCACATTTGGAATACTGTGTACAGTTCTGGTTGCCACATTACCAAAAGGATGTGGATGCTTTGGAGAGAGTGCAGAGGAGGTTCACCAGGATGTTGCCTGGTATGGAGGGCGCTAGCTATGAAGAGAGGTTGAGTAGATTAGGATTATTTACATTAGAAAGACGGAGGTTGAGGGGGGACCTGATTGAGGTCTACAAAATCATGAGAAGTATAGACAGGGTGGATAGCAAGAAGCTTTTTCCCAGAGTTGGGGACTCAATTACTAGGGGTCACGATTTCAAGGTGAGAGGGGAAAAGTTTAAGGGAGATATGCGTGGAAAGTTCTTTACGCAGAGGGTGGCGGGTGCCTGGAACGCGTTGCCAGCGGAGGTAGAGTCAGGCACAATAGCGTCATTTAAGATGTATCTAGATAGATACATGAATGGGCAGGGAGCAGAGGGACACAGATCCTTGGAAAATAGGCGACAGGTTTAGACAGAGGACCTGGATCGGTGCAGGCTTGGAGGGCCGAAGGGCCTCTTCCTGTGCTGTAATTTTCTTTGTTCTTTGTTCTTCTTTGTATATTCTCGGGCCATATTTGCAGGCTCCAGCATGCATATGTATCAACACCACGAGAAACTGTCTCCATATCAGAAAAGCAAACAAGCAAATCTGCTATGTTTTAACTGAGATACTTTTCAAAGGTAGCTGTTGTAATGTAACATTATACTGCGGTTAATTTGTGCACAACATGGTCCCATAAACAGCAATGAGACATTTGCCTTCAAGTAATTTTGGTTCACAAATGAATATCAACCATGACCCCAAAGAAATCCCCTGCTCTCCTGCTGATAGTGCCATGTAATCTTTTATGTCCACCTGAGGGAGGAGAATGGGGCTTTGGTTTTGACATCTCACCTGACAGTCAGCTTTTCTAGACAGTCCCATTCTTCCTTAGTATTGCACTGAACTTTTAACTGAAATATACACTTCAATTTCTAGGGTGGTACTTAAAACCTCTGACTCACAGATCTGATTGATAGTATCGAACCAAGGTTATTTGTCTAAAGGACCTGCACTCATGACACTTGCATTATAGAGTCATACAGCATAGAAACAGGCCCCTCTGCGGCCAACTTATCCATGCCGATCAGGTTTCCTAAGCTAAACTACTGTAAAAAGCATGCAAATAAATAATGAAGTTACATACATTGCCATGTTTGGTAGTAATATATGACTGAAATCCTTTAAAAATTAAGAACAAACCTGCAATGCTGCAGTGTTTTCTTTTTAATACAAGTGTAATCAAGCAGTGAATTGTGAGAATTGAAAAATTCTGAAATTGTATCAAATGCTCAAAGTAAATTACACTTTCTTGGTAGATCTTGTTGGTTTTATCGACAAAGTCAACATACAAAGTGGTCCCCTGCTGCTAAAAATAGACTATTTCTGGTCTAGGTTCCCATTGTAACCATTCTAAATTAATTTGGATTACAAACAAATTGCATGGACATGTCCAAGGACACCAAAAATATAGTTCTGTGTCACCATCTTTGTTCATTCTGTTCACGGATCATCTGCACTTACTTAGAATTTTGCTGTAACAAAATATCTTTCAAAACATAGATTTTGAAACTGGGAGACAAATGGTATCCATGCTTTCAATTTGTCACTTTTGAATCAAGGGATTGAAAGGAACAGAAGGCTAGCAATATTACATGGTAATTAATCAATAATGAATCAAACTTTATTTATGAGGTCAGATCATTAATAATGAACATTTCCTAGAGCTAGAAAATTAGAATGTCATATTCCAGGAAGAGAACATGTATTTACATAACACCTTTTATAATTAAGGCCATCCCAAAGCATTTTTACAAACAATTTTGTACATTTTTGCAAATATTGTCACAGGAAAAGTAGCAACAAATTCATTCATAATGAGGTTCCACATATATCAATGTAGCAATAACAGAAAATCTGATTTTGTTTAGCAACAGTGTTCATGGATGCAGTTCCATGAAATATTTTATTTCTCAATGAGACAGTAAACGTGATCTCAGTGTGACATGTTAGACTTCCAACAATGCAGAGCTCCTTCAGTACTCAGTCTATGTGATGTGCTCAAGCTTTAGGGTATGAATTAAAATCTGTTGGATATATGGGTTGGATTTGTGGTATTTGTATCAATTCCTCAAAACAAAATAGTTATGTTTCCAGCAGCAAATCCATTTGTGATTAGCTACAATGGGAATGGAGTCACATATTTGCAAGGCAGGATCCTAATCAGACGTTTGATTCAAATGGTATTGCTTTTATTTGAGTCGGTAGGATATGAATTCAAGCTCCTCTTGAGAAATATGAGCACAAAATCGAGATTTTAATACTGAAAACTGCTTCAATGGTGCAAGTACTTTTCAGGTATCTCAGTTACTTGAGGATATAATGACTGTGCTATGTGCTCTGTCAGCCATATGCTCTGGCTCACAATTATCTCACAAACAATATCTCACAGTATAGAATATCTGGATATTTCTCATTGCTGTTTGTGAGAGCTTTCTGTGCACAAAATAACTTGCACTTTTCCATACTGAACAAGACTGACCATACTGCAAAAAAAAAGCCTGTGATGTGCTTTTGATATCCAGAAGTCTTAAATAGTTAAAAAAAGACAAGTTATTTTGCTGTCATTAAGAAGAACAAAGTGGTATTCTCATTGGCATTACGTTCACAGGAATAAGTGACAATATTACAGCCCACTACACAAAGAGGAATTTGCATCAATGAATTCATTGTTAAATTGTATTAGGTCCATATATATAAGACAAATTGTTATAATAATTGGCGCAAACATTTCTCCTGACCTGAAGACCCCAAGACTATTTTTAAAGTAACCACTCAGGAATGCATCAGGGATATCAAACAGTTTGATCAAAGTCCTGTGAAACGCTGTGGAGCATTTTATTAAGTAAATGCTTTATAAATATAAGTTTGATTGTCCAAGCTGTGTTGGTTAGTTTTAAAAAGTGAAACATAGTTATGAAAATTTTATATGAATCACAGATATGTAAAATGGATATCATAGATATGTAAAATGGGACCTTCAAAACTCATATAATTTATACACACAAAGATTTGATGGGTATACAATATATTTACCTCAAAGGGAAGATTACTGCATCTTACTTCTGTCTCTTGTGACTAAGAAGCCAATGCTGAGGGAACACTATTTTTCTAGCTATGAAGCTTTGGTTTAAAAAGAAATACTGTGTCAATGAGCTCTTTATTTTCGCAGTTATATAAGCATGGTATTGTCACGACAGCGTGAGTCAGACATGCTCAGAATGCAGTCTAAAGGAGTAACAATACCTCTGGCATCAAAGTGGAAAAGCTCCAATGTTACAAAGTAGAATGCTCTGCAACACAATAAGATAGTCACACAGGATTCACAGCACTTTAGCAAGGAGTTTGGTTTTCAGTGAATCTGTTCAAAGCTTCCGTTTAAAAAGAGTTCTAATTTAGCCTTGATGCAAATGTATTTAGTATGTCCCTGTTAATGAGTTAATTAAGATTACCAATACTAACAAAAATGACGAGAAATATTGAAAGTGTAATCAAAAAGGAAATTAGAATGGTTATATGGGAATATGAGAAAGGTTGGGTTGGCAGACAATGTAAATGGAAACAGTACCTTCTTTTATATGAGTATTCAAGTCAAAGGAATAAAAAAATATGATGGTGGAACTTTCAGGAATGATAGGGAAATTGGTGTGGAAGGTAAAGGTACACAATACTAGATGAATATCTTACCAACAATATTGGGGATGGGCAAGTATCACTTGTTGATAACCTGACAGTCATGGCATTCTGGTTTCTAGCACTGAAGTACAATAATGAAGGATTACAATCCATTGTTGTTTTCATTGTCAAAGGTGCAATCTTTCAGTTGAATCACGAAACCAAAGCCCTATCTACCTGCTCCTGCAGAAATGACAAAACCCAAGGCATTATTTTGAAAAGGAGAGGGGGAGTTTTCACAGTATCCTAGCCAATATTCATTAATCAATTAACATCACAAAAACAGATTACCTGGGGGGTAAGTGCCATTTGTAGGAGTTTGCTGTATGCAAATTACATGCATTTCTCATATTACATAAGTGATTGAACTTCAAAAGCATTTAACTGGCTGTGAAATGCAGCGAGACATAGAAACACACAAAAATAGAAACAAAAATAAGTAATTAGGCTCATCAAGCTCTATAATTCAACATGACCATTGCTGATCCTCTATCTGAATCCTACCTCAATTTCCACTTTCTCCCTATACCCATTTGATGTCTTTAGTGTCTAGAAATCTGCTTCTTAAATATATTCAGTGACTTGACCTTCACCATCTTATGTGATAAAGGAATCGACAGAGCCACTACCCAAGTGTGAGATGAGGAGAAATTAAAGGGAAGCCTCTCTGCTCCTATGATGCTGCTTGGCCTGCTGTGTTCATCCAGCCCTGCACTTTGTTGTCTCGGATTCTCCAGCATCTGCAGTTCCTACTATCTCCGAAATTAAAGGGAAGTTGTGTTTGAGAAACCGACTGGAGCTTTTGGGGACATAGCTAATAGGATAGATAAGGGAGAACCAGTGAATGTGGTTTATTTGGATTTTCAGAAAGCTTTTCATAAAGCTCCACATAAAAGGTTGTTATGCAAGATATAATTTCTCCTCATATCATTGTCTACCTTGTATCCTGAGATTGTGACCCCTTGTTCGAAACAACAAAGCCCCTCCCCTTATAACCCGAGGAACCATTATTCCTTCATTCATTCTGTCCAGTCCCTGTAAAAATGATATATGTTTCAATGAGAATCCCCTCCCCATCTCATTCATTCTTCTAAACTCCAGTGAATACAGGCTCAGTTGACCTAACCTCTCCTTATGTGACAAACTGCCCTTCCATGAATGAGACTGGTGAATGGACTCTCTCTATGGCAAGTATATTTTCTTAGGGAAGACCACCAAAACTGTATGTAATAATCCAGATGTGATTGCACCAACACCCTGTAGAGCTGAAGTAAGACATCCTTGCTCCTGTACTCAAACCCTCTTGCAATAAAGGTTATCACGCTACTTGTCTTCCGAACTGCTCACTGCACTTGCATGCTTGCTTTCAGTGACCAATGTACAAGGATACCCAGGTCCCTTTGTACATCAACATTTCCCAATTTATCAAATATTTAAGTAACACTCTTACTTTTCTTATCAACGTGGAAAACTTCACACTTATCCACCTTATACTGAACCTGCCTGGCATGCGTTCAACTTGTCAGAATTGCCTCATAGCTTCTTTATTTCCATCCCACCACTCTTAATTTCTCTTAGTTGCGCGCTATCAGCAAACTTAGAAATATTACATTTAATTTCCTCATTCAAATCATTGATAAATATTATGAACATTGTCCATGCACTGATTCCTGCAGTTCCCCACTAATCACCCCCTTCACTCAAAAAAGGCTCACTCACTCAGAGTACTGTTTCCTGTCTGCTGAGCAATCCTTAATCCATGTCAGTATACTACCCCCAATCCTATATGCTTTAATTTTGCATAACAACCTCTTAGGTGGAGCTTTATCAAAAGCTTTCTGAAAATCCAAATATACCACAATCACTGGTTATCCATTATCTATCCTATTAGCTATGTCCCCAAAAGCTTCAGTAGGTTTCTCAAATGCAACTTCCCTTTAATCCGTTGATGTTGATTTAGTCTAATCCCATTGATTTTCTTTGGATATTTGAACATTAGAATGGATAAAACATGAGTAATTTACCGTTTTGGATGGAAAATCAATGTGTAACACTGGAAAACTGGGCACAACCCTTACCTAATCTGTTCTATGAAAAAAACATTGACAGGAAGTGAAGATTGGGCAGCAGTAAATCACAGCCTAAGCATTAACCTATAATTAATAGTAAACTAGATATTCCTTGATTGATCACTGACTACATGATTGAAACTTTTCTCTGCCTACTGTACTAATGTTTCCTAACACCATTTTTTTTCGATGTTAGCTAAAATAGCAGACAGAGGAGCACTGTGCAAAGACTACTATTACTGACAATAGTAATTTCAAGGTTCTAAATTCACATTTTAGAAATGTGAAATTACACTGGAATTATAGAAGAATACAATGTAACAATGGAGAGAGCAACACCTCCTTGCTATCCTTCAGGCTTTTGCATTTTTGTTCTCATTATAATTGGGAACACAAAAGTAGAGAATACAAACAAGATTACTTGATAACTCTTCTCCATATTAATTGTAGCATGACTTATTTATGTTTGATTACATCCTGCTTAGAAGGTCATTTATATATAAGAGGTTTTGCTGTCTGTAAGGAAACAATATATTCTTAATAGCACACAATGGAACCTAAGAACCCCGAACATCTTGTGTGCAGCATTCTAGAGGCAGAGTAACAGCAATGTTTTACTCACACTGTATTACATATGTTACATTTACCAACCAGGAGTGAATTCCCTGCAGACCAAAATGTGTCTAGGTTAACAGCCTGCTTTGGCCTTACAACTGCATTTTTTTATACGCAGAGTTCAAACTAAATGATAAACGTACACCAAGCACAGAAAATTAACATGTAATACAAGGTGCCTTGATGACCGCTCTTCTATCATGATAATTCTTCGACATGCAGGATTGATGCCAGCGTGCCCAAATCAAACCAATTAAAGGCTTAAAGTATTAGCACCGGTAAGAATTATAAACAAAAGCTACCTCTCCTTGAAAATATTTCATATTATGAAATATTTTTCAGCAAAATACTCTGTGCAGAACCAGTCATTAGGTTAAATTCATTGTTTCTTAAAAAAAGTCACAGTTACACGAGGGTTTTCTAAATCTTGCACTGTGGACATCCTGAATCAAATGCATTTTTCAGGAGCTAACTTTTATTCTGTGTTATCTGCAGTTTTAAAATGCATTTCTACAACATCAGATCATACTTTGCTCTCTAAAACACACTCCAAAGGTTTCAAGTCTCCTTCTAAACTATAAAAGTAACTTTTGCACTTCTTCTGCACCCATTTTTCATGAGAAGGGTCCATGCTATTTCAAAATGATGTTTTGAGCATCACAGTTTCTACTTCACACTACAATACAGCTTCTTCAGTGGCTCCCTGGCAGCATTGAAACACAAAGTATCAAAATACAGATTGAAACAGTTGGGATTGATGAGATACCCTAATGTGGCTTATTTCTGGACATATGCTCCTTCCTTTCCACTTTATGCAAGAAAGTGCAAAGACAAAGGCCAAGAAATTTGGGCGCGATCCCTGTCATTGAATGAGGATTTTGCACCACACTTCCAGAAAGCTGGTAAACTGTGCAAAGCTGCAGCAAATAATAAGTAAAAATCAGGACTTCGCTGATATTGCTGGCCTGAAGTAAGTGAAAAGGAATGGGAAATCACAACAGGAGAGGGGCATGGGTTTGGATATAATACTGTGCATTTAACACTTATAAACCACCAACTTCGCCTCCACAGTCAGCAAATAACCTAAAAATCGCACAGGCAGATTAATGGAAAAAGAACAGTTTTCTCTCTACAGAGATTCAGTTTGGGAAAAACACTATTTTTGGCTACTAAGTCTTAGTTCTTGAAGACAAAAAGAATAAAGTTTGAGATGTTCAGTTGGCTGATGGTCTGACATTCTGGCATGTGTATGTGGTTATCACTAAATGTAGATATTTGTCTCTGAATTCTTGGCAGAGGCAACTTCCTCAGGAAACACTATGGAGGAATCTTCCAGTCACTTTTCAGGAGGATAATCAAGATTCACAACAAGCAGTTTTATTTTCAGAAACTGGAGAGCTCAACTGGGAGCTCATTCCCTTTGTTCGGCTGGTTACCAACTACTTCACAAAACATATGCAACCTGATATTTGTTCGCCCAGGGAGTCATCAGCAGTCAAGCAATTATCACAAAGCATGTGACTACAGAGGAATGTTTAAAAAAGAGTTCCATGATACTTTAATTGAACTCTTTAAACAGAAAAGAAACAATCCAAGTGTCTAGAATCCCCCAAACACAGGACAAAAATTATTAAATATGAAGCCAACATAACACTAAATATAAAGCAGCCACTCTATCACCAGTCGAACTGTTGACAAAAATATCAAGCTGACCCCTTTAAAAATGGGGAAGCAATTATTAAAATACCACAGCTGATTATTGAGACTGCTTCATCTGATCTATTCAGACTCCATTCAACAAAGCACAGAAATGCAATTTTTATTAAGGTTTTAATTAATCAAAGTACTATATGGATTAGCTACTGAATGCAATTCTGATGAAAGATGGCTGTTTCAGCAGGACACCAATGTAGCACACTAAATGCAGCATTGATTCAAACTGTGGTGTCATCTTGTAAAATGATTATACATAGAACATTTCTGAATATTGAGCTCTACCGAATGGCCCAAAATTTATCCAAATTGAAATATATTGTGATTATTTCATGCTGCAATTTCTGCGAGATTGACTGTTTATCTCTCTTAAAATGTATTTTTGAGGATTTCATTACAATCTCCCAACACAGATCAGGAGGTATGTGCATCATGTGATGTATCAATGACTTTTACTGCTGAAGACTCTCTTCTGTTACACCTTTAATATGAGCTACCTTATCTGATCACAGTTATATCCATGTTTTCAGTATCCCTGGCTAGGGTGGAGAGGAAGAAGATAAAGACCACCTGGATTCCTGTTCATTTCTATTCAGTAGTTGCTGGGATGTGCGCATGGGTGGGTCTGAGGTGAGATCAAGATTGCTTTCACTCACGAATCCTCTCAGACATAGTAGCCTACTGATATTCAATGAACTGTTGTATGGTGAAGGGCTGCACCATCAAAAATACAAAGTTTATAGCTTGCAAATTCCCCTGCCCTTATTTGCTTAAAACCATGGTTTCATCATGGAAGACATGTATAATCATAAAACAAAGCTGACTCTATGTTGATATAACACAACGTGGAGCTGGAGGAACACAGCAGGCCAGGCAGCGTCGGAGGAGCAGGAAAGCTGACGTTTCGGGTCGGGACCCTTCTTCAGAAATGGGGCCATATGTGAAACAATAATATGATATGATAATATGAGGTGCTGCTCCTCCAGTTTGCATGTGGTATCATTGTGACACTGGAGGAGGAGGAGGCCCAGGATGGACATATCACCCAGGGAGTGGGAGCGGGAGTTAAAATGGTTGGCAACCAGAAGGTGTTGTCATTTGTTGCATACAGAGCGCAGATACTCTATGAAATGGTCTGAGTCTACACTCAGTCTCACCAATGTAGAGGAGGCCACATCGGGAACAGTGGATACAGTAGACCAAGTTGACGGATGTGCAGGTGAACCCCTATCTGATATGGAAAGTTTGTTTTGTGCCTTGAATGGAGGTGAGAGGGGGAGGTGTAGGGGCAGGTGTAGAACTTCCTGTGATTGCAGGGAAAGGTGCCGGGGCTAGTGGAGAGTGTGGAGCGGATGAGGGAGTCGCAGAGCGAGCAGTCCCCAAAGGGAAATAGGGGTGGGGAGGGGAATATCTCTTTGGCTGTGGAGTCAGATTGTGGTGCCAGAAATGACAGAGAATGATATGGTGGATGCAGAGGTTGGTGGGCTGATATGTGAGGACAAGGGAGATTCTGTCTTTATTTTTGTTGGGGGGAGGGGATGTGAGGGCAGAAGTGTGGGAAATGCAAGAGATGAGGTTAAGGGCATTTTCGATCACTGGAGGGGTGGAAGTTGCGGTCCTAGTTTCTTAAGACAAGCATTAAACTAATTCATGTATAAATCTCTTGGCTTGTCCTATGTCTCTTTTTGTATACACGCAGGAATCTCAGTAGCTGTCTGCCAGATTTCTGCTACTTCACTGACTTCTGATAAATTCTCTCCCCTAAATTCTTATAATTTGTGAGGATGCAATCCATCTGGACTCGATGATTTATCCTTTATAAGTTAGATTTATTTATCAATTCTCTCCCCAAATTCCTTCCGAAATGCAGTGATATCCTTCTTGATTTCTTCTTTTAATGTTAGATCCATCATGTATAGTTCCCTTGCAACTACCAAAATGGCAGAAATAATAAATCATTACATGTTATTTTGTGCCTGCAGATTGCTAATTTAATATTCCGTGATGGTTAACTTTTTCAAATTCATTTTGCTTTCTTATACTTTAGTTCCTTAAGTTTTTCATAACTCCTTTTGCCATTCTTTCTTTTGATGTGTATATATTTAGTCCATGCCTGTTCATTCATTTCAATTTTTTGTTTTATTTATTCATTCACCCATTGTGCATCATTTCTGGCTAATTTATTCTTGCCTTTTCAGTGGGTATCTTTTTTCCCCGGACTCTCATGATTCCAGTTTATTTTTCTAGGTCCATTTCTAATACTTAAACATCAGCTTTTTTATTCCCCCATTTATTATTTATATCATTTTATATTTAATATGCTTCCTAATGTATATCTGATACCATGCTATGTCATGAACATGGAGTGACTGTTGATGACTTTTCAGTCAGTTTTTCAAAACAAATACACTTGGGTTGGAAAATGTAATGTTTAAGATAGTCCTTTTGGCTTGGACAATGTTTGGAGTGTGGATGGTTGAAAATAAAGCTGCATATTGATTGATTCTTATTAGTATATTTACCAGCTTTTTTAAAAGAAAAGTCTCCTACCACAGTTACTATTTATTCACAAAAATTCTTTGGGAGACTTTTAATTTCAAACACAAAATCTCAAGGTGACTGTTTTCTAATTCAGTCCAAGCAACCTGCAATTGCAGCCTTTGCTTTGTGATACTTTATATCACTCATCACTGACCTGTTGCTTTTTATCAGATGTTATATTATGGAGACAATGTCTCAGAATGCAGCAATCTGAAAGTGCCCTTTCACTACTCCAAGCATCATGTGCAATTTTAAATGGAGCCCATAGATTTCTAAACTTTATTGTTGTTTTCCAGGCGGAATTTATTAGACAGGATCTGCAGCACTGTTTTTGAAATTACAATGGTTTGACAATGCTTGAAAAAAAGCAACACATTTTAAACATCATCTTTATGGAAATATGTCCTTGTCAAAGTGGTCCTTTAGATTTATAATTTTATCAGGGATATTCGTAATTATTAGGGTTCAAATATATTGGTTAAAATAGCAAATGTAAAGCGAAATAATAACATTATTGTTCAATGAATGTGAAGAAATCAAAGATATTTGGATTTCAAAGATGCCTAACTGTTTTTAAAATTAAAAAGCAGTCACATCATTGATACTTATCAACCTATTGATGAATTTGTGGCAGGTATGACTCAAAAGGTTTAGATGAACAGCTTGCTGGGCAATCGTCTCCTTATCAAACACACCATTCCCATAAAAGAAGCATTCAAAACCAGCAATTCCAGAGGATGTGGACAGTAGAATTCTATAATATTCAAGGTGTATTAACGTGCACTTAAAAATATGCACTTTGGCACATTTCTTATTCTGATTATTCATTTTTTTCTTCTTGGGACACAACACTGTATTCTATATGGCTCTATTATTCAGTGTTTCCCTGCTGTTATTCTCCTTTTCATTCTGTCATTTTTACTTTCTTCCTGTTATTCTCTTCTTTCTTTCTTGGTACTTTTCCTGGTGTATTTACTTACCCACTTTCATCCTCATCCACTTTCTCCTAAGAGCTCTCTGTGAATATTTCTCTACAGCTGATCAGTACATTGTGTAGAATTTACCCTGCTGTGCTGTCCAAAAGGATTCTCTCGTCCCTATGCCTCGAACATCTTATCAGTGCTCATTTAGCTATGTAGTAACCTGGGCATATATCTTATGCAGTGCTATATTCAAACCTGCCTTTAGCTCACTTTACTGGAAACCTAGAAAACAAATACATAATTTCCTGTAATATACACATGTGGAACAGTCTACAAAACAAATCAAACTTCTTTCCTCATACCCTATTTCACTATGAACACAGCCACCAGATTCCTATGTCTTTCAATCACTTGTCTCCTGGGTGTAGGATTACAGCGTATATCACATCATTTCCATTGAGCTAAATCCTTAAGAGTCCAAATAAATATCAACTTTGCATTTGCAAACACCGTGTGTCTTGCAGACAAAGACTCAAAAAATAGAAATCCACATAGACTACTATTACATTTTACAATTGAACTCCATAAAGACATTTTTCACCAAATCTGCATAATAAAATCATAGCAAGGGAACATGTTTTCCGAACAAGACAGACAGCAGGGCAGGTGTTGATCCTTTTGTTTCAAGCTTACCATAGTCACTGACTGGGATTTACAAATATCAAATTTCAGAAATAAATGATACAAAGAGAGTCCAAACGTTCAGTTGACTTCCTTATTCATGAGACTATATTTATTTTCTGAGCTTTTGTATTTTTCAACAAAGTGGAAAAATTCTCATCTGACTGGGGCTAAGTGAGAGACAAACGATTATCCTGATAAACCTGGTCACAGGTGCATAATTCAAGACGGTCAGGCTATTTGACAATTGATGTTTTATAGTGACTTATTGACATCGATCACTGAATTCCTTACATGCAGGTAGAACTTTTTTTTCAATGAAATTATGATATTTCTTCGCATTTAACACTAACACTGTAAAACTGAGTAGTTAAAGTACATGTTCATAATCAAATAACAATTACTCAGAAATCCCAACTGCTTTTGACATGTCCAAGTAAAAGTACCAGGACCAAAGTCTGCTTTACAGAGTTGAATGAAGTATTTGTCAACCACTGTTGTGGCGTTACTTTATATAAACAGTGTGATCCTCAGCTTGCCTATCTCTGCTTTATTGTTTAAAATGTAAGACATGAAGAAGCATGTAATGTCAATGGCCTTATGTAGGATAGAGATGTTGATATTGTTGCAGCAGTTTCAAGTGATTAGTAATGGTATTGGAGCTTATAGACATTTCCAACACAAGTTCATGTACATGCAACATATTTCACAGCGCCACGTTTGTTGAGCACGGATTTCAAATAACTGACAATGCATTACAATGGAAGTCAAACATATGTCAATGAAACAAAGCATCTTTTCACGTACTTTTTTTATCCTTATGTTAATATGGAATCTAGGAGAGTTCATTGATTAACCACAAACATGCCTATATAAGCCGAAAGAACTGCAGGTGCTGTAAATCAGGAACAAAAACAGAAGTTGCTGGAAAAGCTCAGCAGGTCTGGCAGCATCTGTGAAGAGAAAATCAGAGTTAAATTTTTGGGTCGTGGTGACCCTTCCTCTTCACAGATTTCCTCTTCACAGATGCTGCGAGACCTGCTGAGCTTTTCCAGCAACTTCTGTTTTTGTTTCTGATTTATAGCATCCGCAGTTCTTTCTGATTTTCACACCATGTATATATTACATATATATGTATAGACTTTTAGAATGGTTCCTGAGCTGCACCAAAAACAATGCTCCTGTGATGATTGCTAGATTATAAACATCTTCCACCATTTTACTCTGGGGGATCATCAAGCTTAATTCTGAACATTTAGATTCACAGGGCTGAGGAACAGAATAGTGACTTTATGTGTGCTTTTGTAACATGAGAAAAGAAGACAAAGATGTTATATGTAGAATAGTGGTGACCTGAGGAATGACATTAGCTGCTTTCATTTGGTCAAATATGACTGCAAGAAAGGTATTGCATTGGGAAGGGTAGCACTGGATAGGTAAAAATCAACCTTGAACTTTGGATTCATAATCCAAAGATTTGTGAGAGAAGTTACAGGATTCCAAGAAAGAGAGGATGGCTTCACATGGACGGGGTGAGGTGAGAGTTACATTGACTGGAGGAGGAACTGATGGAATGCTTTGGAGATGCCAGTGCACAGGGAAAGAAAAATAATGGATTCTAATTCATTAAAGTGACTGCAAGATCCACTTTATCACAATTAACATGCATTGCCAGCCATTCATTACTTCAGGTATTTGAAAAGGGATACAAAAAGCCTGCTGAAATCTTCCAACTGTAAAACAAAAACTGCGGAATTTGCAGAGTAGTATGTTTCGAAGAGCAATTGGTGGTGGAGGATGGTCAACAAGTCACCCGCCTGCATGACAGCTAGTAGCTTTATACAACCTTATGTAGCTTCACTGTAGTATACACTAAACACAAATACAACTTTTCAGCTATCAAAAATGCTTTAAGAAAATGCTTATCATACAATGCTCTTTACGTTAATGGCAAAAAATACATAATAAACCTCAATCATATCATACAAACTAACTTGTGAGTCAGACTGATAACACAAAATGAATTCTCAAGAGTTATCAGGTTAAGCATCACAGGATTTATTTCAGTGCTGTTGAACTGCATATTCTTTACATGTTGTGGAAATCTCTGAATACCGCACCCTATCTGTTCATGATCTTTCATCAAAACAGGACTAGTTGTTAGGCTTAAGGACAAATGGAAAAGAGAAGCCTGCACTCCAAATACTTTGCTGAACATGTACACAAGAATAAAGAACACCAGGTGTAAACATACCTTTAACATGTTTACTGAGATGTGTATTAGGTCTCAGACAAGCTTGTTTGTCCTTTACAACCAGGCTGTCTTATATGAAGTGTGCAGTTTTGATTTTAAGAAGATAATATTGATAAGTCAGAGCCCTGGTATACATCAGCACACCTGTAGGTTTTATTTGTGTGATGAACTACGCTGATGATGTATTGCCCTGTGTCTTCATCAGTGTCAGCACTGAGCTCCTTTTGCAATGTCCCAACCTGGTTGCACCAGCAGTACACTTTGATTTTCTCTATCACCCACATTTGTCTCGAGTTGGATCATCAGTTCGATAGTGCTTACTTCAGAATTTAAAATAGCAGTTGATACTTTCATTACGATTGCCAACATTAGATTGAGATCCAGATCCCAGAGGGGAGAAACACCTCTACAGCGTATACCAACCAAACCTGCAATACTTCACAACATTTTGTATGATTTTCCTGATGTACTGGCAGCTTGGAAATGTCACTACTTTGCAATATTATGTAGTCTTTGTCAGACTGTTAATGTGGAAAAAGAAGTGCTTTGACTTTATGGCAAAATTGCGGGGGAATTGGTTCCCTCTTTCCCAATGAGTTGAACTAAAGTCCCTCAAGATAGGAGATCTTGCAATCAGTTCTGGTACAGTGACCATAGTTTGGTAGGCACAAGGACAGAAAAGAAAACCAAATCTCTATATTCAGCATTTACAGTTGACTTTACAGCTACCAGAAGTGGATATGGGCAAATACGAGTATTTAGAGCTAAGTCACAGATTAGCCATGATCACATGACAGGTGGAACATGTTTGAGGATCTAAACAGCCTACGCCTGTGCTATGAAACTGAGAGAGAAAAAAAAGAACTCTGCTGTATTATTATTCCATGCTGAGATGAATGAAAATAGCCAGATTACCAGGGTTGCAATACATGGAAGAACTGATTAGAACTGTCACAGTCATTAGCAACTTGCAGTGAATAAAAAGCTTTGAGAATTGCTTCTAATCTGCATAGTTGGTTCAGATTTTCAAAACTTGGGAATTTATCAGCTTCTGAAAGCACAGCACCAATATAAATTTTACAAAAGCAGAAATGAAATGATCAAACACAATTTCAGGAAATGGAATGTTTTTCCACATTTTGATCCAATATCAGACACAAGCACTTCGAGGTCAGGTTTAAAACAAACAGCTACAGAATAAACCATCCTCCACTACGTTCCAACAGTATGCCTTAATCTAAAGCGCACAGAAGCATGCTTCCAGTGTGCCCATGTGCCACAGCTCCTTCTTGCCGCTAATATTGCAAAAAAAAAATTGAGAAATAACATAAAACTTGAACACAACATAAGGCTCTTAGCTTCTTGGCCTTAAATGTGAACAAAAATAGAGAAACTATCAATGAATTTACAAAAGGGGAGGAATTTTCTTACTCATAATTTACTCTTACAGGTCAGAAGCAACTTATGAAATATGCCAAAATAAAGCAAAGAACTGCGGATGCTGGAAATATGAATCAAATACAGAGATTGCTGACCAAACTCAAAAGGTCTGGTAGCATCCAAACGTTAACTCCACTTTCTGTCCACGGATGCTGACAGACCTGTTGAATTTCTCCAGCGATTTCTGTTTTTGTTTCTGATATCTTCCATTCCCCTTCTTCTGGAAGGTAATCTGTGGTTTGGGGTGGTAAGGTTACAATGAATTCAAATTTATCTAGTATTGAACCTTGGACAATCAATCCTATGCAGCAGTTAAATTCAATGATAAATTGCCCTCTTGTCAATGACCATGATTTGAAAATCCAGCAATTCATTAGTCAGAAGGTTTCCCAAGTAGTGATCGATGACACATTTATAATAGGCTTGGCATGGTCAAATGAATAAGTGCTTATGCTAATATCCCATTTTTTAAATTTTGTAGGCAGTATCTTTACAGGACATAGAAACAATAATTGAGAATTTACTTTTAGAACAGAAATAATCTCAAATTGAAGGTCTGCCAAAAATAAACTGAGTCAAAATGAAAAAAAAAGGAAACTTGCTGAATTACAAGGCCATTACCGGATCAATTTAACAGCAAATTGTTAGGGCGACCTAATGGTGTAGTGCTTTTGTCACTCTACTAGTAATTCAAATATTCAGGTAATGGTCTGGGGATCTCAGTTCAAATCCCACAGCAACAGAATTTAATTTTTTTAAAAATGTGGAATGGAAAGTTTGATCATGACCATGAAACCATTGCCATCTGGCTCTCTAGTGTGCTCACCTGTTGTCCATACCTTACAAGTGACTTCGGACCTACAGCAATCTGGACTCTTAACTCTTCCTCTGTGGAGTCTCTCACACTGAAGCAGACTTTGGGGGAAAGAAAATTAATGCTGAGAAGATTGTGAGATATCTGTAGGTTGCTGTCAGTAGGGTCAAGGTAGACACTGTTCACTTCTATTGGCTGTAAAGTCCAGATTGATGATGTAAATCTGTTCTAAATCTCTCTCATGCACAGTTTTGCCAAGTTAATAACATTTTCAAGAATGGTGATTGGCATTCATCAGGTACGTTGATCACTTTCGCTTAATAGAGGAATTAATGTGATGCAACTTAGATTAAAATTTCTATGTTAAAAAAAGTAAAATGTGCTTTTAGTTTATATTAAATAGAATTTTGGAACAGAACAGATACAGATCCAAAGTCATAAGCTATATTTATCCACATTGCTTCAGAAAATGTTTGGTGAAAACACATTAATGATCAGAAAACTTTGTCTTGTTGAAGTCCATTGTGTTGTAGGCAATCTATCACTCAAGTTCATGCTCTGCCTCTTTCTGTATTGTAAACATTCTTATTTCCTCCCATTTTATCATTGCTGCAAAAGTAAGGAATAAGACTGGATCATGAGTTGGTCATTCAACCCCTTAAGCCTGTTCTGCCTTCCAGTTATGTTATGGTTAATCTATACATCTAATTCCATTTACCTGCCATTGCTCCATATCCCTTAAAACCCTAACTGACAAAAAATACATTGACCCTTAGTTTTATTTACCCAGTTTTCTGACGAGGTGAAGTCTAGGATGGCTTCTCTGTTTTCCCACCAGTTGTTTGACTACAGCAATTTGTTTCAGTAAAAGATATGCTTGCCTTTCATTGAGCTCTTAACTGTTAATGAGTCATGACTATAAGAGATGTGGAGTCAGGCTTGCTGGAGTATTTTAAAATGAGAAGAAAATACTGAATCAAACAAAGTCTAGGTAAAACAATAAAAAATCCCTCCAACTTTCATGCATGAAGAGATTACAGAGTTGGGAAATAGATTTGATAGTCGCAAGTCCAGTAAACATAAAGTGGTGTACAGATTTTGAACATTGGCGACGTGATTGGATTCAGACTGAACTTGATGATGATTCTGGGTTCAGCACTGATGTGTTGAGTATGTTTACAGTGAATTTCCCTCTTCATCTAGACAGTTACTACTAGGTTGATTCTTTATGCTTGACCTGAAAAACAGCGATCAGGGCCCAAACTTATACATTAGTTAGAAACTCACTTCATGTGTGTTTCTTCAACATCTTGTTTGCTTGTGCCCTGGCCTGCAGAGAAACAAATGCTTGAACATACAAGGGTTAGTTGACAAGTCGCACAACACTCTTTTCAACTGTCCTGTGACCTCTTTAAGGTCTTATCTGTGATGTGTACGCTTGACTTGGGCAGCACGATGGCTCAGTGGTTAGCACTTCTGCGCCAGCAATCTGGGTTCAATTCCAGCCTTGAGTGACTGTAAGTGTGGAGTTTGCGCATTCTCACGGTGTCTGCGTGGGTTTCTTCCGGGTGCTCGAGTTTCCTCCCATAGTCCAAAGATGTGCAGGTTAGGTGGACTGGCCATGCTAAATTGCCTGTAATGTTCAAGGATGTGCAGGCTAGGTGGTTTAGCCATGGGAAATGCAAGGTTACAGGCATAGGGTGGTGGGTGGGGGGACTAGGTGGGATGCTGTTTTTTGGGTTGGTGTAGGCTCGATGGGCTGAATGGCCTGCTTCCGTACCATAGGGATTCTATGGCATAGTCAAAATACAGTGTGCAAAGAAGTATGATTTCCCACAGAGCTTCAAGCATTTGACAAATATAGAATTGAAAGGCAGTACTCTCTTCTCACAATGCGCTATGTGAATATAGCTGGTTTCATTCGCCACACTAAGCATCTTAATTATGCTTACTAGTAACATGGTTGCTGTGATGTAGAAGGAGGAGGAGGTTTGATGCTAAATTCCAATATCTACATTAATATTTTCCAGCATTGCATAGTTTAGGAAGAAGAGTAATAATGTTTTAAATTTGTGAATCAATTTAACAGGCCAAGCGTACAATGTGACAAAATGATTGAGACAGATTGGAAGGAGGAGGAAGTGGGAACTAAGATTTCAAAAATGCAGGGACCTCAGAGAAGAATGAATTTATGTTGGAGACTCGATGATGAGTTTTGATTTCAATACACTGAAGATGAGAAAAAAAAAGCTCATCAGTCTGTATAACAGTTTTCAGGATATCTGAACTTATTGCACTTCTTAAAATATATAGGTCAGAGAAGATCTCATCTCCTCTGTTCATTTTGCTTGCCAAAGAAGAGCCACATTCAATGTTCACTGCAGGCCATTCTCCTTTTATTTTGAGTTGGTGATGCTTAGAGATCCATAGACAACATTTGCCATCTTTTGCCATCAGTTCGCTTAGGTGAGGAATAAAATAAAATTCCATTTCCTGTTGTTTGTAAGTAATCAACAAAACTTGCTAGAAATGTGTGGCTATATGCATGTGTGCACATGAACTGATCTCCAAATCACGTTGTGCTACAGCAACGGTACAGAAATTATAATCAGGGATGCTCAAAAGAGTAGCTACCTGGCCTGCTGAGAGCTTCCAATATTTTTGGTTTTTATTTCAGTTTTCCAGCATCTGCAGCATTTTGTTGTGTATCTTCATACATGAGTCTGACCAAGTCAATCTGAATCATTTCTCTTTCACATTGCATGCCCAAAAAATGCACTTCACAGCCATGGATAATAGTTAGAAGTGGTAACTCAAGCCACATTTTCTTCCTCTGTAGTGAAAGGATACTGAAGTCTATCATTCCTGCTATTAGTTAGATCACTTGGGATTCAGGATGAATTTGCCAATTGGATACAAAATTGGCTTAACAGAAGGAGACAGAGGGTGATGGTGGAGGGTTGCTTTACAGATGGAGGCCTGTTACCAGCTTTGTGCCACAGGGATCAATGCTGATGCGCTTTTGTTTGTCATTTATATAAATGATTGAGATGAGAATATAGAAGGCATGGTTAGTAAGTTTGCAGATGACACCAAAATTGGTGGTCTAGTGGACAGTGAAGAAGATTATCTAAGATTACAAACAGATCTTGATCAATTGGGTCAATGTGCTGAGGAGTGGCAGATGAAGTTTAATTTAGGAAAAATGCGAGGTATTACATTTTGGCAAAATAAACAAGGGCAGGACTTACACAATTAAAAGTAGGACCCTGGGTAGTATTGTCGAACAGAGAGACCTAGTGTTCAGATACATCATTCTTTGAAGTTTGTGTCACGTGTAGGCAGGGTGGTGAGGAAGACATTTAGCATGCTTGCCTGCATGGCTCAGACTTTTGAGTGTAGGAGTTGGAAAGTCATATCAAGGTTATACAGGACGTTGGTGAGGCATCTTCAAGGATAGTGTCTCAGATCTAGTCTCCCTGTTATAGGAAAGATATTATCAAGCTAGATAGGGTTCAAAACAGATTTACCAGGATGTTGCCAGGAATGGAAGGTTTGAGTTATATGGAGTGGCTGGAAAGGCTGGGACTTTTTTCCACTGGAAAGTAGGAGGATGAGACATAACCTTATAGATGTTTTTAAAATCATGAGGGGTATAGATAAGGTGAGTGGCAGGTGTTTTATTCCTATAGTGGAGAATTTCAAGACTTGGGGTGTATTTTTAAGGTGAGAGAAGAAAGATTTAAAAAGGATATGAGGGATAACTTTTTTTTTTATACAGAGAGTTGTTCATATGTGGAATGACTTCTAGAGGAAGTGGTGAACGTAGGTACAGTTACAACGTTTAAAATATATTTATTTAAGTATATGAATAGGAAAGGTTTAAAGGGATATGGGCCAAGTGCAGGCAGGTGGGGTTAGTATAGTTTGGGATTATGGTTGGCATTGACTGGTTGGACTGAAGGGTCTGTTCCTGTGCTGTATGACTCTATGGCTCTATTACCCTATGTATCATCGAACTGGCAGCAAAGGACATGGCACACGTTAAGGATATCTCCATCAGCAAATCTTGGGATTTTGAAAATTATCGAAGGATGTGAAAAACTCAAAGTTGCTGTCAGTTGTTTTCCTGTAAAATTATAGACACTGTTTCTACTTCAAACCCAGGCTAATGGCCTGACTATGATCAGGTAAATAGCGCAGGCTAACAATTGGGTGTGAGATTTGCAAGTATGGGATTGATCATTAACACTGTTGCTCTTAACTGTTGATTCAAGGCAGCATTCTCACAGTTCCAGTGAAAGACCATTGACCTGAAACATTAACTATTTCTCTATGGGTACTGCCTAACTTGCTGAGTATTTCAAGCATTTTTTATTTGGGCATTTCCACATTGCTTTGTAAAACACAAAATTTATTAATTAAGTTTACAGTATGCCTTTTAGGAGGTAAGCAAAATAATGGCCTTGTGCTCCAATGAAAAAAGGCCAAAGTGGGAGCCAAAAAGATTTCAATTAACAAGCCCTTACATAAATTAGTTGACAACACATTTGAATTTACTCGTGTTCCACAATGCAGAATTGCTTATTCTGTCATATTCAAGTTTTCATCATTCCTTCATTTCTTTTAAGGACAACTGCACTAGCAACATCTGGAAAAGCAGCACTAAGTGAAATTCTCTGAGAAGTAAAGATGAATGAAGCCCTGCAGTACCGTGACACGGGTATGGCTAGGTCTATAAGTCAAGTGTTTAATGCACTTTATGTAACTCTAATCGTGCTCCTCCCCCATCCTGTTATTTTAAACTGTTTCAGAGACATGTTGTGTAATGACCATTTCTGCATTGTTACTCATTTACTGTGCTCATTCACTGTGATGCTGTTGAGCAATAGAAAATAACTAGGGCCCTGTAAAACAAAGAAAGCTGAGCCAGCGCTATTGAAATAATAGATAGAAAAAACACAGATTGAAACATTTAGGGTGGTCAGAACATTATTTTATAAGTTTCAGTATATTTCTCTGTCATCAATATTTAAAGGAAATACTGCAAAATATGCAATTCATTTATAATATACATTTTTAATTCTATTTAGGAAATGAATATACAGTATTCTATTGCAGTTATCATGTGTGTCACATATGACAAAAGCAGTAAAATACACTTTTATGTACTCTATTTTTAATGATAATTTCCATTATCGATACATGAACAGATGAGGTAAACACTTCCACAAGCAGTCTATTCTAATTAAGCTGTTGTATTTAACGAAACCTCACAGCACTCATTCGTATTAGCAGTCAATTACTGAGTGAGTGAACCAGAACAGTTTCTGATCTAATGCAACCAGAAGACTTGGAATTAATATAAATCCCAGGGACTTAATGCTGTCAGTCTGCCTCTTCATTTTATGCCTTATATGTTATATTCCCTAGAATTTGTTCAGTTAAACAGTTCTGAATGCATCAGTCGCTCAGCACTGGAGGAGTTATGTGCATACCAGGATTAGAATCCATTTGATCTGCTCGACTCCTAATTATCTCATAGTACACCAAAGCAGATTGCAAGTGGCTTAGCCTAGCTTGGCTTTCTTGAACCATTGCACTGCGTGTGCTTGCCACTGCTATCATGCACCTTTTGTGTTTTAATACATTACCTAAGCACTACCAAAACCTATGGTTCAAAATAGATACACAGTAATTCGAAATCAAATTACAATGTTGCTAATGTGCCAACTTTTTAAAGCCAGCACAACACAGACAAACTGAAATAAATTCTCAAACTGCAACATACCACAATGCTGGTTGAAATCCCATCATGCCTGAACTCCCAATGCCATTTATCTTTGTTTTAGAGCCAGATACATCGTTTAATGGAGGTGATAAAGGCAAATGGAATTGCTGTAGGCACTTTGTGTTCTTCTGCAGAAATCACTGAGCACAAGAGCATTCTATACTCTTAAAGCACTTCATTAGCTCACACTGCAGAGAAGTAACTTTGCACTTGAGCTTTTAAAACAAACCTTAACATGAGAATAGTCGCCATAAGGACTGAGTCGGCTTTTCAAGGAGAGAATAGCAGCATCGGTAGCTGTGAAAGATGAAAAAGATACGGCACAAGAAAGGTAAGAAAGGTGGCCATAAACCACGGCTGTCCGAACTCAGTGTAGCAGAGGTAGAATTCTGGTGATGGACTAGCTAGGATGTTATAATGGCAGGCATGTGGAGGCAGGGGGAAACAGGTATAAGCTGAAGGCGGAAAAATATCTGAATATCTCACATGTATCATTCAACGTGACTATGTAGTCCAGACAAGTGGATTTTTGTCAAATTCTTGAGCTGTTGGTTCTGTCTCTAAAATTCCTAGAGTAATAGAAGAAATGGCAACAAGTAGGGAGATATATTATCCATTAGGGTGACCTAGCTGGAACTAGAAGTGAGCAAACAAGTGGATTCATGTCCATGGGCTGTTGGATTTAATGGCATGGAAACAAGAATTGCACATCAAGGAATCATCAGGATGGGACATGTTAAGTGACTTGAAGAGAAATCAGGTATGGAAGATACTGAGCATATTTATACCAAAAGGAAAGCTAAAAGAAACAAGATGCATGATAGGATGATAATAGCTTGGGTCAGACTAACAAGAAATATAGCAAGAGCAAATCATATCTGTAGATGTAGCAATAGTAAATATGGTAGCTGAATTACAAGCATAAATAGCCATAAGGGGCATAATGCTATGAAATGGAAACCCAGATCAACAAAACAGCAGTACAGAGTTCTGAATATTCTAAGATATAAGGTTTCAGGAAAGTGAGGGAAGGAAGGAAAGGAGGAATATTGGTAGTATTGATTAAGGATAGTATGATGATGCTGGAGAGAGAAACGTCCAGAAGTACTGAATGGCAGGTTCTGTTTGGTAGAGTTAAGAGTTAAAGAAGAATGAAGCTGCTACTATGCAATTGGATATTTTCTACAGACAACAAAGATACAAAGAAGCACATTTGCAGGGATATCACAGAGATTTACGAGAACTATAGAATAGTGATAACGGGATGTTAATTTTCCGACTATATCTTGTGATAATAACAGCATAAAAGACAGTGAGGGAGAAAATAGTATGATTCCGAAGTATATCCAGGACAATTTTCTAGCTTAATACTTTTCCATCACAACAAGAAAGAAAGTATTGCTGGAGCTGATGCTGGGGAATGAAGTGAGCCAAATGGATCAAATATCAGTAAGGGACATTTAGCAAACAACAACATAGATAAGCTGTGAAAAGGGGCAAAGAACTAACTATTATAAACATAATTAATTGAAGCAGGGTCAAATTCAATGTGCTAAAAATGGATTTGTACATTGTAAACTGAATTGAAAGACTGGCAGGCAAAAATATAGCTGAACAATTGGCTGCCTTTGAAGAGGTTTGGGTAGAATTGAAGTACATTCCTATGGGAGGGAAAGGTAAAGTAACAAAAGCCAAAGTTCCCTGGCTGATTAAAAACATATATTTACAGAAAAAAAATGGAGCAGAAAAAATGCGTGTCTGGCAGATATTAGGTTTATAATAAAGTGACAACCAAGCTGAATGTACAAAGTACAAAGTGGAAGCAAAAAGCATACAGAAGAGACTAATACCTCACATAAAAGGGACAGTCATAGGAATGTAAATAGTAAAAGAATGGTAACAGGAGGGTAGAGCTGAATCAGGCCCAGATGGTCATGAAGGCAGAGAAAGTGGCTAAGGTACAAAGAGTATTTTGCACATATTGTTGCCATGGAGAAAATGCCGCCAATATCAGTGAACAACGAGAGATAAAAACAGAAATTGCTAGAGAAGCTCAGCAGGTCTGGCAGCATCTGTGGAGAGAAATCAGAGTTAAAGTTTTGGATCCGGTGATCCTTCCTCAGAACTTAGGTTTTGGCTTACTTCTAAAATTTGCAGAAGCCATAAAACTTGGAAATATTGTTAACTGGGAGATGGATGGTATTAAATTTAAAACAACACCCATGGGCTGTTGGAATGGGCTTTATTTTTATTCATTCATGGGATGAGGGCGTCACTGGCGAGCCAGCATTCATTGCCCATCCCTAATTGCCCAGAGGGCAGTTAAGAGTCAACCACATTGCCATGGGTCTGGAGTCACATGTAGGCCAGACCAGGTAAGGATGGCATTGGTGAACCAGACGGGTTTTTCTGACAGTCGACAATGGATTCATGGTCATCATTGGATTCTTAATTCCAGATATTTATTGAATTCAAATTCCATATTTGCCATGGCAGAATTTGAACTCGCATCTCCAGAATGTTATCTGGGTCTCTGGATTAACAGTCCAGCAATAATACCACTAGGCCATTGCCTCCCCATGATACACAGCAATATCAGATGAATTTAATGTGACTAAGTGTGAAGTAATTCATTTTGCTAGAAAGAATGGGGAGAGGTAATATTAAATGAAAAATACAATTCTAAAGATGTTAAAGGACACAGGGATTGGACATGGATATGCACATTGGAGATGGCAGGCAGGTTGAGAAAGCAGTAAAAGCATAATAGGACTTGAATTGTAAAAACAGAGACATGGAGAAATAAAAGCAACAAAACAATGATAAGCCTGCACAAACACAGTTTTGGCCTCAACTGCGTCCAATTCTGAACATAACACTTTAGGAAAAATATGAATGCTTTGGGAAGTGTGCAGAAAACATTTGCAAGAACAGTTTCAGAGATGAGGAACTATAGCCGTGTGGATTGGTTGGAAAAGCTGGTGCGGTTCTTCTACAAGTTTTAAAAAGAATAAAACCTACCAGGTAGGTAGAGTATGATAAATAAGAACACTGGATTTTGTTTCTCTATACCTGTTCTCTCAAATCTATAAAATATCCACGGCTCTATAGTGCAACTGAAGTTGATAAATTTTCGAATTAAATCACTGATTATCACCAGATGAATAAAATACGACAGTGGTTGCAGGGGTGTACAGAGCAGATTACAGCCTGGCATTCATCCCAGTAATGTTCAAAGCAACGAGTCAAAAAGAAAGGCTTCATCAACCTTGGAGTTGGTGAGGTGCATATTTCTTTCAGTTACAAAGATAAGATACTCATAAGGAGAGTTAAGGAAGATAGGAAGATGTTCTGGTGGAGCATAAACACCAGTATAGATATTTGGGCCAAATTATCTGTTTTTGTAATATACGTTCTCTGGAATACTACATACTACACAATAAGTAACCACACAGTTGACAAAGTCCCATTTTATCCTTCTAAAATGCTCTCATTATCCACATAAATGCAGTGTAATTAGTTTACTTTATCGAGAAACAAGGTGCACTACATGGCATTGCATTTTATTACCAGCTGTGATGGTAAGTACTGGAATGTGGAGATGAATATCAAACTTTGTAGATTGAGAACTCCTGAGACACAATAGAGGCTGAGTGCTGCAAACTTCGGCAAATGTTTTGACTGTGTCCAAACAACCATCCCACTGTGCTGCAGTTTCTATGACAACACAGCCATCCAGAGGCAGGCTGTAAAATAAATGGAATCATAGGGGCGCCCAAATCAAGAAATGACTTCTTTCCACATTACAAGAGACAAATGTTGTTTATTGTCAAACAGCGGTTGCAAGGCACCTTCTTTTGTTACATGAAATAAACATGCAGCAAATAAATTCACTTCAGGCAAGGTGTCTTCATGCGTTTCACCTTTGCTGTTGGCTCAAAGCGGCTACCCTGGTTTGGCACACTCTGACACACATGAAACTGCCAAGTGTCATTTTGGTTGCTGTCTTTGTTGTTGGCTGATAATTGCGATGGGGTATGCACATGCATAAAAGGTGTCATCATTTTCGAGGTGCAATAATTGATATCCAGGGCCTTCATATCATACTTCCAATTATCCTTGAGGTGGAGAATCCTGCTGGTCATCTGGCTTCGGCTACCTCTCAGTACAGAACGTCCTTGGATATGCAACCATCATCCATTCTGCAGACATACTGGAGTCAAGAAAGCTGCCGCTGCTTGGTGAGTGCCAGCAATCTAGACAGCTCCACCTTTGCGAGGACTGCTGTATTCACAATTTTATTCTGCTGACACAGCCAAAATGTACCACAAAAAAGCAAAAGGTGGAAGCTTCATTTGATGGCTGTAAGACATCCATATTGTGCAGCCATACAGCAAGACACTGAGAACACAGGCCTTCTCAACAATCAGCATGGTCCTAAGGGTCGACTTGATGTGATTCTATGTATGTTTTCTGAGTTGACTAGAGGTAATAGCTGTTCAATATGTGTAACAAGTTCTGCATCAAGGGACAGATTGTCTGTCACCGTGGAACAAAGATAGCAGAACTTACTAACCAAGCTAATTATGAAATTCCAGCCCGGAGAAAGACTCATTAGTTGAGAACCAATGTCAAGGAGCTCACAAAATAGATAGTCAAACATCATTGTTCATATCATATGCTGAATTGAAAACTCCTGTACCTCTAGAAATAGAGGTCCCTTGACTGTAGATGTGTTACGAAGCTGTATAGAGTAATTGGGAATTGGAAGGAAGGAAGCTAGAATTTGTTTGTAAAAAAAAAGATAAAGGAGAAGAATGCATGGCTCCTTTTAGAGGTAAAGTGCTTTTCTAAGCTTAGAGATTTATACAGAGAAGAAAATGTGTCTGTATGTAGCTGAAGATGTACAGCCAGTTCTGAAACTGAAACATGCATCAATTGGCTGTGTGATTGGAAACCTTAGGCTAGTTTTGATGTTTTGGCATCCAGCTGGAATCAGCCACAATTAGTTTAAACCAAGCACTTAGTGATTGAAAGCCAATTGAATTTAAATCTGATGGTTTTGACAACCTTGGACCAATGCTATTGTAAGAAAATTGATATATCATCCAAGGTATATAAGGAGAGGGTTTTTGAAAATCGGTTTGAGAGCAAACAGGCATCTGAGAAATAAGCATCTCGCTCTCACAAGAAATCGCTAAGCTCGCAAAGAAAGCACCATCTATCCATAAGAGGTACCATAGCAATTCTAGCTGAGAGTCCTCACAGAAGACTTCACAGAGAAAACATCCCTGACAGCCGGATCAGCGGAAGAAAGGTGTGTAGACTTTGAGAGACTAAGTTTTAATTTATTTTCTGATTACTTGTGTTTATTGGAACAGCATACCAGTAGAATTTAGTTCAGTTAGGCAATAGTTAGTAGTTAAGGGAGAATTGTTCTGTTTATTAGTACTTTTATTAATTTGTTCACTGTTATGGATAAATAGATAAATTGCTCCTTATAAAGTGAATATCAGGGATTTTCTTTCATTTAACCCTTTCTCAGTAACAGTTTAACAGATTAGGTGAGGTGAGGTGAGGTTGTCTGTGTGTTTCGGGTTTACTTATTAGAAGGGGACATCTATTCACACTGTAACAGCTTAGGGACTTGTGTTTCAATTTTAATTATCAGAGGGGTTTGACCCCCTCTTCTGAACAGATGGTACTGCTAAGTAATTGAGGTTGGAATGTTTTTAACTTTTTTTATTTTTATAATATTTTAATAAATCAAAACATTTTTATGTATTAATAAATCTCTATTTTGTAGTCATTGTTGGAAAAATTACAGTAGAAAGGTCTCACTCATTTCAAAACAATGGTGACTGCAATAGGATTAGGGGATTGTAGAGGTACAAACAGGTTGCCTGGAATGATGAGCACACAAAGACAATTCCAAGCTTTGTCATAGTAGATAGAAATAGTATCTTAAAATGCGCTTTCTAGGTGCTTGGCAGATCAATAAGAGCACAAACTGTCAGTGGTTGAAAATTTGATGCTTTATTTGTTATTACAGTCGAGTAAGTGACTTCAGCAAAAAGGATTACATGCAGGAGGTTGTGATTTACAGCAGCTTTAAGACATAAACAGGTTGTCTCTCAAAATATCAACTTCATTGTTGTTCTACAAATAGTCCAAGTTTTCCAAATGAAAAGGCACACTGACTGTTTGGAGAAACACATTTTTAAAATGTACAATGTGGCTTCCCATTGTCATGCAGCCTCTGCTATAACTTTATTTTTCTTTAGACCATTAACAAATGTCACATGAAGCAAGATGACAGAAAGTGTCCAAGTGAAATTTTATAGATTTTCAGGCTATATGAGTCAGCTGCAGTCAGCAAGGCAGAATTAGAACTGAAGTCTGCAACTTGCCATTAGTGGGTGAGTCAGGATGGCTTTAAATTTTCCAGTGCCCCATGCCTTGTAAATGAGAGAGGCAATAGGAAAGAGAATTGGAATTTCTCCCAGTCAGTGTCAAACTATGAGGCTGCTACAGATTAGCAACTCTGTTATCAATGCTGGGGAAAGCAGTGTTGTAAGAAGTTGCCTCGTACCCTGGATCTCGGAGGAACAGAAAGCTACACTGGTGGAATTTTGAAGGTCTTGAAGACACAGATTCTGCTGTCTCTACTAAGAAATATTATCAGAAACGCCAGCAGAAAGGTAAGGACAGAGGATATGATGGAAATAATGCAGAGGGTACAACCCAAAAAGAAGAAGTATGTCCAGTGAGGCTTTTCAGTTATGAGTTGCAGCTCGCAAGCAGGTCAGCAGCCAAAATATTGGCATCATGAGCTCCGATCCAACAATGGCTATGGTGGAGCTCTGACCAAAGTGCGAAGAGCTGTCAGCCTCCTTTAAGTTGTACATTCTTTTTTAACAGTGAGCATGGCCTAATTGCCCAATCATGTAGGCTGAATCCTGTCCTAAAAAAAGCTAATGGCAATGTATGTGCCTTTTGTATTCACAGCTGTTAAACAGCTCTTCCTCCTAACCACTCTCACAGGTGTCTCAACTGCCCCATCCTCTCACAGGCATAGTAGGAACTGCAGATGCTGGAGAATCCGAGACAACAAGGTGCAGGGCTGGATGAACACAGCAGGCCAAGCAGCACCATAGGAGCAGAGAGGCTGACGTTTCGGGCCTAGACCCTTCATCAGAAAAGGGGGAGGGGAAGGGGGTTTTGAAATAAATAGGGAGAGAGTGGGAGGCGGATAGAAGAGGGATAGAGGAGGCGATAGGTGGAGAGGAAACAAACATCTTCTAAGGATGCCTAACCTGAAGAAGTTACCCTCCTCCCTCCGTACAAACCTCAAGGGATCTCTCTCCCACTGCAACTCTCTCGTAATCTCTTCGGCCCTGAAACTGCTCGACCACGTCCTGAAGCAAACCAGGTACTACAGCCACATCACCTTCCTTAGCACCTGCCTACGGAACCAGATCATCCCCAATGGACTACAATCCACATTCAAGCCTTCCCAATTTGGCCCCAACCGTGATAATGTCTACACTCGTGGTGTTGAGATCCTTCAGAAGCGTTTCTCCCTGCGACTCCTGAAACACACACTTGCAGCAATGCGCCGGCATCTCCAGATACTACAATCAAGCCTACCCCAGCTCAGAGCCTCCCTCTCCCAGACCTGCAAAGGACCTCTCCTGTTTTTTATTCTTCGTAGGATCCACAATCTGAACTCCCAATTCTACTCAGCTTTATTGGACACTAAAAACCGT